>NC_073270.2:46331339-46635357 GCF_029289425.2 Pan paniscus
ATGCAAGTCTTACTCAGAATATGTAGGAAAATGTGAATGATAATTCATTTTTCACTTATGTCAAATTTGCCACTCAGAATTTTATAACGTACACATAGAAAAAATGCATCTTCCAACCATGTCTGGAACTCTCTGGTCTACAATCACTGCATTTTTAGAACGTGATCTCTTTCAGTGTTGACCACATTACTGTCTTTCATTCACAGGCATCAGTGGGAGCACAGGTGGGGGCTTATGGAAGAAGTAAGAAGAGTGGCTTTATTTACACAAGAAATATCTACCCCTTGCCACATGGCTTACGATCAACCCAGAAGGCCACATTACACACCAGATGTGTAATAGGGCATTGCAAAATAGGGCATTGGTGAGAAGGATTCATTGGCCCATCTCAAAAGCCCTTGGAGTAGATAGTCATGGCCACCTCTGGCAGCCATCCTGACATGTATTAAGGAGCCCATTCAGTGGGGTAAGGTGACTGCCTTGGGTGTCAGCAGTGAAAGTTGCACAAAAGTAGCGGAATAGTGGTAAGGAGTGAGGTTTGAGAGGTCAACAGGGGTCATAGATTAGCAGGGTCAAGTAAAAAAAGGGCTGGAAGGATGGGCAAACCAAGCAGCAGGAACTATGTGTGGAAAGGCATGGAGCTTTGAAAGGAGAAGGTGCATCCAGGAAACATCGGTTGGTCCCTTGTGGCTGAAATAACATGCATTTATGGAATGTCAAGACAGAAAGTTGGGCACAAGAGCAAACCCAGAGTTCATTAGCTTCATATGTCAAGCAAGAGAATTTGAGCTCTATCTATAAGTCATGAACACTTCATGGAATATCTTAAGTAAAAGATAGACATGGCTGGAATTGGGGTTTCAGGAAAAACACTGTGGCAGCAATGGGAAAGTCAAACTGGAAGACAGAGAGACCACTGTGGAGAAACCAAATAGAAAGAGGTTATTTTAATTATCCGGGAGATGATGAGGATTGTCTCTGAACTCGACACCAACTGAACTTGGGAAAGGAGCTGTTGGGCTGGAGAGAACACAGTAGACTCTAACATGTTTCAGGGGCCAAACAGACAGGATGTTGTGATTGACGAATGTAGGAATGAGGATTGGGGAGGAGTCCAGGATGACTCCCAGCTTCTACCCATGGTGCCTGGGTGGAGAGCAGTGTCATTCCTGAAACAGGGAACACAGAAGGAGCAAGTTTGGCAGAAAAGGGGATCAATTCAGGCTGGAACTTGCTGAGTTAAAGGAGCTGCAGGACATAGAACAAGAGGCTCCCAGAAGACAAGGAACAGATTCAAAAGTTGGGAGTGAAGTTTGGCCTCGAGAAAGTCATGGAACCCAGAGAGGATTCTGGAATGAGAAGAGAGCTAAGAGGAAAACCTAAGAAACACTACAATTTAAGAAATGGTTATGGTATAAAACTCAAGAATTGAAATACAGAAGACCCTAGGAGGAAAGTCCATCTTCCAAGTATTGGAAACCACGCCCAATTCCTTGGCCAAGTTTTCACAATCCACTATCCACACACACCCATATTCCCTCTTTTCTTTTCCAATGACAAGTAAAAACACAACCTGCATCCTCACCACATGTACAAAGTCCTCGTACAAAATTTCTCTAGAGCCTAACATGGGTGCCCTCTTGAGTCAACAAGAATGAACACTGCCAGTAAGTTTGTAGAAAGTTGACTTCAAGAACATGACACACGCTCACAGTAGGATATTGCCAAAGGACTGGCCATGAGAGCCAATCAGTCACAGCTACCAGCCCTGAAGGACATGAGTCCAGGAACCTAGAGTTTAGACCTGTAAGCAATTAAGGGTAGAAAGACCTTCAATTTATTTTTGTCTTCCCCATTTTCAGGCAGAGAAACTGATGCCCAGAGAATGAAAGGATTTTGTCCAAGGTCAGCAGTGAAACCAGTTGACCAGATCAGTGTGACTAAATTATGTCATGTTGGTTAAAATGTCTTAATGGGCAGCACATTTCTAAAGTTTCTGCCAATGCAACCAGGCACCATGGGCACACTTCAGAAACTAATGAGTCTGCAATTCCTCCAGCTCATTCAGAAGCTCCTGGGATAAGACTCAATCCTGGTAAGGCATGGGAGACTGAAGAAAAGGTAGAAGTTATCACCCTTCACAGGGCTTAATGGACTGTGGTTGTCACATATCCCTCCCTCCCTGAGGCCACTGGGATCTGAATTTGTCCTGGGCAGGGGCTTTGGGGTCATTTAATTATCATACCAAGGGGACCCAACGAGGGAATCCAAACTTGTCTTGAAAAAGTGATTGTCTTCAAAACTAGCCTGTGTCAGAATTTTCCTTCCCAAAAATAGCTGTCCATGGGTTTGCATTTTCACAGCTCTCTTCTAGGCATCGGCTTCTGGTCTGACCTTGGTTCAGGACTTCCCCTTTAGATGGATGGATCCAGATGGGTCTTTCTGAAACCCCCTTTTGACAATATCACTCTCTGCTTGGGAGAACCCAGTGCTCTCCTCCACCTACATGCAACTTGGTAGACATCCTAGCCACAGCCTGAGCCTACAGCTTTTCCAGCCATTGCTTCTTTTTGGTTCCCTCAAGTTCTGTCACTTTGGATGTCTTCCAGTTCCCTGAGCACAAGAGGTATTTTTAGGCCCCAGTGCCTTTGCACATGTTTCCTGGAATACCGTTTTCCTTGTTATCCACTGAAAGCAACTCCCATGTATTCTTATTTATTTAAATTTTTTGCATCCAGACTTTGAATTCCTCAAAAACAGTAACTGGTGTCATAATCACCTTGTTATCCCCAGCATATAGTTCAGGATTTGTCAACATGTTGGAATGAATGCCTATGAGCCAATCAGACTACTTGCCACAGTCAGGAGGAAGAGGAAGGCTGGAGTAGCTGTGAATAGTACAGGATGAACCTCCTTATGAGTGTGAAAGAGGGGAAGCATCAACAGAGTTACCAGGAATTGACACAGTGGCCATGTTTCCACCTGGTGGAGGAATCCATTTTTAACTCAAACCATCCTCGAGAAGTTACTTTTCCTACCAGAGAGGTGGCAAGCTAAGAATAATCCCCTTCATTAATCCCTCCCAACAACTTGAATAATGGATGGACCACAGGGAGTTTAGAAGCCCAGGTTAAGTTTATGAGTTGTAAATGTAGCTCTGGGCACACTGGGTAGGGAGATAGCGGTGGTCCCTCGAACAGAAAGCCAGGGCAACTATTTCCCAGAATAAATTAGAAGCATATCTCCTTATGAATACTGGGGAATGCCATTGATGTTCCATAAAGTAAACTTTGGTCAAAACATAGCGGAAGCTGGAGATTTTCTGCAAACAAACAGTAATGTGAGGCCAGACATGTGTAGGCAAGAAGAGCAAGGTATCTTCAGAAGGAAGTCAGCAGTATTTCCAGGAAGAACCAGAATATAATCCATTCTCTGGGCTGTTTCTAGCCTTGGGTTTTCACCCATAGGGACAGCAAAATGGCAGCTTATATCAGGCTCTTGTATACCCCATACTATATCATGGGTAGTTTTTTCTGTACTAGTGTCCTCAAGTTGTCCACATAGGTTTCTCATTCTAGAACGTGAGCTCAGTATTCTCTATTAACATTTTTGTGGTTAAAGTCCTAAATTGCAGTCTCTCCAGCTACTACATAAGGATACCCGACCTGGGTGCCTCTGACCTGACACATGAAAACAAGATTTGGATGCCCACATGGACATTCCTTCATTTAACAAGTATTTGTTGAGTGCCTACTATGCACCAGATACTGGGAGTATAATAATAAACAAGAGACCCTGTGTTCTGGGAGTTGATAGTCTAAGGGGAAAAGGGACACTGACAAGCAGCCAGGGCTTGCAATACAGTCTATGCACAATACTCTGTACTGTGATGGGGCATTAGAAGGGGCCACAGAGACTCTGCTTTAGACCAGTAGGGTCAGGAAAGGCTTACTGGAGAAATGATGTCCATGCTGAGACATCCCATTAGACAACGTGAAGGGAAACGGAAAACAAGGCATGCTCCAGGCATATAAGCTAGGCAACTGCATGTGCCAAGACCTGAAGTTGAGAGACAGTGTGGCCTGTTAAGGGAAAATGAGAAGAGCAGGACAAGTCCAAGTATGAGCCCAGCCCAGTTCAGCCCATCTATACATGTGTTACCAAGGAAGAGACCAGAAATTTGGGGGCACAGCTCAGGATCAGCCCCCACCTGATACTCCATTCTCACCTCAATTGTGGATGTGAAGTTTCAGCTTCACCAGGGCTGCAAGGCCAAATGGTCCTTGAACCCCCAAGCCCAGCAGCTCAGAATCTCCCAGGCTTCATCACGTAAGGAAGAGTAAGAGGAAAGTTGCAGCCATGACCCGAGACCCTTCTTTGCCCTGCCTGGCTTCCTGCTCTGTGGTGGCTTCATCTCAGCAAGAAGGTTGCCATCTTGAATAGGAATGGACATTGGGGTGGGATGGGGTGGGTGTTGGGGAGGGAGACCCAAACACCTGTCCAATACAGTCAAAGAAGCTGGTTGTCACCATGTGATCAAAAAAAGAGACAATTGGCTGAATTTCAGTCACATTTTCTGGAGGTTTGTAGACGTCGTAGAGGTTTACAAGCCTCCACAATAGGTAGAGGTATCCGTCTGGGGCAGGTGCCCCAGACAGCCTCCTGGAAGTGATTACTTCACTCAACAGCCAAGAGGCATCTCCTAAGGAATGTGTGTTGTTTCAACCTGGGATTGGAAGAAGGGCAAAGTTCTTGAACAATATTTCATGGTTTACAAACATCTTGAGGTTTACTGAGCACTTGTTGTGCACCAGGCTTCTGCTAGGTATTTTAATATCTAGCATGAAGTTGGCTTCTCATGACAGCCCTACAGGATAAGTAATATATCCCAGCTTTCAGATCAGGAAATTGAGGCCCAGGGAGGTGTAAGAAACTTGCTCAAAATCCACCTTGTTGAGTGACAGAAGGAGAATTTAAATCCTGACCTCCTGCTTCCTCTCACTCCCATCCCTGCATTATCTTATGTCACCATCTCGAGAGTCATGGTAAGGCTGGCAATATTAGTAGTTTCAGATAAAAAAAGCAAGGCTTGGATAGGTGGCAGAAGGTACCAGAAACAGGTGTTTCCAGCTGATAAGGTTGGGCCCGTCAGCACATTTTCTGAGGCAGCTCCCCTTGCTGAGCACCACCTCCCACAATTTCATTCCAACATTTTAATGAAAAATAAACGTCTGTCCACCCCTACCCTGTGCACTAGGCCAGATCAAGCAATTACACAGTGTTTGTGTGGGAAGAGGACTGGTTCTGAGAGACCAAGCTGATAGGGAGGGGTGATAGCAGAGAAAACCCAGCTGGCTCAGTTGGGTCTTCCCAGGACCCCTCGTGCCCTTCTCCCACTGCCCTTTCCACTCAGAAACCTGCCCCCACTGACCATCCTGCCTGGGTGAGGCAGGATCCACCACCAGGGTCCAGGCAGGACCCTGGAACTAAGGATTTTACATGCTTTCCAACCCAACTCTAACACAAGGCCATACAGCATAGTGGTGAAGGGCACTACTCACTCACTCTGAACTTGGACAGTGGCTCCATCTCTTAGAACCTGTGTTGTCTTCTGTGAGATGAGGATGATAGTAGCAGCCAGCACACAGGGTTAAATGAAATCACCCATGTAAAGAGAGTCTGCCAGGGATAGTTACATGACAAGTGCTCAGGAAACACTAGTCACTTGTCTCCATTTTTGCTTTTTATTGAAGTATAATGAACATACCAGAAAATGCATAAGTGCATAGCTCACTGTTTTGGACAAATTGAACACACCTGTGGAACCAGCACCCAATTCAAGAAATGGCATTCTCAGCACTACACCCCGACTATACCTTCTGGTTACTATTTCCTCCCAAGAATAACCCCATCCTTACTTCTTACAGCATAGATAAATTTCACCTGTATTAAAGATGGTACTACTTGAGCAAAGACATGGAATCAACCCAGATGCCCATCAATGATAAACTGGATAAAGAAAATATGGTACATATACTCCAGGAATACTAGGCAGCCATAAAAAGGAATGAAATCATGTTTTTTGCAGCAACATGAAGTTGGAGGCTATAATATTAAGCAAATTAATGCAGGAACAGAAAACCAAATACCACGTGTCCTCACTTATAAGTGGAAGCTAAACATTAAGCACATACAGACATATTATAAATATGAGAACAATAGACATTGTGGACTACTAGAGGGTGGAGGGAGCAGGGGGGATGGGGAAATTTTATAAGTATTTATTGGATACTCTGCTCACTACCTGGGTGACGAGATTTGTACTCCAAACCTCAGCATCACACAATATCCCCAGATAACAAATCTACACATGTATCCTCTATATCTAAAATAAAAGTTGATTTTTAAAAAAAGATGCTACCATTTGTTTTGTTAACTATAATTTAAAATGCACCAGGAATATGCACACATTCTTTGGGTGTGTTACCTTATTTAGTCTTCATCGCAGCCCTCTGATGTAGGTATACTCACATTATCCCCATGTCATAGATGAAGAAACAGGGAACATTCTATGGAATCTGCAAAAATGCAGGTAGAACTGCAAGTAAGTTTAGCAAGATCACAGCATACAAAGTCAAAATACAGAAATCAGTTGCATTTCTAAATACTAGCAACAGACCATTAAAAATTGAAATTTAAAATATTATTTACAAAATATTTATACATACATTTTAAAACTGTGAAATACTTAGGGATAAATTTAACAAAATATATATAAAAACTACACAATCAAAATTATAAGGCATAGCTAAAAGAAAATTTTAAAAGATTTAAATAAGTGAAAGTATACACTGTATTCATGGGTTGGAAGACTCAAGATTGTTAAAATATAAATTTATTCCTAAGTAACCTATAATTTTAGGGTAATCCCAATCAAAACTCCAGCAGACTTTTAAAAGTAAATTCAAAAATTGATTCTAAAATGTGTGTAAAAAAACAAAGGCCCCAGAAGAGCCAAAACAATTTTGCAAAAGAAGAACATTTTGAGGACTTTCAACACCTGGTTTCAAGACTTCCAGTAAAGCTACTGGAATCTAGGCAGTGGTATTGGCATAAGAATAGAAAAGCTGGGTGCAGTAGCACAGGTCTGTAATCCCAGCTACTCAAGAGGCTGAAGTGGAAGTGTCACTTGAGCCCAGGAGTTTGCGACCAGCCTGGGCAACATAGCAAGACCCCATCTTGCTAAGAAAATAAAAAGAATAGGCATACAGATCAATGAAACACAATAGAGAGTACAGAAATAAACTCACACATATACGGTCCCTTTGGTTTTAGACAAATATGCGAAGTCATCCAATGGGACAGGGATAACTGTTTCTACAAATGGTGTTGGAATAACTGAACATACATATGCATAAAGAATAAGTAAATATAAAAAAGAAGAATCTTGTCCTCTACCTCACGCAACACATACTAATTAATTCAAATAATTGATCACAGACTTAACTTTCAAGAGTTAAGACTGTAAATGTTCTAAAAATAACAGAAGATCTTTACAAGATTGGGATAAGCAAATATTTCTTATATAGAACCTGAAAAAAGGACCCATTGTAAAAAAATGATAAATTGGTCTTCATCAAAATGCAAAAATGTCTTCTCTTTAAAAGGCACCATTAACATAACAGGCTACATATGGGAAAAAATATTTACAACACATATGCTTGACAAGAGACTTATATCCAGAGTATTTAAAGAACTCTTCCAACTCAATGGTAAAAAGAACAGCCTAAATTTTGTAAGTAGGCAAAATGTTTCTCAAGATACACAAATTGTCAAAGTTCACATTAAAAAATCATTAGTAATCAGGGATTGGAAGTAAAAAGCAAAATGAGATCATATGGTATGTCAATTAGGATGACTAAAATTAAAAAGACTGACAACAAAAAGCATTGACAAGTAGGTGGAGCAACTGGAACTCTCATACGCTGTGGTGAGAAATATAAAACAGTACAACCACTTTGGAAAAAATTCAGGCAGTTTCTTACAATGTTAAACATATGTCTACTATATAACCTAGTAATCTTACTTGTACCTATTTAACCATGAGAAATGAACACAGATGCCCATACAAACACTTGTGTGCAAATGTTTAGCACAGATTTATTCATAGTAACCAAACACTGGAAACCACACAAATTCCCATCAACTGGTGAACAGACACACAAGTTTTTGTATCATCCATATTAATAGCATCATACTCAGCAATAAAAAGAAGCAAAATACTGTACTGATACATGCCATCACATGTATAAATCTGAAAAACACATTACTGAGCAAAATGAGCCAGAATACAAAAGAATAAATCTGTATGAGTTTATTTATAAGTTCTAGAAAGACTAAGTTTAATCTAAAGTAATAGAAGACAAATCAGTGGTTGCCTGGGTCCAGTGGTGGGAGATAGGGGTGGGGAATAGGGAGGGGGTCCCTGGGAAGTGTCACAAGGAGATATTTAGGAGAGATGGAAATGTTCCATATATTGATTATGATTGTAGTTAGTGGGTTAATGAGTATATCCATTTGTCAAAATTTATTGCATTGGTTATTTAAAATGAGTGCATTTTATCATGTGATAATTATACCTTAATTATTAATAATTTTTTATAAAAACAAATAATGAAAGCTATTGGTTTTATTATTATTATTTACTATCTCCCAGGAAGTCTGCTAAGCCCTTTATGTGTACCATCTTATTTAATCCTCTCAACAGCCCTCTGATCTATGCACACTAACATCATGCCCATTTTACAGAGGAGAAAACAGAGGCTCATGGAAGAATGTGAAATAATGTAACCAAAGTTCCCCACTAATAAGCAATCCAGGATTAGAATTTAGGTAGTCTTAATCAGCGAATATATGGCTTTCAAAGCATGGGAAAATTTCTCTGTGTACACTTGAGTAATTATCAGTACATAAACGATTGTTACTAATAATGTGCTTGTATTGTTATTTGCAGAGGTGGTACTTCAAGTCCACCCCTGGGAGTGTCAATATCATGGGCATGTGGGGTATCTTTAACTTGAAGGACAGCCCAGTCAGGGACTGGAGAGAATGTCAGCACCCCAGCTGGATCAGACAAATGCTATCATAGGCCTCAGCCAAAAGAGAGCTGGGTAGGGAAACTGAAGGGAAGGTGTGCACATAGGCTAAACCATGAAGGACATGAGCATCCAAGAAACACACACACACATCAGGCCTGGGGCTCCAAGTAAGAGAGAAAACTCTGAACCCCACCCAGGGTGGGGCTGAGGTTCCTAACGCACTTCCTGTACATGTCAGGGTGGGTCAAGGATTGGGCAGGGCTGGGTGGGGTTGGAGGCCAATCTGAAGAGCCTGGTTGACCAGTGTGGCTGTCTTCTCTGGCCCCTAGTCAATCTGAGACCAGTCACTCCTAGCAGAATGAAAAGTTTGCACATGGCTGCTTCTAACCTCAGATTCTCCCTCTTTTTAACACCAGGAAAGGTTTTCTTTGAAAATTCCCCTGCTTCTCTGAGTCTGCAGTTATGAAGGGTGAGATCACACCCTGTAGTCATGACTTTGGTCCTGAAACAATTATTCATCCTGTTCTACTTAAGCTTGGTGGCCCATGCTCACTGGGTGATGAGCTCTCCCCCTAATCCCTCTCCCCACCAGTTCTCTCATGGCTCACTGCCCTGTTGGCTTTGTCAGGCGCAATTGCATCAGGTTGAGGCAGGGGAGGAGGGTTGAGGGCTGGGCCCCAGCTTGGGAATTAAGAAGTTGAGAGAGGCCAGAGAGAGAAGGAAGCAAAAAGATGAAGACAGACACAGAAACACTCCTTTTTTCAAAGTCTTAGGCATAAGGGGCCCTTCTCAATAGGTTACTATTTATAGGAACATACACAGAGTTGCTGTACCCAGACATGTGAGCCCCAGTGATGAGATTTCTGGTCCAGTGGAAACATTTGAAAGTCGTTACTTAAAATGTTACCAAGACAGCCACAGGCAGGCTCTGTATGTGCCCTCAGTCAACAAAATCTTCCCCACCCTCCTCTAAGACTCTAAGTTATGTTGGATCCATGAGAGGAGTCACCATGTCATCCTCAAAATGCCACTGAGAAACTGTCATCCAATGACTGTCATGGTTTTCCCCTCTTTATTTCTTCTGGAAGAGTGGAAGTAGGGGGAGGCAGAAAGTGTAGTGGCAGAGGATAAGGCTGACAGACCACAGTGGGTGACTGAAGTACTAAGACAATGGGGTGGCACAGAAGAATGCTGAGCAGCCAGTGTTAGAACTGTGTTTTAGGCCAGGCACCGTGGCTCACGCCTGTAATCCCAGCACTTTGGGAGGCCGAGGCGGGCGGATCACGAGGTCAGGAGATCGAGACCATCCCGGCTAACAAGGTGAAACCCCGTCTCTACTAAAAATAAAAATTAAAAAAAAAATTAGCCAGACGTGGCGGCAGGCGCCTGTAGTCCCAGCTACTGAGACAGGAGAATGGCGTGAACCCAGGAGGCGGAGCTTGCAGTGAGCTGAGATCAGGCCACTACACTCCAGCCTGGGTGACAGAGTGAGACTCCGTCTCAAAAAAAAAAAAAAAAAAAACTGTGTTTTAGATTAAAATGCTCCAGCAGCCAGAGTGAGGACTGGACCAGACACAGACCAGGGTGAGAGATCTCAAGATGGGCCTGGGGCATCAACAGTGATGACGGAGGATAGGAGATAGATTTCTATGGCTGATATTTATTATTTTACATGTGTGGCTGCCCATTAATGTTTTTATTTGTTTGTTGTTTTAGAGACAGGGTCTTGCTCTGTTGCCCAGGCTGAGTACAGTGGCATGATCACTGCAGCCTCAAACTCCTGGGCTCAAGTGATCCCCCTGCACCAGTCCCCCAAGTAGCTGGGACCACAGACCTGCACCACCACTTCTAGCACATTTTTTAAATTTTTTGTAGAGATGGGGGCCTCACTGTGTTGCCCAGGCCACTCTTGAACAGGAGATCCTCCCACTTCAGCCTCCCAAGTAGCTGAGATTACAGGTCCACAAAGCCCAGCTTTTTTTTCATTATCTTTTTAACAGCCTTTTGCAATTTGGGGGAAATAGAACATAATGAGTTCCACCGGAAATTTTCTGATGTAGAAATCAGAACTCAAGTGATTTCCAGACTCATTTGCTGCTATGCCATGAGCACATAACCAGCCTTCATCAACTAGACACTCCAGTTGGGAAGTGGTCAATTTGAGGAATTGGTCTATTTGGAGCTCACGCACAGTTTTGCTGGTGTAGGAAACAACCAAGTCACCAGCTTTCAGGGCAGCATGTTTGCCAAGCCAAATTGCCAACCCAGAAGTGACATTAATGCTGGTAACATTGCAATAAAGTCAGTTTTCTGGCATCTAGTATTCAGTGGCAGCTTCAGCAACAGCAATCAAAGTCTCAACATTAAGCTAGAGCTGCTACGTGGTTTCGGATGTTCTTAGAAGCTTGGCCTCAAGCCAGTTTCTCCGTCTCCTCCATCAACTATGGGGGCTACTTGACATATTTGCTAAATTACTTTTCTTCCTAGTTTTGTATTCTCTCATTTGCAACCGAGAAACTGGCTGATACAATTCTTGGTTATTTATGGGTAATATTAAGAGGATTTAGTGACCTATTAGCCCAACTACTAGAACAGTGACTGACACATAGCAGACATTCAGTATACCTCAAATACTTGTTGAGAGGCAGGAAGGCAGGCAAGAAGGAAAGGGAAGGGAAGGGAAGGGAAGGGAAGGGAAGGGAAGGGAAGGGAAGGGAAGGGAAGGGAAGGAAAGGGAAGGAAAGGGAAGCAAAGGGAAGCAAAGGGAAGGGAGGGAAGGGAAGGAAGGGAGGGAAGGAGGGAATGAGGGAAGGGAGGGAGGAGGGAAGGGAGGGAGAGAGGGAGGGGGGAAGAAAAGAAGGATGAAGGGAAGGATAAACAGAGTGTATGTAATATGAGAGATGAAGGAGTGTAGGATGATATACAGATTAGACAACTTTGTGGATGGTAGTGCTATCACTGAGACATGAAAGGCAGAAGACAGAGCAGGTTTGAGAAAATGATGAGTCAGGTTTGGGACCGCTGGATTCAAGTTTCCTCCAGTACATCCAAGTACAGATTTTCAGTAGTTTGTTGGATATTTAGATCCAGAGTTCAACAGGAAACTCAGGGCAGTGGATGACTTGCGGGTGACCCAGACAGAGGAGTAAGTGAGTTTTGCAAATGGAAGAAATGCCCTAGTGCAAAGAAGAAATGACAACAAATGAAATTCTGAAAAGTACCAGCATTTAGGAGATAACTTGAGGAGTTGCTCACAAAAGACACTGAGGAAAACTGCCAGAAGTTCATAGGAAACCAAGACCTGCCCCAGAGAGCTGAGCTTTGTGGACCCACATGTCATCAAAGGCCAGTGGTGACTGGACCAGGTGAAAACAAGAAATCTTTCTGCTTCTGTTTCCATTTCCACAGTGCATGGGCCAAAACACTCACCTTCCCGGCTCCTTGCTGTGAATGATCATGAAAGGCAGGCCTCTTGACCAAGCTGCAGACATTTATGAGCATCTACTGTGCACTAGGCACTGAGCAAGGCAATTTACATTGATTGTCCTTTTTAATTCTATCAATTGCACTACGAGTGACTTATTATATTTGTCCCATTATTGCTGAGGTTCAAAAAAGTAAGGTCACTTTCCACTTCCCACAGGGCTGGCTATTAGAATCATTCAGCAAGAGATCCTGAACAGGGCTGGAGGGAGAAGGCTTCAAAAAGAGCAACCAGTTTGCATTACAGGAAACTGAGGCACAGAGATGTTACTCGCCTAACGTCACATGGTTAGTGACTGGTTCTAATCCCAGGCCAGCCTGCCTTAAGGATCCAATGATGATAATGTTGATGATGACGTGACAGGGATAGTAACAGTGATGGTAACAACAACAGTGACTGCTGCTACATTTATGGGGCGCCTATAATATGCCAAAATTGGTGCATTTCATGCATTGCCTCACTTAATTCTCATGACAGCACAATGAGGTAGGGCTATCATAAACCCCTCTTCAGCCATGAGTGTAAAAGGGGCTCAAATTGTCACTGTGAGCAATAATAATCCTACTGGGGCTTGGGGCTGGAGGTTGGCATGCAGGACAGGCTGGAAACAGACTGCCCCACAGCAGATCCTGGCTTCTCAGACCCCGAGGCAGCCCCAGGGAGCAGACAGCCCAGCCCAACCCAGGCAAGGGAGACATTCTGCCCAGACAAACCGCAGAAGCGTCTGGGGCGCTGCTGTCTCCTCTCCTCTACAAACTTGTAGCAGCTTGCGTGTGCAGATCTCTGGGATGAGATGATCAAGGACTGGCCCCCCTGTCCCAAGTGCTCATGAGGAAACTGCCCTGTGTGCCATAGGGCTCATCTCTCCAGGCCTGCCCAGACCCAGGACCTTGAACTGAACCATGCACAGGTCTATAGGTTGAGGAGGTGGATAGAAAAGGGTCCCCAGATAGCAGACCCTGGTGGGAATTTTAGCGCCACCATAAGCCTTTGTTCTAAGCTTCCTTTCATCTGGCTTCCAGAACTAGGACCTGCTGGATGGTTTATTGCCTTTCCTTTTAAGTCACATTAAAAATAACTTTTCAGTAATCACCCTAACACAAGGTACTTGACTTGCTGGGGATCCCCAGTGCCTAGAAAGAAGCTTGGTATGTACTAGAAATAACAAATATTTATTGAGCACTTACTATGTGATAGGCAAGGCACCATGAACTTTACATTCTTTATCTATCTCCTTTAATGCTCACTACAACCCTATGAAATATATTCTCTTATTATCTCCATTTTACAGATGAGAAAACTGAGACTTTGAAAGGTGAAGTGACTTGGCTCAAGGTCACATAATGAAAAAGCAGCAGAGCTAGGATTTGACTGCAGTCTATGCTCAGACAGTCCCACCATGATACTGTGTTGTATAAAATAGGTGAAAGAGTGTGTGTGGGGGGGGGGGGGGGGTGTTTAGAAATGCAGCCTAATTTGGTGGAGATATTTAGTAGAGACATTTAGGAACCTTGGGCTCCAAGCTTAATTCTGCTATATGAAAGCTGTGTTACCTCGATGAAAGAACTTCACGTCTCCGAGATTCAGTGTCCTCATCCTTCTTTTCAAACCTCCAGTTGTGGAAGACAAACTATGGCTCTGAAATAACAAGCACAAATGCAATAGAAATACAAAGCGTGAGTGAGTATACATAGACACTTGTGTGGCCTATGTGTGTCTGTGTATGTGGCAGCTCCCTGGGCAGGTCTGTGCATTTGTGTGTAAATGCTTTTACACGTGAGCATGCGTAGCAGAATCATGTCTGTTTCCTCCCTTGAGAGCCCCTGGTTATGCACTGTGGGTCCGGAAAAGGTATCCAGACCTCACTCATTATACCCATTTGCCTGTTGTACTTAGAAACTTTATTTTCTACCGAAGTTATGGCTCCCTCCCAGCTGTTGAAAGTCTGGGTTATGGCATGAGTGGAAGATCAAGGCTGCTTCCACTCCCAAATGCATGCTCAGTCCCTCGCTCTGCCCATTTGTCAACTCTTGGCCCAAAACTGTCCTCTCAGAGATTTCCCTTAGGCTGAGTAAGGAAGCCAGTTATAGCCACCGGGAAAAAGGAGCCTCAGACAATGTGGAGGGGCCAGGGGAGAGGATACCTGCTCCAGGTCTTATTTTCCTCTCTCAATACCTAAGCAAATGCACCGTGACAAAGGAGGGGACTTTGGCTTTTCCACATAGAGTGAGTGCTACATAAATATAAATTAAAAACATCAACAACCATCAATGGTCACTTTTATAAGACCCATTTTACAGATAAGAGAACTGAGGTTCAAAATGTTTAAGTAATTTACACAAGGTCACAGGGCACATAAGCAGCAAAGACAGGATCCTGGAGCAGCTCCATCCTACACCAAAACCTGTGCTTATTCCACTGTGCCCACGAAGGTATCAAACTGGTGCACCTGGCAAGGTCATAGGTGAGGCAGCTGGGATTTCCCAATCTGCCTTAACACATAGCCTTAGCCCAGGTGACTGAGCAAGAAAGCACCGTCTCTGCCTGAAATTGTGCCAGGGAAAGGGTGCAGACTCAAGAGACCAGCTTAGCAGTGGTGTAAGGGGTATCATCCTGCCTGCACACTGTTTCCTTATCTGCAAATTGGTCTAGCACGCCACACCTCTCAGGATCAGTGGAGACCAGAAGAGTGTGGGGAGATCAGCTCATACAGGTGTGTGGACCAGAGATGAAGACCCACTGAATATCAGGCAGTGGGGATAGAAAGAAGGCAGAGGCCAGGTCCTGAAGGTCTAGTGAAGCCATCTGTATTAGTTTCCTGAACTTGGCAGCCTAAAACAACAAACATTTATTATTTCTCAGCTTTAGAGGCCAGAAATCCAAAATGAGTTTCAGTGGGCCAATATCAAGGTGTTGGCAGGGCTGTGCTCCCTCTGGAGGCTCTAGAGGAGAATCTGTTCCTTGCCTTTTCCAGCTTCTGGGGGCTGCCAGCTTCCCTTGATCTCAGTTGCATTGTTCCAATATCTGCCCCCATGATCACTTTGCTTCTCAGTCTGTGTGTGGTAAAACCTCCCTCTGTCTCCCTCTTATAAAGAGACATGTGATGGTATTTAGGGCACACCTGTATAAGCCAGGATAATCTCCCCACCTTAAAATCCTCAACTTAATCACATCTGCAAACAGTCTTTTTCCAAAAGAAAAAATAAAGGAATATTTACAGGGATTACGAACAATTATCTTTTGGGGGCATTTTCAGCCTACTACACCATCTAAATAAGCTGATACTACATCTTGGTGGCACCAAGGAGCCATTGGAAGGTCTCTGGTGGCAGAGTGCCATGATGAGATCTATTTCCTGAAATAAATGTGGACTCTCTCATGGCCTGTGGCAAATCCACTCCCTGCTCGAGGTTTCTGAAAAGTCCCAGAGGCTTTCACTCTTTTGTCACTCCTAGCTCCCTTTCTTTCCCTCTTACCTATGATCTCCTGCACTTCTGCTCAAATGCAGAATTAAAATATTCTTCCTTGATCTTTACCCCCTCCCCCCAAAAAAATTCACTCACACAAGACATTTTTGTGTGTCGATGACTTTACTAAAGGTTTGTAATGTCAGACTGAGTTGACATCATAGAATGCAAACAATTTTAAATTAAGCATTAAATATCGCATTTTGATGCATCCTTGACCCACCCTGGCTACCTTCTTTCTAGACTTTCCCCTTCTACCATGTTCCCAGACTGCTTATTTTCATTCTTTTTTATTATTTTCCTTTTCTCTGCTCTACCCCATCCCTAAATTCCTGCAATTTCTCAGACTGAGCAGTTAAGATATGTCTTACCCTCTCCAGGTGATAAATGTTAATTTCTGGCCTCTAAAGCTGAGAGAGGTGTTAATTTAATTTCCTAAGCAAGGGTAACTTCCTCCCCAAGAGGATCCCTAATACTGCAGTTGAAATCAGAATTTTTTCATCCTATTGCACTTATACATAGAAGTATATTATACGTTAAATACATTTAAAGGGACATCGCACATGTAAATACCACACACTCTTATACACACACATGCCCCAAAGATCACAGCTAAGTCCCAACTTGAAGGAAGCATGTTCAAATGTCATCGCCATGACCCACCCACCCATCTGTTTTGAGCTGTGGTTGGCAGCAAATAATTAGCATTCACCAGGATGGCCAAGCCCAGCTTCCACTGTGGATCCCAACAGCCTGCCTCACAGCAAGAGACTCCGCTTTGGTGTAATTACCTATTCCTTGCACACCAGTTGCCCTGGTGTGATGTCAGCCCCTCCACATTGTTTATTTTAATTAAAACAGAAATTGCAGGTCTTAGGTGCTTGTAATTACGGCCCATGAACTAAATTGACTGAGGCCCCTAATTAACCTGAAACACGTCTACCTGGCTGGAGGTGTGAGTTTGGACTTGACTAGTTCAGGGCACTGCATTGGCACCAAAAACAGAGCAAGGAAAGGTCTATTAGGGATTCAGATAGGGCATTTGCCCTCCAAAAACTGCTACACACAGCCTGTACCCCTCAGACCACATTGTGGGTTCAATTTCAATTCCAAATGTACCTATTAGCCCAGGACACACTCAGCAAAAGTGTAGTGATAGCATCTAAAAATCAACTAATGTAATCATCAATAGAATAGAAAGCAAAAACAAAGAAATAAAAAAATAAAAATAAAAAATCACATGATCATTCCAATAGATGCAGAAAAAAACTTTTGACAAAATCCAACACTCTTTTTTTAATAAAAACACTCAACAAACTAGGGATAGAAGAGAATTTCCTCAACGTGATAAAGAGCATCTATGAGAAACCCATAGCTACGTCATACTCAATGGTGAGAAACTTTCTCCCTAAGGAGATGCTTTCTCCCTAAGATCAGGAACGTGACAAGGATGTCTGCCCTTAACACTTCAATTCAGCATTGTTCTGGAGGTTCTGTCGCAGGCAATTGAAAAAGAAAAAGAAATACAGACATTCAGCTTGGAAAGGAAGAAGTAAAACTATCTCTATTTTTATGTGACATGATCTCACATATATAAAATCCTAAGGAATCCACTAAAAAATAGAACTAATAAATGAATTCAACAAGGTTGCAGGATACAAGATCAATATACAAAAATCAACTGTATTTCTATGCACTTGCAATGAGGAATCTAAAAATAAAGTTAAGAAAATAATTTAATATGCAATGGTTGGTAGGACTGTAAACTAGTTCAACCATTGTGGAAGTCAGTGTGGCAATTCCTCAGGGATCTAGAACTAGAAATACCATTTGACCCAGCCATCCCATTACTGGGTATATACCCAAAGGACTATAAATCATGCTGCTATAAAGACACATGCACACTTATGTTTATTGTGGCACTATTCACAAAAGCAAAGACTTGGAATCAACCCAAATGTCCAACAATGATAGACTGGATTAAGCAAATGTGGCACATATACACCATGGAATACTATGCAGCCATAAAAAATGATGAGTTCATGTCCTTCGTAGGGACATGGATGAAATTGGAAATCATCATTCTCAGTAAACTATAGCAAGAACAGAAAACCAAACACGGCATATTCTCACTCATAGGTGGGAATTGAACAATGAGAACACATGGACACAGGAAGGGGAACATCACACTCTGGGGACTGTTGTGGGGTGGGGGGAGGGTTGTGGGGTGGGGGGAGGGGGAGGGATAGCATTAGGAGATATACCTAATGCTAAATGACGAGTTAATGGGTGCAGCACACCAGCATGGCACATGTATACATATGTAACTAACCTGCACATTGTGCACATGTACCCTAAAACTTAAAGTATAATAATAATAAAATTTTAAAAAAAACAAAATAGTAAAATAGAAACAAATTTAACAAAAAATATAAAACTTAACTCTGAAAACTTCAAAACATTGTTGAAAGAAATTTTAAAAGACCTATAAAACTCTAAAAACATTCCAGGTTCATGGATTGGGAAACTTAATATTGTTAAGATGGCAATATTCCTCAAATTGATCTACAAATTTAACACAATCCCTATCAGAATCCCAGCTTGCTTCTTTGTAGAAGTTGAAACTGATTATAAAATTCATATGTAATTTCAAAGGTCTCAGAATAGTCGAAATCATCTTGAAGAAAACAAAGTTTTCCCAAATGCCCATCAATTATAGACTGGATAAAGAAAATGTGGTACATATACACCATGGAATACTACATTGCCATAAAAAGGAATGAGATCACGTCCTTTGCAGGGATGTAGATGAAGCTGGAAGCCATTATCCTCAGCAAACTAACACAGGAACAGAAAACCAAACACCGCATGTTCTCACTCATAAATGGGAGTTGAACAATGAGAACACATGGACACAAGGAGGGGAACAGCACACACCAGGGCCTATTGGGGGTGGGAGATGAGGGGAGAGAACTTAGAGGATGGGTCAATAGGTGCAACAAACCACCATGGCACACGTATACCTACGTAACAAACCTCCACGTTCTGCACACGTATCCCAGAACTTAAAGTAAAATTTAAAACAAAACTGCATGTTCTGCACATGTACCCCAGAACTTAAAGTACAATAAAAAATAAAATTTAAGAAAAAGAAAAGAAACAAAAATGAAAAGGCAACCCACAGAATGAAAGAAGATATATTCAAATGCTGTCTCTGATGAGAGACTTGTTCTAGAACATGTAAAGAGCTCTTAAAACTGGGTAATAAAAAGACAAATAACCCAATTTAAAGATAGGCGAAGGATTTGGATTGGCCTTTATCCAAAGAAGATATACAAATGGCCAATAAACACATAAAAAGACGCTCAACCATTAAGCAGGGAAATGCAAATCAAAACCACAATGGGATACCACTTCACGACAACAAAATTGCCTAGATAGGATTGCCTAGATAGCAACAAAATCAGAAAGAACAAAACATCAGTGTTGGAGCTATGCAGAAACTGCAACTCTCATACACTGCTGATGGAATATAAAATGGTGAAACCGCTTTGGGAAACAGCCTGAAAGTTCCTCAAAAAGTTCAACACAGAGTTACCATATGACCCAGCAATTTCACTCACAGTAGATAACCAAGAAAAATGAATACATATGTCACATAAAAAACTTTCACACAAGTGTTTATGTAATTACCCATAATAATAAATTATATTATGAATTAATTAGTCAAAAAGTAGAAATAACCCAAATATTAATATAAATCAACTTATTATAGACAATAGATGGTATATCCATACACTGGAATAAAATTCAGCCACAATGAATGAAATGTTGATATATCCTACCACATAGATGAACTTTGAAAAAATTAAAGTACATGAAAGAAGACAGTCACAAAATATCACATATTATATAATTATACTTAAATGGAATGGCCAGAATAGGTAAATCTATAGAGACAGGAAGTAGATTAGTGCTTGCTTAGGGCTGGGGAAGATAGCGGGGTAGGGGAGTGATTGATAAAGGATGCAGAGTTTCTTTGTGAAGTGAGGAATATATTCTAAAATTGACTGTAATGATAGCTGAACATATCTGTAACTATACTAAAAACCATTGAATTGTACTCTTTAAATGAATGAATTGTATGATATGTAAATTATATCTCAATGAAGCTGCTTTACTAAGTGTACTGGGTACCAAGTACATCCCAGGCACCATACAGGTGCTGATATAAAAGCCATGTCAAATACATAAACTGAGTGTCTTCTTTGTTTTTTAAATGATTCTTCCTCAATTTTTAGAAAATTAAGAAAAACTATAAGGAAGAAAAGAGAAATCATCTATAATCATACCTCCAGTGACAGCCATTCTTTATATTTTTCATGCATTTTCTCTGTTTCTTCCATTCAAAATCCTTTTAATGTATTGGATGCCATTTTGAACATCTTAAAATATATTTATATAACAAACCCTTACATGCTTACCAACCAATTTAAGGAATAAAACAACATCAATAGAAGAAAACACCATCTACATGCATAATTATCTTGAGGAAATAATCAGAGGTTATCCAAGATGTATAGGATGCTCACCCCAGCACCACCCTTAACGGTAAAACAAGGAAAACACTGGCTGGGTGCAGTGGCTCACACCTGTAAATCCCAGCACTCCGGGAGGCGAAGATGGGGGTGGATTACCTGAAGTCAGGAGTTTGAGACCAGCCTGACCAACATGGTGAAACCCCATCTCTACTAAAAATACAAAAATTAGCCAGGTGTGGTGGCAGGTGCCTGTAATCCCAGCTACTTCGGAGGCTGAGGTGGGAGAATCGCTTGAACCCAGCAGGTGGAGATTGCAGTGAGCCGAGATCACTCCACTGCACTCCAGCCTGGGTGAGAGAGCGAGACTTCATCTCCAAGGGAAACACAAACTTAACAAAACTATCTCAGCGAAGGTTTTTTTTTTTTTTCATCTTTGTGAATGTAAAAAAAAAAGTTTCTTTCATTTTTAATGTAAAGTTTTTGATAATAATGAGATATTTTTACAAATGTATTATCTTTTGATGCCTCAGCAAATTATATGTGCAAGTCTTATGGGCACTTTTTCTCTGGTTTTCTTTTTTATATGGTGATTTTTTAAAATCTCTGCATGTATTAAGGATAGTAACCATTCTGCCGTATATATTGTAAGTACTTTTCCAATTTGGACATTTTTCTTTTACTGTTGCCTATAATATTTTTAAAGATATAGATTTTTTTTCAGTGGCCAAATATATTATTCTAATCCTTAAGATCTCTTCTATTGCTCTGAGGCTTAAAATGTCTTTCATCATCTGAAACTCAATTAAATATTTATTATATATTATTCTAGTATTTCATACTGGCAATCTTAACTTTTCACTATGCTGTGTTAAGTAAAATTTGTGTATATCATAACTGCCCAAAGCAATAACTGCCCGTATTTTAAAAAGTAACTCTTTAATCCATTTATAATTTAATTTAGGAGATAATGTGAGGTAAGGTTCTCATTTTATTTTATTCCAACACTCATTAAAAAATTCACCCCTTTCCAAATAATTAACATTTCTTTTATCTTCTATTAAGCTTATAGGTATTCTAGCGTGCAATTCAAGACTATCCCTTCTATTTCATGACATTATATTTTAATTGTTGTATAATGCCATATTGTTTCAACTACAGTAGTATATATGTCAAATACATAAGAATGACATTTTTACTTCTGTTGCAGGAGGCAATGCTTGTTTTGTCTAATGAAATTCAGAATCACTTTCAAAATCAAAATTCCAAACCATGTTAAATGTATGAATTGAGGGACTAATTAATATCTTTGCAATATACAATCTTTCCAACTAGATATATAGTTGTCTTTCTATTCATTCTTTTTTTATATTTCTAAGTTGAAGTTTCAGATCTGATTTTGGTTTCTTTCCAATATGTTATAATAAAGTTTCAGGTATACAAAAAAGTTGAAAGAATTTTATAGTGAGCACTTACACAGATTCTCTCATTGACACCTTAATTCCTTTATCTCAATCCATCTTGAGATTTTTATACACTTTAAATTATGTATATATATACACATGTATGTGTATATGTGTGTGTGTATATATATATATATATCAGTACATATCCTCTTAAATATTTCAGAATACATATCATTAACTGCAGTTCAGTATTTGTTTACAGGTTTTTGTGGTAAAATGTACACACAATGAAAGACAAAAATCTTAACTATATATTGGCTGAGTTTTGACAAATGCTTACATCTATGTACCCAAACCTCCATCAAGATGTAAACATTGCATCATTCCAGGAAATTCCCTCATGTCCCTTTTTCATCAATGACCATTTCTTCCCCCAGAGTAAATCACTATTCTGTTTTTCTCCACCATGAATTAGTTTTGCCTATTTTAGAACAACATATTATGGAATACAGTTCCCATATGTACTCTTGTGGATGACTTCTTTCACATGACAAAACCTTTTGAGATTCCTCTGTGCTGTTGCATGTTCAATAATTTGTTCCTTTCTATTCCTAAGTAGTATTCCATTGCATGAATATACTGTAATGTGTTTATTCATTCTCCTATTGATAGACACCTGGGCTGTTTCCAGTTTATAATTATTATTATTATATACTAATAAGGTCTTGCTAGGAACATACTTGTTCAAACCTTTTTGTAGGCATATATTTTCAGTTTTCTTGGTTAATTACCTGGGATTCAAATTTCTGGGTCACAGGGTAGATATGTGTTCAGATTTATGAAAAATTATGAGACATTTTGCCAAACTCCCACTAACAATGTATGACAGTTCCAGTTACTCCACATTCTTGACAATTGGGATTGTTTCCATCTTTCATTTTAGAACTTCTGAAGGGTGAATAAGGATGTCACATTGTGGTTTGAATTTTCCTGATAAGTAATGATATTGAGTATTTTTATATCTGGTCATTGGCCAGGTGTATATATTTTGTGAAATGCCTGTCCAGTTAATTTGCCCATTTTTACTCCTTTATTATTAAATTGCAGGAGTTCTTTATACATCCTGGATACCAGTCTATTGTCAGATAACATCTGTTTTACTTATAATTTTATCCAGTTTGTAGATTGCCTACCTAACAGTGTCTATCTATGAGCAGAAGTTTTCTTAATAACGTCTATTTATGAGCAGAAGTTTCAAGCTTTGATGAAGTCTAATTTATCAGTTTTTCTGAGTCTTGTCAAAGAAAACTTAGTCTATCCCTAAGTCGTAAAGATACTATCCTATATTTCTATTGAAAACTGTGTCGTTTGTATATTGTATAAAGTGGCAGTTAAAGTCCTTTTTTTCACGAGAATAACTGGCTATTGCAGCATCCTTAGTTAGAAGACTTTTCTTTCTGTATTGAATTGCTTTGATGATTCTATCAAAAATTAGTTGGCCAGTGGAGTGTGTTTATGAGCTTTCTGTTCTGTTCCACTAATCATTTGTTGATGGTTATGCCAGTACCACATTGTCTTAATCGCTTTAGCTTTAAAATGAGTCTTGAAATCAGATAGTATAAGTTGACTAACTGTTCTTCTTTATCAAGATTGCTTTATCAAAGTATTCTAGGTGCTTGCATTTATATATAAATAGTAGAGTCATTTTTTTCAGCTTCTGTAAAAGTCTTTCTATTGTGATTATGTTGAATCTATTGGTCAGTTGGGAGAGGATTAACATCTTGACAACGTTGTATCTTCGTATCCATAAATACCCATTGATTTGGGTCTTCTTTATTTACTCTCAGCAATGTTTTATAGTTTTCAGTGTAGAGTTCTTGTACATATACTGTTAAATCTAATCCCCAGTATTTTTTGTTTTTGATAATCTGTAAAGGGTTTCTTAAAATTTTACTTCCCAAACATTTGTTGCTGGTATATAAATAATAAAATTGATTTGTGTATGTTTACCTTGAATCTTATGAGCTCTCTAAATTCACGTATTACTTCTAGTAGATGTTTCATAGATTAAGATTTCATATTTAAACAATCATGACACCAGCAAATAAGCACAATTTTACCTCTTCCTATCTGTATGCATTTTTTTTATTTTTGGTTTTTGTCCTTTTGCAATGGCTGCAATTGCAGTACAATGTTAAATAGAATGGTGAGAGAGGGCATCTTTGCCTTGTTTCCAATCTTAGTGAGAAAGTGTTCAATATTTCACCAGTAAGTATGATGTTTGATGTATCTTTTTAATAAATAATCTTTATCAGATTGAGAAGTTTCTCTTTTATTACTAGATTGTTTTATTGCTAGATTAACGACTAGATTGTTTTTATCATGGGATGTTCATTTTTTGTCAAGTCTCTTTTCTCCTTGATGCATGTTTCTTCCTAGTTCTGTTAATGCAGTGGATTATACTGTTGGATTTTTAAGTGTTAAACGAACTTTATATTTCTGAGATAATTCTGACATAATAAAAAAGTCAGAATGTGTCATTCTTTTTATATACACTACTGGATTTGGTTTGCTAATATTTTGTTAAGGGTTTTTGAGGCTCTGTTCATCCAGGACATTTTGTCAGTAATTCTTTCTATCTTCCTTTAATTTTTTGGAACAAGAGGAAATATCTGTCAGATTTGGGCATTATAGTTTCATAAATGAGGGTCATAAAATGAATTAGGGAGTGTTTCTTCCTCCTCTATTTTCTGAAAGAGTTTGTAATCGATGTTATTTCTTCTTAAATATTGAGAGAATTCACTTGTGAAAATATTGAGACCTAGAATTTTCTTTGAGGGAAGATGTTTATTAACTTCTTTGACTCCACATTTACTTGGAGAATTTGGTATGTGTTTATTTGTGTGTTGGGGAAGGGGGTTATTTTAAGCCCTATTATTCTTTTTTATTCTTTTTTTTTTCAGCTTTTTATCTAATGGAGCTCTGCTCTACTGAGGTGGAATCCCTTCCAAATTTTCTTGCCTTATTCTTTAACATTCAAAATCAGCAGAACACATGAAAGTCTACAGTGTCCAGCAGGCCCTGCTGCTCAGTCTGTCCTTGTCTCTGTCCTCATCACATGACTTTACTTATAGTGTCTATTCCTCCCAGGATCCATGTATTAAGGTCACTACTTTCTACCCTGTCATTTTACAAAACATATGATCTTCAACAAATATATTGAGGATGGCAAGATTTGGCTGCCTTAAAAAGCAATACTCACAGACTTGAGAGATGGCCATCCAATTTTTTAATTGCTGCAGATGCTATGTCTCTGAGCCAATGCAAAGAGAGGGAGAGGGAAAGAGCATCTCCACTTTTACGATGGCAGGGCTGCACTGTTTCTGTGTCTTCATTAGAGAGGTTAATTGGAAATCAAAAGAGGCTGTGTCACGGGCAGCAATAGCTAGCCAGATGCCATTTTAAACTGGAATTTATCCAGCTGATTTCTTTGAAAATCTACCATGCTTTGCTCAATAGACACACTGCTGGCTGGCACCAAGGAAATGACTGGTACGTAAGGACACATTCAGCATTTAGTAGTTCATTTTTCCCTTCCTTCTGCTCCTTCAGCTGATCATGTCCTCAATTATACTCAGAAATGAGGGATTCCCTTCATGAATCAGTAAGGGTTGAGAGCAATGGCTAAGAGTTCCGACTGAGTCTTCCTCAACTTATCTGCATTCCTGGTTACTGCAAAGTTTTTATAAGATCCTGGAAATACCAGGCTATTTGAACCCATTCAGTTTTCTCTGGCTCATGCACCTCATCCATCAGCAAATTAAAACTTGGATGTGAGATGTCAGTGAAGGAAAGAGAAGCATGGTCCCTTAACTGCTACAAATAATATGCAAGTGAGCTAGCAGAGGTATGTCATAAAAGGGATGAGGGGCAAAAAGGATCTCCCTCCAGGCCTAGGAACATTCTGAATTTGATGCTTTCCTGTGGATTATAATCCCACAAGACACAATGCCAAATGCCATAACCCCAAATGTTGAAATCCCTGACATCCACATTTCTAAAGTCTAAAATTTCTAAGGTCTAAAATCCCAAAAATCACAAACACCGGATAGTTGCATCAGGTTAGGGAGAACGATTACTCTGTTAGTGTCTTTGTTTGGAAGTTAAGTATGGTTTAAGGAGATGCATATGGGTGCCAAGTTGACAAGAGGTGGACTTGTGAATTTAATTTTAGGTGTCAACTTGACTAGATTAAGGAGTCCCTAGAAACCTGATAAAGCATTATTTTGGGAGTGTCTGTGAGGTTGTTTCCAGATGAGATGAGTGTGAGTCTGAGTGAACTCCGTAGGGAAGATCTGCCCTCAACCTTCTCAGGCACCCTCCAATCAGCCAGGGCACAGAAGGCGAATCAATTTCTCTCTGAGAGCTGGGGCAGACTCTCTTCTGCTGCTTTGGACATCAGTACTCCAGGCCTGCTGGCCTTTGGACTTCAGTTGTTATACCTACAGCCCCGCAGGTAGTGAAGCTTTCGGTTCTTGACAGACCACAAGCTTCTCTGGTTCTCAACATAAAAACATTGAAATTTCCTCTGTAGTGTAAGAGATGTTATTTTTGTTCATTTTCGTTTTTGAAAGCTAAAATTTCTTGAGATCTCAGCTCTTTGCAAGACTGCATATGCAGTGGTGACCCATTGAGGGTTTTGATCAGTCTCATCAAAATACAGGTTGTCTGACACGATATTTCAAGTGACCACAGTTATAAAGCCGGGTGCAGCCAATTACCAACCATGATGATATGCATTCATACATTTCGCTTTTTGACCTATTTCTTTATGAATACATTTGTCTGATCATAACTGTGACACTCCTGCAAATGTTTTTAGTATACCTGTGTGTTTATGCTTATAAAAAATGTATGTTATTATTCCCTATTTCATTGTGTAAACTGGCCTAGGAAGTGTTCTGTCATGTTTTTATATGTTTCTCAGGAAAACCCATTTTAACATGTAAATAAATGTTTTTTAAAGAATATTTTATTATTTTTTCCAGAATCATATTTTCAGGATTTTGATCTTTTGGGATTTCAACATTTGCAATTACGGCATTAAGATCGTATCTTCCAGGATTAGGATCAGCTTCTGAATACTTACAGTCCAATGCCAAGGAAGAAAGCTAATGGCCAAAATATTTAAATAGCTTAGTCTTTTGATGAACAACTAACTCAGCTATTTCAGTTGCTAATGTCAAAGCAAAGACAAAATTTCCAGGAATAACGTTCCAGAGCAAACTTGCTCAATTTTTAAATGCGTTTTAACAATGATCATGTATTGACAGAATAGAACAAGGATTTTTTTAAATTGACCTGCAGAAAAAAATGGCTCATCTATACCTCTCATGTCTAACATGGTAGCAATTAGCCACATGGGGCTATTAACCCATGTGAAATGTGGCTAATCCAAATTAATATGTGCTGTAAGTATATAACATACACCAGATACAAGTACAAAGACAAAGACATAGTATGAAAAAAGGAACGTATTTTACTAATAATGTCTCTGAGAAGTTGCATGTTAAAATAATCATATTTTAGATTTATTGGATTAAAGAAAATGTGTTATTAAAATTAATTTTACCTCTGTTTTTACTTGTTTAATGTGGTTCCTAGAAAATTTTAAATTACATATGTGGCTCATAGTAGATTTCTATTAGACAGCTCTAAACAATTAAAATATGGCATACTGGAAAAAGTTCTTGGGCATGTATATTAGTTCACCAGGGCTGCCATAGCAAAGTACCACAGATTGACATAAATAATAGAAATGTATTTCTCACAGTTCTGGGGGCTGGAGTCTGAGGTCACGGTGTTGGCAGGGTTGGTTTCTTCTGAGGCTTCTCTCCTTGGCTTGCAGATGGCCACCTCCTCCCTGTGCCTTCACATGGTCTTCAGCACCTGTCTGCATCCGAATTTCCCATTCCTATAAGGAGGACATCAGTCAGGGGAGGAGCCAAGATGGCTGAATAGGAACAGCTCTGGTCTACAGCTCCCAGCGTGAGTGACGCAGAAGATGGGTGATTTCTGCATTTCCATCTGAGGTACCGGGTTCATCTCACTAGGGAGTGCCAGACAGTGGGTGCAGGTCAGTGGGTGCGCGCACCGTGCACGAGCCGAAGCAGGGTGAGGCATGCCTCACTCGGGAAGCGCAAGGGGTCAGGGAGTTCCCTTTCCTAGTCAAAGAAAGGGGTGATGGACAGCACCTGGAAAATCGGGTCACTCCCACTCGAATACTGCGCTTTTCCGACAGCTTAAAAAACGGTGCACCACGAGATTATATCCCACACCTGGCTCGGAGGGTCCTACGCCCACGGAGTCTCCCTGATTGCTAGCACAGCAGTCTGAGATCAAACTGCAAAGCAGCAGCGAGGCTGGGGGAGGGGCGCCCGCCATTGCCCAGGCTTGATTAGGTAAACAGAGCAGCCTGGAATCTCCAACTGGGTGGAGCCCACCACAGCTCAAGGAGGCCTGCCTGCCTCTGTAGGCTCCACCTCTGGGGGCAGGGCACAGACAAACAAAAAAACAGCAGTAACCTCTGCAGACTTAAATGTCCCTGTCTGACAGCTTTGAAGAGAGCAGTGGTTCTCCCAGTACGCAGCTGGAGATCTGAGAACGGGCAGACTGCCTCCTCAAGTGGGTCCCTGACCCCTGACCCCCGAGCAGCCTAACTGGGAGGCACCCCCCAGCAGGGGCACACTGACACCTCACACGGCAGGGTACTCCAACAGACCTGCAGCTGAGGGTCCTGTCTGTTAGAAGGAAAACTAACAAACAGAAAGGACATCCACACCAAAAACCCATCTGTACATCACCATCATCAAAGACCAAAAGTAGATAAAACCACAAAGATGGGGAAAAAACAGAACAGAAAAACTGGAAACTCTAAAAAGCAGAGTGCCTCTCCTCCTCCAAAGGAATGCAGTTCCTCACCAGCAATGGAACGAAGCTGGACGGAGAACGACTTTGACGAGCTGAGACAAGAAGGCTTCAGACGATCAAATTACTCTGAGCTATGGGAGGACATTCAAACCAAAGGCAAAGAAGTTGAAAACTTTGAAAAAAATTTAGAAGAATGTATAACTAGAATAACCAATACAGAGAAGTGCTTAAAGGAGCTGATGGAGCTGAAAACCAAGGCTCGAGAACTACGTGAAGAATGCAGAAGCCTCAGGAGCTGATGCGATCAACTGGAAGAAAGGGTATCAGCGATGGAAGATGAAATGAATGAAATGAAGTGAGAAGGGAAGTTTAGAGAAAAAAGAATAAAAAGAAATGAGCAAAGCCTCCAAGAAATATGGGACTATGTGAAAAGACCAAATCTACGTCTGATTGGTGTACCTGAAAGTGATGGGGAGAATGGAACCAAGTTGGAAAACACTCTGCAGGATATTATCCAGGAGAACTTCCCCAATCTAGCAAGGCAAGCCAACGTTCAGATTCAGGAAATACAGAGAACGCCACAAAGATACTCCTCGAGAAGAGCAACTCCAAGACACATAATTGTCAGATTCACCAAAGTTGAAATGAAGGAAAAAATGTTAAGGGCAGCCAGAGAGAAAGGTCGGGTTACCCTCAAAGGGAAGCCCATCAGACTAACAGCGGATCTCTTGGCAGAAACCCTACAAGCCAGAAGAGAGTGGGGGCCAATATTCAACATTCTTAAAGAAAAGAATTTGCAACCCAGAATTTCATATCCAGCCAAACTAAGCTTCATAAGTGAAGGAGAAATAAAATACTTTACAGACAAGCAAATGCTGAGAGATTTTGTCACCACCAGGCCTGCCCTAAAAGAGCTCCTGAAGGAAGTGCTAAACATGGAAAGGAACGACCGGTACCAGCCGCTGCAAAATCATGCCAAAATGTAAAGACCATCGAGACTAGGAAGAAACTGCATCAACTAATGAGCAAAATAACCAGCTAACATCATCATGACAGGATCAGATTCACACATAACAATATTAACTTTAAATGTAAATGGACTAAATGCTCCAATTAAAAGACACAGACTGGCAAATTGGATAAAGAGTCAAGACCCATCAGTGTGCTGTATTCAGGAAACCCATCTCACGTGCAGAGACACACATAGGCTCAAAATAAAAGGATGGAGGAAGATCTACCAAGCAAATGGAAAACAAAAAAAGGCAGGGGTTGCAATCCTAGTCTCTGATAAAACAGACTTTAAGCCAATAAAGATCAAAAGAGACAAAGAAGGCCATTACATAATGGTAAAGGGATCAATTCAACAAGAAGAGCTAACTATCCTAAATATATATACACCCAATACAGGAGCACCCAGATTCATAAAGCAAGTCCTGAGTGACCTACAAAGAGACTTAGACTCCCACACATTAATAATGGGAGACTTTAACACCCCACTATCAACATTAGACAGATCAACAAGACAGAAAGTCAAGAAGGATACCCAGGAATTGAATTCAGCCCTGCACCAAGCAGACCTAATAGACATCTACAGAACTCTCCACCCCAAATCAACAGAATATACATTTTTTTTAGCACCACACCACACCTATTCCAAAATTGACCACATACTTGGAAGTAAAGCTCTCCTCAGCAAATGTAAAAGAACAGAAATTATAACAAACTATCTCTCAGACCACAGTGCAATCAAACTAGAACTCAGGATTAAGAATCTCACTCAAAACCGCTCAACTACATGGAAACTGAACAACCTGCTCCTGAATGACTACTTGGTACATAACGAAATGAAGGCAGAAATAAAGATGTTCTTTGAAACCAACGAGAACAAAGACACAACATACCAGAATCTCTGGGATGCATTCAAAGCAGTGTGTAGAGGGAAATTTATAGCACTAAATGCCCACAAGAGAAAGCAGGAAAGATCCAAATTTGACACCCTAACATCACAATTAAAAGAACTAGAAAAGCAAGAGCAAACACATTCAAAAGCTAGCAGAAGGCAAGAAATAACTAAAATCAGAGCAGAACTGAAGGAAATAGAGACACAAAAAACCCTTCAAAAAATTAATGAATCCAGGAGCTGGTTTTTTGAAAGGATCAACAAAATAGATAGACCACTAGCAAGACTAATAAAGAAAAAAAGAGAGAAGAATCAAATAGACGCAATAAAAAATGATAAAGGGGATATCACCACCGATCCCACACAAATACAAACTACCATCAGAGAATACTACAAACACCTCTACGCAAATAAACTAGAAAATCTAGAAGAAATGGATAAATTCCTGGACACATACACTCTCCCAAGACTAAACCAGGAAGAAGTTGAATCTCTGAATAGACCAATAACAAGATCTGAAATTGTGGCAATAATCAATAGCTTACCAACCAAAAAGAGTCCAGGACCAGATGGATTCACAGCCGAATTCTACCAGAGGTACAAGGAGGAACTGGTACCATTTCTTCTGAAACTATTCCAATCAATAGAAAAAGAGGGAATCCTGCCTAACTCATTTTATGAGGCCAGCATCATTCTGATACCAAAGCCTGGCAGAGACATAACCAAAAAAGAGAATTTTAGACCAATATCCTTGATGAACATTGATGCAAAAATCCTCAATAAAATACTGGCAAAATGAATCCAGCAGCACATCAAAAACTTATCCACCATGATCAATTGGGCTTCATCCCTGGGATGCAAGGCTGGTTCAATATATGCAAATCAATAAATGTAATCCAGCATATAAACAGAGCCAAAGACAAAAACCACATGATTATCTCAATAGATGCTGAAAAGGCCTTTGACAAAATTCAACAACCCTTCATGCTAAAAACTCTCAATAAATTAGGTATTGATGGGACGTATTTCAAAATAATAAGAGCTATCTATGACAAACCCACAGCCAATATCATACTGAATGGGCAAAAACTGGAAGCATTCCCTTTGAAAACTGGCACAAGACAGGGATGCCCTCTCTCACCACTCCTATTCAACATAGTGTTGGAAGTTCTGGCCAGGGCAATTAGGCAGGAGAAGGAAATAAAGGGTATTCAATTAGGAAAAGAGGAAGTCAAATTGTCCCTGTTTGCAGACGACATGATTGTATATCTAGAAAACCCCATTGTCTCAGCCCAAAATCTCCTTAAGCTGATAAGCAACTTCAGCAAAGTCTCAGGATACAAAATCAATGTATAAAAATCACAAGCATTCTTATACACCAACAACAGACAAACAGAGAGCCAAATCATGAGTGAACTCCCATTCACAATTGCTTCAAAGAGAATAAAATACCTAGGAAACCAACTTACAAGGGATGTGAAGGACCTCTTCAAGGAGAACTACAAACCACTGCTCAATGAAATAGAAGAGGATAAAAACAAATGGAAGAACATTCCATGCTCATGGGTAGGAAGAATCAATATCGTGAAAATGGCCATACTGCCCAAGGTAATTTACAGATTCAATGCCATCCCCATCAAGCTACCAATGGCTTTCTTCACAGAATTGGAAAAAACTACTTTAAAGTTCATATGGAACCAAACAAGAGCCCGCATTGCCAAGTCAGTCCTAAGCCAAAAGAACAAAGCTGGAGGCATCACGCTACCTGACTTCAAACTATACTACAAGGCTACAGTAACCAAAACAGCATGGTACTGGTACCAAAACAGAGATATAGATCAATGGAACAGAACAGAGCCCTCAGAAATAACGCCGCATATCTACAACTATCTGATCTTTGACAAACCTGAGAAAAACAAGCAATGGGGAAAGGATTCCCTCTTTAATAAATGGTGCTGGGAAAACTGGCTAGCCATATGTAGAAAGCTGAAACTGGATCCCTTCCTTACACCTTATACAAAAATCAATTCAAGATGGATTAAAGACTTAAACGTTAGACCTAAAACCATAAAAACCCTAGAAGAAAACCTAGGCAATACCATTCAGGACATAGGCATGGGCAAGGACTTCATGTCTAAAACACCAAAAGCAATGGCAACATAAGACAAAATTGACAAATGGGATCTAATTAAACTAAAGAGCTTCTGTACAGCAAAAGAAACTACCATCAGAGTGAACAGGCAACCTACAAAATGGGAGAAAATTTTTGCAACCTACTCATCTGACAAAGTGCTAATATCCAGAATCTACAATGAACTCCAACAAATTTACAAGAAAAAAACAAACAACCCCATCAAAAAGTGAGCGAAGGACATGAACAGACACTTCTCAAAAGAAGACATTTATGCAGCCAAAAAACACTTGAAAAAATGCTCATCATCACTGGCCATCAGAGAAATGCAAATCAAAACCACAATGAGATACCATCTCACACCAGTTAGAATGGCAATCATTAAAAAGTCAGGAAACAACAGGTGCTGGAGAGGATGTGGAGAAATAGGAACACTTTTACACTGTTGGTGGGACTGTAAACTAGTTCAACCATTGTGGAAGTCAGTGTGGCGATTCCTCAGGGATCTAGAACTAGAAATACCATTTGACCCAGCCATCCCATTACTGGGTATATACCCAAAGGACTATAAATCATGCTGCTATAAAGACACATGCACATGTATGTTTATTGTGGCACTATTCACAATAGCAAAGACTTGGAACCAACCCAAATGTCCAACAATGATAGACTGTATTAAGAAAATGTGGCACATATACACCATGGAATACTATGCAGCCATAAAAAATGATGAGTTCATGTCCTTTGTAGGGACATGGATGAAATTGGAAATCATCATTCTCAGTAAACTATCGCAAGAACAAAAAACCAAACACCGCATATTCTCACTCATAGGTGGGAATTGAACAATGAGATCACATGGACACAGGAAGGGGAACATCACACTCTGGGGACTGTTGTGGGGTGGGGGGAGGGGGGAGGGATAGCATTGGGAGATATACCTAATGCTAGATGACGAGTTAGTGGGTGCAGCGCACCAGCGTGGCACATGTATACATATGTAACTAACCTGCACAATGTGCACATGTACCCTAAAACTTAAAGTATAATAATAAAAAAAAAAAAGAAGGACATAAGTCATATTGGATGAAGGCCCACAGGAAAGAAAGGCCTCATTTAATCTTAATTACCTCTTTAAAAATCCTATCTCCAAAAGCGATTACGTTCTGAGGTACTAGGGGTTTAGGGTTGCAAGAACAGGAATTTGGGGGGATACAAGTCAGCCCATAACAGCATGACATTGTCCTGGGTTTGGAACTTGTGTTCAGTATTTACTAGCTATATGATCCTCAGAAAGAAATGTCCCTTCTCTTTACCCAAAATTTATTACCATTAAAACAGGGATAATTTATTATATTTCATGATATGTATGTGGGTATATGTATATAATATTTTATCTTAAGCATTTTGTCAAGTTATTAGGTATCTCACTATAATATAAACAAGTTTGAGGGTTGCATTTTTCCACTTCTGCCACTATACCAACATGTATTTAACCAATCCACTCTTATAGTATATCAAATTGTTTCTAACTTTCTACTAACTTTCTACTCTAACTGTCTACTCTACTTGTAGTAAGTCACAAGTCAGTTGAGTCAGTGCCAGCAAAGTCATGCTTCCTCCAGGGGTTTAGTGTAGGATCCTGCCTAGGCTCTTCCAGCTTCTGGTGGCTCCTGACATTCCTTGGCTGGTAGCAGTGTCACTCCAATGCCTGCCTCTGTCTTCACATGGCCTTCTTCCTTGGGTCTCTTTGCATCTTCTCCTTTTCTGTCTCTTAGAAGGACACCTGTGATTGGATTTAGGGCCCACCCTAATCCAGGATGATCTCACCTCAACTGTATTAGTCTATTGTTATGCTGCTGATAAAGACATACCTGAGACTGGGTGATTTATAAAGAAAAAGAGATTTAATGGACTCACAGTTCCATGTGGCTGAGAAGGCCTCACAATCATGGTGGAAGACAAAAGGCATGTCTTACAAAATGGCAGGCAAGAGACAGAATGAGCTTGTGCAGGGGAATTTCTCTTCATAATACCATCAGATCTCATGAGGCTTATTGACTACCACGAGAACAGCAAGGAAACACATGTCCACATGATTCAATTGCCTCCCACACACGTGGGAATTTTGGGAGCTACAATTCAAAATGAGATTTGGGTGGGGACACAGCCAAACCATAACAGTGCTATAATGAATAAGCTTGAATGTATCTTTATATCATTCATATCTCTGATATTTCCTTAGCAATAAATTCTGAGAAGCAGAATTAACTGGTCAAGGGATATGTATCTTTTAAGATTCTTTTACATCTGTTGAGAAATTCAGGAGGTAGACTCCCAACATTAGGAATAAAATTTCATTTTTCCCCATACCATGGCAAGAACTAGGGATTATCATTTTTTTAAATATATTTGTCTATTTGATGGGTGAAAATGATATCTTTTTACTTAATTTTTATTTTTTTCACCATTTCAACAATTATTTAAATTATTTCAAAAAAAATGTATTTTAAAACAAGGAGAGCCTTCTGCCCTGCTGACTGGATATTTGAAATGTTCACAGAGCCCTCGGGAGTTTTGGTTCTTCATTCAAACTTGCAATTCCATAGAGTTTCTCTATCACATCTCAACTGACTTTTGTCATGCTCTCCATATATGTAGTTTTTTAAGATTGCCAACTCTATATTAGTTGCCTACAGCTTCCACAACAACTTACCCCAAAGTTGGTGGCTTAAAACAACAGAAGTTTATTCTATCACAATTCTGGAGGCCAGCAGTCCAAAATCAAGGTGCCAGCAAAGTTATGCTTCCTCCAAAGGTTCTAGTGTAGGATCCTGCCTTGGCTCTTCCAACTTCTGATGGCTCCTAACATTCCTTGGCTGGTGGCAGCATCATCCCAATGTCTGCCTCTGTCTTTACATGACCTTCTTCCTTGAGTCTCTTTGCATCTTCTCCTTTTCTGTCCCTTAGAAGGACACTTGTCATTGGATTTAGGGCCCACCCTAATCCAGGATGATCTCACCTCAAGCTCCTTACCTTAATTACACCTGCAAAGATCTCATTTCCAAATAAGGTCACATTCACAGGTTCCAGGGGCTAGGACTGGACATATCCCTTAGGGAACAGTTTTCAGTCCATTATGCCTCCAGAGCCCGGCTCCTTTGAAGTTCCCCATGGAGTCAGTTCACTTCCATTCCATTAGCTGAATAGTGAGTGTGCTACTGCCCCCACTATTTGGTTTCTCTTGACACATGAGAAACCAAATAGTAATGGCTACAACTAAATAAAGGAATTGTTTGTCTTGTTTCTATAATGTCATGTGAAGAGTTTCACTTTTTTTTCATATACAATGAACATTTGTTGCTATGCATAGGACAGTCTACTGACTTAGGGTGAGCAGGGGGGCAGAGAGGAGCAGGTGTCACATGTTGAACACACAATGCCCCCATCAAAAACCTCCGTTAAAAAACTCAGATTCTATGATGGAAAGAATGACAAAAATAAAACGATTTCAATATAAACTGAACATTGATGAGTAATATAAGCCAAACTTCCTACGGCATCTAAGAAAGGAGTGTGCTATTCTGCCTGAGAAAAGCCAGGAGGGAGGAGACATTGGACGTGGACAAGGAGGGATGACATTGATCCATCCAGTGGCTCAGGAGGGAAGGGCATTCCAGGCAGAGGGAACAGTGTGTTCTAGGCATAGACTCAGAAGTGTGCATGGGAAGTTTATTGAGGAGGTGGGATATCCAACATACCCGGAGTGCAAAGCAGCAGTAGGGCCATACGCAGAGTATCCCAATTAGAAAGTCTTATTGAAAGAAAATAAGATAAATTTGTGAATAACACAAAATGAGGTACAGTTCCGAGTCCCCCACCAAAATGCCGATCTCTCCCTCAGTAAAGGCCAGACATAAAAGGGTACCGCGTGATTCCATTTAAGTGACGTTTCTAGAACAATCCAAATCTATAGTTATTTAAAAAAAAAAAAAAAAAAAGCAAGTTAGTGCTTGTCTGGGGCAAAGTGTGCAGGGAGGTTGTGTGTAAAGAGACAGGAAGGAGTGGTCCGGGTGACAGAAATGTTCTATGCTTTGATTGCAGTGATGGTTACCCAAGTATATACATTTGTCAAAACTCACAAACAGTCCCCTTAGGTGTGTGGATTTCATTGTATATTTATACCTCGATAAAGATGATTTTTAAAATAAACAACTAAAAATGTAGGAGCAAAAGGGAATATTCACTTAGAATGAGAAAAGAAATTACAACTAATTATAAATTTTATCAATAAAAAGCTGAAAAGTACCAGAAACATCTCAGCCATTCAGAAAAATAGCCATTTTGTGCATTAATTAACTGCCAACCTACTTTGATAACATTGTTTTTCCTACTTGTTTTGGCTTCATTCTCTTTGTCTCTTCCCATGTCAGTAGTAGTATAACAAGTTTTATAATATTAATGGTTGATCAGTTTGTCTTTTATTACTGATAATTTAGAAAATGTCTCTCCACTTCCTCTTTATTCATATCCTTTGTATTTTTTAAGGATTGTCACAAAGTTTGGCAAAACCTCCATGAATTTTTTTTCGTATTTGAGCTCTGGAACTTGTAAGGATTGTCCACAGACTAGCTTCCAGCTCTGTACATTTCAAACTTGGTTTCTCCGCCATACTTTGGGCACCACAGAACACGTTCACGTCGTGAAACAGCCTCTGGCCCCAAACCTTCACTTGGCAACATTCACACGTCACATGTGAGTCGGCACAGTAGGTGGTACCAGTGTCCTTGGAAGCAGATTTCGACACTGGGATGATTAGCAATTACTTACCTATATATGGAAGCGACTGCAAATCACACAGCTATAAGCCCAAACTAAGTGTATCCCCAACTCAGTATCTTCTTAGCCAGATTCCCAAAGTCCTTGGGACCACTCTGACAGTACAGAAGAGACGGAGGAATGGTACAAATATCAGAGAAGAAGAGAGAGTGGCCTTAACCTGTATCAGTTTAAATATCTTATTTTCACAAATTTGGCAGAACCACATGGCCATGGGAATACATTGCTAGGACTGCTAGCAAGGACTCTAAAGCTGAAAAACCTCAGGGGCTGCTCAGCGAGGCTGCCTCAGGGCAATGGCTGCCGTGGGTAGTTTTGGGAAAGTGGTCGGGACCAGATTTGGAGAGCTTTCAGTCAGGTGCTGAAATACAGCCTTTAACCTCCAGGCAGAGGGGCTTTTCCTTTAACGAAGAGAACAGAATCACTTTGTATTGGTGGGGGAACTCTGGCAGCCATGGAAAGGGTTGTTTCAGGGTTTACTGTTTGTTTGTTTGTTTTAGTTTCTTCTTTTAACTCACAGCATTTCTTATGCAACCCCCCTCAAAATAAAAATACCTTTTCTATTTAAGTGTCTTTAAATTAAGAAAACTGTATTAAATACATTAAAGATAATTTTGAAAAAAGCCCAGAACTCCCCCCTACCACAGCCAACCAATTTCACCAAGCTAAACTTGTTTAAGTCACTTAATTATCTAAGTGAACAAAGTGGTTCAGAACATACACTGCAAAGTAAAATTCCTCACTTCAAAATTTGGCACCACCGCTTCCTAACTCTGTGACTCTAGGCAAATTATCTAAGCTCTGCAACCTCAGTTTCCTCATCTGTAAAACAGAAAAAACAATAGAAGCTAAGTGTAGAGTCACTGTGCAGATGAAATGAGCTGATTCACTGGGAGCACAGGGCACCATTTCTGACTCAATCAATGTTAGCAGTGATGAATATTTTTGTCTACCCTTCCCCAGGCAGATATGTTTTATTGAGTCTCCACCTCTGCAGGCTCTTTTTCATGATTCTTTATCATTATGCCAACCATTAAAATATTCAGGGCCAAGCGAAACATTTCAACTAAAAACAGCTAGTTGAATGCGTTGTGTGGCCGGTTTCCTGAGAGCACTTGAGGGGAGTCGTAAGGTGTCGGAGAAATTAGTCACTGAGAAGGGACACAGAAAGAGGGAAGCCAAGACAAACTGTGTTAGTCAGGACTCTTTGGGTTTCAATAGACAAAAGCCCAACTCAAACATATTTAAGAATAAAAAGGCAAGATTGGCAGAGCATGGAGGCTCACAACTGCAATCCTGCACTTTGGGAGGCCAAGGCAGGCAGATCCCTTGAGGTCAGGAGATTGAGACCAGCCTGCCCAACATAGCTAAACCCTGTTTCTACTGAAAACACAAAAATTAGCTAGGCATGGTGGAGGGCGCCTGTAGTCCCAGCTACTCGGGAGGCTGAGGCAGGAGAATTGCTTGAATCCCAGAGGCAGAGGTTGCAGTGAGCTGAGATCGCACCACTGCACTCCAGCCTGGGCCACAGAATGAGACTCTGTTTCAAAAAAAATTTTTTTAAAGACAATATTGTCCCCTACGACAGAAGGGAAATGGGGTAATGGTACTGCATGCTTATCTGGATCAAGGAGCTCAAATAATATTGTCAGGCATCTCCACTTTCTCTCAGCTTTGTGTCCCTCTGTACGTTTCCTCATTTTCTCCTCTAGCTATCGTGATGCAGAGGGCAGTGGGCATGTCCCCAGACAACCCCAGGCTGACATCATTGCTGTTTAGCATCAACCAAGGGAAGAGCTCGTCAGCTTGCCTCATGTGGCCACAGATGGTAGGATATTGTCCTTGGCAACCTCACCAGAACCCTAAGAAGGGAAGGGTGAGGTGATATTCCCAAGAGAAAGGGTGAAGGGATGCAAAACAGACAGAGAGATGCCACTTGACAAGGGTTCTCACGGCCAAGGTCAGCCATTGCGTCTTCAATCACAATTTCCATTTCAAGACTCATTTCCCACCCACAGGGTGTGAGCTTCTTGGAGGCCTCAAATGGTGGGAGTCTGTCACCCACATGGACTCTGCAGCAAGCCGCCACCTGCTTCTTCATAAGAGGCAAACTCGCTCAGAGGCCTGGGCTGCGGCTGTGGGCGCCCAGTCAGGCACTGGGCATTCTTGGGCCCGGGCAGTTGCTGAGTCAAAGGGCCGCGGGCCAAGGCACGGGCTACCCTATCCTGCTCCCCTCAGATGGGTGGTACTGAATGTTCTCCAGGCAATGCAGGGCTGCTGTGCTACTTTAATTGGAGACGGTGATGGTGAAACCTTCAGGGGAAATTCAGGTGCCAAATGCCTCTCCTAGAGGCGCATTAAAAGTGTCTGGTAGTTGACCAACCCAAATAGCAGGCATCTCTGGGGAATTTCCCAGCAGGGGCCTCGCCCTATCACCTCCTCCCACCTCCCAGCACAGGAGAAAGAATCCTGCCATCCAGACACACCTGGCTCTGCCTCCGCCCCTTCCAACCTGCAGATTCTTAAGAAATTTTCTTCACCTCTCTAGGCCTCAATTTCCTTATTCATAAAATAGGAATTATACTATTTTGTCTGGAATAATAAGATAATGGCCATAGATCTATTTGAATTGTTTATTTTTACTTAAGTCAGTTTTGGCAAATTATATTTTTCCTAGAAGCATTCCCTTCATAAAGATGTCCAATGTTTTGGTGACCAGGCACAGTGGCACACACCTGTAATCCCAACACTTTGGGAGGCCGAAGTGGGCAGATCACATGAGGTCAGGAGTTCAAGACCAGCCTGACCAACACTGTAAAACCCTGTCTCTACTAACAATACAAAAATTAGCTGGGCGTGGTGGCACACGCCTGTAATCCCAGCTACTCAGGAGGCTGAGGCAGGAGAATTGCTTGAACCCGGGAGGCAGAGGTTGCAGTGAGCCAAGATCACGCCACTGCACTCTAGCCTGGGCAACAGAGTGAGACTCCATCTCAGAAAAAAAAAAATGTATGTCCAATGTTTTGGTATAAAATTATTCACCTATCATTTTGTTATTTGTAATGTCTGTCTGCTGTATATGTAGCGAGACTTTCCTTTTCATTTCCAGCTTTTTTTGTAGAATCCATTTGGGTTTTGTAGAATCCCTAATAGGCCTTATGTTTGTTTTATTAACTTTTGCTCTTATTTTGTTATTTCCTTCCTATGTTCTAAACCTTTCTGGGGTTTAGTCTATTATTCTGTTCCTATCTGACAGTGGTAGCCGGTAATCAACCGGGTTGGTCACACACGCAGTGCCCTACAAGTTTTGTCACCCTATGTCACGTTGTGTCCCACATGGTCTTCTTTAGTACTCCCAACAACCCTTAGCTCTGAACCCGTCAACAGCCTGTCTGGTCTTAGATCCATTTGGCACCCTTCCTCTGACCTCCTGTGGGATCTACGCTCCCCAGGGTCCCTTGTCCTCCGGCATCAGGGTAATTTTAACCAATGGGAAGCATGTGAGCAAGACTACAAGGGAGAAGCCAGGATATGTTTCTCCCTTCCCCTCTGCTCCTAGTGGCATCTCTGGCAGTAATTACTGCTATGGTGCCACACCCACGGGGCAAAAACCAACATGGCCTTAGCTTCTGCCAATGGCCAGACTCCTAGAATCTGATAACAATACCTCCTCCCATTGTTCCTGCAGCCCTAAGGGGGCAGGTGCAGCTTCCGGCTCTTACTAAAATCTGAATTGCCTCTCAGTGTCTTCAGTCATTTGTGTGACTAACTCCCTGTATTAAATTTTCTTTGTTTGAAAAACCTTGAGCAATTCCCATTTCTTGGCTGGCAATTGATGAATACAAACCCTTTTTATAGGTGAACCCTAAAGTGAGGTTCAGAGAATTTAAGAGAGAAGATATAGAAATATGAGTACTCAACAAAAAAAAAGAAAGAAAAAAGAAATGCCAGTAATGAAAACACCAGCACAGAGCCTGAGCTCAGATCTAACTCTGATATTTTCCAGCTGTGAGATCTTCTGAGCCTCTGTTTTCCCATATGCAGATGTGGATGGTGACTACACCTACTGCTTAGGACTGTTGTGAAGATGAATGCAGCCACTATTTCTGACATTTAACTAAGCAAAAAGCCTGGCACATGGCCACACAGCTAAACATTGGCTGAACTGGGATTCAAATTTCCTATTTGGTGCTTATTACCTTGTGCCAAGCAGCCTGAATCAAGTTGCTGATGATTTTAGTTCTCATGAAGGGACTTCCTGTCTTAACCTTGTGGACTGGATCCTTTCCTCAGAGATTTTCCCCCTAAGAAATCCTTTCCCTCCTCCCCCCACCATCTCCGCCACATGAAATGATCTCCTCTCTTCCCCCACTGAATAATTGCAAGTGGCTCTCAAGCTGATTTGTCCTCCCAACTTCCCATAAGGAACCAGATCCCTAGGCATAGCTGCAGGGTATAACTCAGCCTCAGCCTCCGCCTCCCTGAAAGCCAGCACCAAGGAGGGCTATCAGAGACCCCAACACATGGCCCAAGGCCCCTGTGCCCAAGAGCCCCCTGAACCTGCTCGGAGGTATAATTAAGTGAACTTTGAAAGCAGCCCTCCCACTGTGGGCTCACAAACCCCAAGGAACCCGGTCTCTAATATCCCTGTGAAAGTCAGCCTAGCCATTCACCAAGGAGGAAGAGACTGCAGCCTATAAGCGTAGAGTCTGGAATCCTACCCTGGCTTTATTTGGGACACTTTGGGCCCAAAGACTCTGATTTTGGTGTCTATTGAGTCACATCTCTTCTTCCCTCCTTTGGGAGAAATACGTCCTTGCTTATCAGTGCTGAAGCCTCTACCACTTACTATCAGTTTCAAGGATGAACCTCTGGGATCCAACAGAGACTTAGACTCAAGAAGGGAGGGTTAAGCTGGTGCAATACTCACCCATCTAAAGCCAGGGCATCATGGAGTACATCCTGGAGTAGCTGCCTTCTCAATATACCCCCATTTGGGGACTCCTAGATGGTTTGCTCTCGTAGGCATGCCTTGGCCCCCAAAAGTAAGATTCTCAGTGCATGCATGTGGTCACTGACATGGTCATTCATTCATTCAACAAAACTGCCATGATTCCAGCATCATCTGCCCTCTAGACAGAAGAAACACTGCCCCATCCCTGTCGGGGGCTACACATACAAAGAAACAAAGCAGCCTTGAATCCACCCTTTTATGAGCTGAGTGATTTTCATTATTTCTTGCATTTTAAAATTATTTTAAACATTACCTCCTCTTAGGATGCCCATGATGTCAGAACCATGGCAGTTTTGATGAATGAATCAATAATAAGGGAATATTATTAGAAAGCTAATAATGTCCCTTAACTTTCAGAGGTACCCTTATGTTAATAATCAGGTATAGTCTTATGTATTTTGTCCTATATTTATAAAACATAGATACGGCTTGAGGTTTGGAGAAGTAGGTTGTTTTATTTTGGTTTTGGTTTAGTTTTTTGTTTTGTTTTACGAAAATGAGATTATGCTATATAAATTTCTTGGCAAGTTGCTTATCTCAGTCATCAGACCACAGCTATCACTTCAGATCAATCCACTTATATTTGATTCATTTCATAGCTGTATCCTACGTCATATCACACCATATTCAGTCATTCCCCTGTAAGGAAGTGGGAAATACATGTTCACAACGTTAAGCCATTGCCGTTTTGTTGCAGGATCTAGTATTACCCTAATCCAGTGGTTCTCAAAGTGTGGTTCCCACAGAAGCAGCATCAGCATCATCTAGGAAATTGTTAGAAATGCAAATTTTGGGGTCTGTCCCAGAACTACCACATCTTAAACTCTGGGGTGGGTCACGGAAATCTGTGTTCTGGTGTTCTACAGGTGATTCTTGAACACATGTTAAAGTTTGAGAACCACTGCCCTAACCTGTACCACGTCATTCATCTTCCACGAGGACTATGTCCATTTGTTTGCCCTCCACAAACAATTGCAGCAATTACAGCTGGATGCCAGCTTCTTTGCAGAAAATGTTTTCTCAATCTGGAAAAATACAAGAAGTTTCTAGATAAGCAAACTTAGATGAGAACAAGCTAGCTACCCAGTTGCTAATTAACTCATTAATTCACTCTTTCAGGATGTATTGAATTTATAGTCACAGGCATAATGCAAACATATGCCCCTGTGTAACATATTTGGGGAAATGTGACAAGCAGATTTTTCTCAAATGATCTGGATGCCCGATGTGATTCTTCCTTAGGTGCAAAGAGGTTGCAATTGGTGAGTTCTGTTTGCAAAAGACCAACCACCTGGAAATGCAAGCGTGGAAGCCATGAGAGTGCCAAAAAATGTGGAAGATGGAGGCAGAGAGAACCAGACTTGAATCCTGGCCCCACCTCTCACCCACACTCCCTGAACCTCAAGTTTTGCATCTATAAAACTGTGGTGATAATAAAACCTACCTATAGGGCTGTTGATCCAAACTGTATTTTGTAGCTCCTCCAGGGAAGTTTTCCAGTCAACCTAATGCTTCTCTATGACTGTTCAGGGAATGAAAAAATGAGGAAGGAATTAATGAATTATTTCATGAAAATGCCATTTTCCTCTGCTTCTTTCATGTTAAGAATTATATAGAGCATGTGCCACTGCTGCCTTCTTCATGAAACCCCCTGAGAGGCAAGGGTGGGGTGGAAGGTGAGGATGGCCATGGGAGTAAGCAGTAAAGCTCCTGAGCCATCATGAGCCTGGCTGTCCATTCAGGAGCTATGAATGGAATGGTAACTAAGAGGAGCAGGGGGTTTCAAGCTTGAGCATGCATTAGATTCCCCTGGAAGTTTTTTAGAGCACAGATGACTGAGCCCCACCCCAGAGTTTTCAGATTAAGTAGATCTAGGGTGGTGCCTGAGATTTTTCATCTCTAACACGTTCCCAGACAATGCTGATGCTGCTGGTCTGGGGATCACACTTTGAGAACCACTGGGTTAGGTCAATGACCCAGGCTGATGAAGTCTCCACCATAATCAACAGTTGGTTTCTAAGATTACTCTGAGTGTTGACATCCCACTGGCAGGAGAGCAAACAAATGAAGAAACTCCACCTTCTTCTTAAGCTCCCTGGCCAGAAAGTGATGCACATTCCTTCCACTCACATGTCATAGGCCCCACCTTTGCAAAAGGACCTGGGAAATTTAGTCCTTGGATGGGCTCCTTCTTAGTAAGCCACTTTCTTCCCAGGCATGCAAAGGGGTCACAGATCACTTAGTGTTGAGCCACTGCCACTGCCATACATGACAAGTCATCACCTCATCTCCAAATCTTGGGCCTTGCCACCGAGATGTGGGTTAGCCCAGCCACAACCTCAATTCAGATTCTGAGAGCTAAAAATGTACTGTGAACAGAACATGCTCTGGAAGTCATGGGAGAAGGGGAAGCAGGACCTATGGAAATATGGATACCTGGGCCTCATCTTCCTTAGACTGCTTCTCAATGACACAAGTCCATGAATGTCTCCACTCCCACTGAGGGCACAGTGTGTACAGTGGAACCATGGACTTGCAGTCGGATGGAAGAGCCATCACTCACCAGCTGTGTAACTTTAGGCCTCTCTGCCCCGGTAGGTATTGCTGGTTGACGTAGGGCAGCACCCAGATTGTAGCTCCTCCACTTCCTGCCAGGCCTCCTCCTCCAGCCTCCTCAATTCCTGGCCATGAATGTGTGCAGCAATGTGACAATAGCCATCACTTCTCCAGCAGGTTACTCACATCATCAAAGTTGGGGAGTTCGAGGAGATAAGAGACCTATGCAGATTCAATGCCTCCTTATATAATCCAGCTCACATTCTGCTTTGCCCTTGCCCTACAGTTCCTGTCAATCCTTCCTTCCCCACCTGCTTGTTCTGTTGACTGTAGGCCCAGACACCGAAGCAATGGCCCCCTGTAGATGGTTGAACCAGCTTCCACAACTGCACAGGACCAAACCCTCATAAGAAAGCTCTCAGTTTATGCCATTCTTAGTGGTTTTGCTTCTCTGGCTGAATCATGACTGATACGGGTGCTTTTCTTCCAACATTCTCATTTAATTTTCTGAACAACCCCACAAGAAAATTCTTGTTAGTCTTATTTTAGAGATGAGCAAAGTGAGAATCAGAGAGGCTAAGTCACCTGTCTGAGATTCCACAGCTAGTGAGTGGTATTGGGGCTGAGACTTGAACCCGGGCCTCTCAAACACCAGTACTTTGACCACTATGGTATTTTGTGAGCTCCTTCAGAAGAAAACTGGGCCCCATGAGATGGTCAACGCAATATCAGGTTTTCACCTGTGTCCATGCCAGGATCCTGCTCCTCTGTGCCCCCAACAAAGGCTCATCCACTGTGACACGGGAAGAGCCTTCCTTGACCAGGGCCTGTTGTCTGCAGAGTGGCCACTATTTTCTCTCCCCTGTTTCCCCTCTAGCTCTGGCCAGAGGTTCCCAGTGGGTTGATTACACCATTTTTATTACAAATCAATAGGAAAAGGAGAAAAGCTTTCTGAGAAGATTCTAAGCCTAATTAAAAACCCAGGAGAGGGCTGGACATGATGGCTCATGCCTGTAATCCCAGCACTTTGGGAGGCCGAGGCAGGCAGATCACCTGATGTCAGGAGTTCAAGACCAGCCTGGCCAAGATGGTGAAATCTCGCCTCTACTAAAAACACAAAAATTAGCCAGGCATGGTGGCAGGTGCCTATAATCCCAGCTTCTAGGGAGGCTGAGGCAGGAGAATTGCTTGAACCCAGGAAGCAGAGGTTGCAGTGAGCCGAGATCGCAGCACTGCACTCCAGCCTGGGCTATAGAGCAAGACTCCATCTCAAAAAAAAACACAAACCCAGGAGAGAACATCCCTCAAAACTATTCTGCTCTTGTGTAAAGACACATATGATAGGAGAGATGGTGCAGAAGAAAGAAACAGGCTTCCATTGCGAGGTGTGGAGACCTGCCCATGAGAGAGGCAAAGAAAGGCAGAAAAGAAAACAGATGAAAATGGAGAAAATGACAGAGAAAAGGGGGAGGGGGAACCACCAAAAACAGCAAGCGGGAAGTAACCTAGATATAGAGGAGGGAGAGAAAGGGAACAAGACATAAAATGAGAAAGAATCAGAGACAAAGAAAAATAGAAACAGAGAATAAATGGGAGAAATAGGTATAGAAGAAGAGAAAAAGATGGATGAAAGAGGTGAGAATAGAAGAGAGAGTCAGAATGAGAGAGACAGAGAAAGGGAAAGACAGAGAGAGAGAGAGAGAGAGAGAGGTGACTGCCAGGTTCCTACATAATTAACTTTCTCCCTTGGTCCCAAGTTTTTGGGAGGAGACCAGAGTGGAACCCAAGACAGCTGGTGGGGAAGGGAGGCACCCTGGCCACTGCCCCCATTGTGCTGGACAGTGGCCACACTTGACACAGCAGCAGGAGATAGACATCTGCCTCTGAGTCAGCTCCTTTCTTCACAGCCCCACCTGCCCCACCTTTTAGGCTAATGTTGCAGAGTTAACTACAGAAAGCCTGCCAGACTGGGGATATATGAGCCTCAGGAGAGCCTGGTTCTGAAGGCAGATGGAAGATGTGAGGGAGAGGACAGTCAGGGTCACCTACTGAGCTGGGCACTGAAGGTTTCTACTACCTGGAATGGTCCCTAAGCACCCACAGGCAAAAGGTGTCTGAGGCCCAAGGAAATAAGGGGAGGTCTGTTGGGGCTAATGCCTAAGCCACAAAGCCAATTCTTCCATTATGGATTTAGACAGCTTTCCTACTCTTCTACCCATCCCTATAACTTTCCCCAGAGGGTTTTGCCAGTCTGCCATTTTTTTCTGCCCCTTTACTACCTCCTCTCCCCGTCTGCCAATCCTTTCTCCTATCTGACATCTCCTCCTGTATCTACCATCTTCCATTTACCCACCTCCACCCATCCATCTAAACTTTCACCCACCAGAAGCTCCAAAATCCCACTCCTCATCCTTCTACCAACTGCCTATGCACCTGCCAAACACTCTTCCATCGATTCATGCTTCTTTATAGGCCAACTTTTCCACCCTTCCTCCAACTCCTTCAACCTCCACAGAACCTTCAGTCACCACCATTTCCACTATCCACATGCCAATCCTTCCATCCATGAATCAGCCCCTGTATTTCCCAGCTCCTCTCCATCTGACCTTCTCTGTATCCATGCACCATTCTCCACTTATCTTCCAAACTCCTTCATCCATCCACCAATCCCTCCACCCATCTGCCAACTTGTCCATACATTTGTCAACCCCTCCCTCTTCCTCCAACTCTTCACCTACCATCCCTTCTTTTTCCAAATCCTCCATCCAACCACCAAAATTTCCAACCCCTCTCTACATTTACTTCCACCCTCATCAATTCCTACATTCACATGCTAACCCATCCCTTCAGTGAGCCATGCTCCCTTCCATTTATACATACAATTCCATGTCTAATCCACCAATACCTAACCCCATCTACCATCTCATTCATCTGTCCATTCAGCAACCCTTCCATTCCATTCCAATATGTCAACCTCTTCCTACACTGTCAACTCCTCCCTCCTTCCATCCTTCAATCCCCCAACACTCCAACAATCTCTTAATGCACCCACTGACTTCACAAAGGCCCCAACCCAGCCCTCAGGGAAGTTCTGTAAAAAGAAAATGGTTTTCTAGAACTGCAGAGCTGGGATATAATCTTGGTTTGGAACACACTGGCAGCATGGCTCAGTTCAGTGCTCCCTGGCCTAGTCACAGCTTTGGGAAGGTCCTCAAGGCCATTGAGGAAGCTGGACAGAGTAGAAAGGGAAGTAGGGGAAAGGTTCTCTCACCTCTGTTAAGGACGCTGGTAAAGTTAATTACAGCCAGCTCCTCACCCCTCTCCACCCACCCCAACTAACTGGACAGTACAGAGGGAGGCTTACCCCCCTGATTTCTGCCCTGACCTGTTCTGCCTGCCCTAATGGACACAACCAGGCCACAGTCCCCTCCTCTGCCTAAACCCTGGGGTTTTGAGCCAACTCCAAAGACCCTGACCAGCCAAAGCCATGTTGAACCAAGGCCTGAGCAGATTCACCAGGCTGGGGTTGCAGGTGGCCCCCAGCACCACAGTGGCCTACTCAGTCTATATGGTCCCATCTCTTAAATACCAGAAAACCTCTTGACTACTTATGAGTCAGTTTAGACCCAGGCCAGGTAGATTCCAGGTAACACAGAGAGGTAGAAACTACATCAAACGTAGATGTAGGTTATGGAATCAGCAAGACCTGGGTTTGTATTCTTCTTGTACTTCCTGGCTGTGTCACTTAACACCTCTGAGCCGCAGTGTCCTTGTTTGTAAAATGAAGGTCAGAAAGCTCCTACCTACTGCATGGGATTATAATTTTAAAATATACACACATTGGGATGGAGCTTGAAACACAGTAGTCCCCCATCGAGAGATGCCTTCACCTCACTTGGACTGGCTCTGGTGGCTAAGTCCTGGTCTTCTCTGTACATCAGGGAAAACAGGACAAATTGCCATTCTTAGACCAGGTTGCCTGGGCTGCAAAACTAAGCCTTCTCCCCGAAAAACCCCCTTTATAAGAATTTCCACAAAAACAAAAACAAAAGCCTCTGTTTTTTAGGTACTTTTAAATGCCTGGAAAATTTTGCAATGGGGTAAAACTTGGCCAGAAAGAGAAACGAATTTTTTTTTTTTGCAAATCTCAGCCCTACCTTTTGGCCTAGGTTGGCCCCTTGCCAAAAATGTGAGATGACAGGTGAATGTGTGAGTTTCTGTGACTTGGGTTTCCAAAATGGCATTCAACAAGTGATCTGTCTAATTGCTTTTGATATCTAGAAAAGCTAATTAAGGTAATAATACTTGGCACTTGTATAATAATAAAAATAATGACCCTTTATATGTAAGGAGCATCTTTCATCCAAGGATTACAAAGCCTTTACAAACATTAATTAATCCTCACAACTCACCTGTGAGGTGGGTGTAATTAGACCCAATTTATGGCTGGATGAATTGAGGCGTGGATGGGGTGAGGGATGTGGTGAAGATCACACGCTGCATCTGCTGCCAAGACTGGGATGGCCCTGAAGATTCTAGAAGCTGTACTCGGAATTCTCACATCTGTCTGGTAGAATCCCTGTAAGCTGTCCCAAGGAGCACCCCCATGAGTCAAAGTTCTCTCTTGACCAGCCACGGAGAAAAGCAGAACACTAGGACCACATCTGGCTGGGTGACCTTCAGCTAGTTCCTTCCCCTCTCTGAGCCTTTACTTCCTTCCCCATTAGCCAAGATGACTGGGTTCCATGACACCTCACCTCCCCAGTGTTCAGCCCCACAAGCTTGTCATCCTGTTTCTTGCATCACTGGCAGGTTTTCAGGGCCTTGAAGCCACCAACAAAGACCCAGGTTCAGCCAGCATCCCTGGGCAGTTAGGTTGCCAGATTTAGCAAAGAATAATACAAGCCACTGAGTTAGAACTTTTGAATTTCTGAAATTTTTGAATTTCAGAAAAACAATGAAGAATTTTTCAGTATAAGCATGTCTCGTGCAATATTTGGAACATGGTTATACTAAAACATGGTTTGTTATTTATCTGAAATTCAACTTTAACTGGGTGTCCTGCATTTTGTCCAACAACCCTGCTTGTTAGCCACTCTGTGCCAGGCACAGGCTGAATTTCTCACATCTCTGATCTCAGATAATCCTTCCCCTACTCTGCGAGGCAGGCATTATCACTCCCATTTTGCCATGAAAACTAGTCTAGAGAAGAAAAGCGGCCTGCCCAGAGTCCTGAATTCCTCACCTACCTGGGTCTCCCTGGAGTCTCCACTGACACCCCCAGTGATTGATTCCCCAGTGCCCAGAGACCAAAGTCCACACTCCCTGAGGACAGCCCTTCCAGGCCCTGCAAATCTGCCCCTAAAGTCCTCTCTAGCTTCATGTCAGCCCAAGGGTCCCATCACAGGCATATGCAATAGATTCAGTGTAATTAGCGGTGCCCAGCACCCACACTTCCTTCCATCAGGCCTCCAGGCCTTTGCCTCTGCCGGTCCAACCACCTGGAATGCTGTTCCTCCATCTTCTCCTGCAAAATGCCTGCAGGTCTGCAGGATACTGTTCAGTGTCACCTCCTCAGAGATGCCTTCCCTGGCCAAACACTCGTTCTGCTGTGTTAACCTCTGTGCTGCCACATTCCCCAGCATGCTTGCATGCATGTGTGTGTGTGTGTGTGCATGCACGCATGCATTTGTGTGTGCGTGTGTGTGCATGTGTGTACTGTGTGTGAGTGTGTGTGTGCATGTGTGTGTGTTTGTGTGTGCGTATTTTCTCTGTGCTCCACCCTCCCATCACCAGTACACCTAGGGTTGTTTCTTGGCCCCATGCCTCAGCATACACTATTTCCTCTTCCTGGAATCATCCTCCAAAATTAAGTCATTCATTCATTCAACTGATACTTATTAAGCACTTGCTATGTGTTGAGCTTATCCTTCCTGCCCTTATGAAATCAACAGTCTAGTGCAGGGGTCAGCAAATTTTTGTCTGTAAAGAGACAGATCGTAAATAGTTAGGCTTTGCAGGCCATAGGGTCTGTGTCACAACTACTCCACTCTGCTGTTGTAGTGTGGGTGCAGTCATAGAAGGTATTAGCTGGGTATGGCTGTGTTCCCATAAAATTTTATTTACAAAAAAAGGCAGTAGGCCACATTTGGCCTATTGATTGTAGTTCACCAACTCCTGGTCTGTTCAAAACGGACATTGAGCAAATATCACACAAATGCCGGATTTAACAAATTTCTTCAATCCTGTGAAGGCGAAGATTCTACTCAAACTCTCCCCACTCTGTGAGATCTTTTAGCAGTGGCCTCTTCCTCTGTGCTTTCAGAGCTCCTGAGTTTAGGGGGCTCATGTGTGGTCATTCAAGGCAGGGACCACCTTTCCAACCAGACGCCTTAAGACCCACTGCTGATGCTGCACCTACTCCTGCCTGAGGTGCCCCTGCTGGGGCCAGATGGGGCTGGGCTGGGGTGGACCTTGTTTAGGACACCTCCCTAGCAGAAGGGAAGTTCTGCTCACCCCTCATCCTTAAAGATGATCCTCCTGCCACTCCTTCCAATAACTTGTCTCCAATTATAACCCAGGGTGAGCCGAACTGGGCATCTTATTTAATAGAGAGTGACTGTGCTCATATATTTGAGTTAGAAGCATCACATTTTCCTTCTTGGCAAGAAGGAAACATAAAACCCTCTCCAGAGACCCCAGGGCCAAAAGAAGGGACAGATGTTTCCAGCATCATGGCTTTGTGTCCCCTCCTTCGGTGGTTCCATCTTGCTAGGCTCCAAAACTGTTTTTCAGGATGTGCACCCCGCCCCAACACACACATACATATGTTAAAATCAGGCCCCCTATGCATTCATACACATGTGTTCAGCACACAGGCTTACATACACCTCAGGCAGATGTATGTTTACATATATAAGCACACATGGACACACACAAATTCCTGCTTCACACATACACCAAGAGTATTCACAACAAGGCAGACAAATTTGGGCACAAAAACAGATTCATCTAGAGACACACAAACCCCGAATTTTTGCCCCACAGCTACTATACATGTGTGCATGCACACACACACTATGCACATGTATGTGCACATGCACACTAGGCACATGTGAGCACACACACACATGCACACATGCTATGCATGTATATACAGTGAAATCCAATCCCGCTACGTCTTGCAGGGGGAACAGGCCGTGAAAATCACATCTTTGCATTTCTGGCCTACCAGTTCCGTCTGGGTTCCTGCTGCCAGTCTCAGCTCCGGGGAGGGACACAGGAAATTCCCATTTCCCTGGCTGCCAAATCTCAGCCACCTCTGACCCTTAGAAAGACAGAAACTCCTCCAGCTTCCTGTGAGCCATTCCTGCTGTGTGCCCAACACTCCTAGCCAACGTGTGGCCTGAGGAGATAACGCGAGGCTTGGTGTCCAGTCCCATGTGTGGCTCCTGCAGTCAAGGCAGCTTCCTTGGCCTCCCCTTGGGGTCAGGGCCTGGCATGCTAGGGGCCTCCAGGGAAGGGCCTTGGACTGCACCCAAGGTCAAATGCCCTCTTTATCTGAAGGACGCTGACCACTTTCCTGCCCTGCTTCCCTCTGCTTCCAACATTTCTAGCAGCCTTGGGGAGCTCACTGTCCCCAGCAGCCAACGCCTACTACTGCTCTTTTAACTCTTACTGAGCCGTCTGCATCCAGGCTCAGCTGCCTTCCTAGTGGGGAGCCAGTGGCACAGATGGAAGTGACAGTGGCAGGAATTAAGAAGCTGGTGAACCTCAGCTCCCAGGTTCTTGGTTGAACTGGTCCGCAGAATCGGGACCCCTTGTGGGTGTCCTCCTGTTGAACAATTCACTCATCCACTCATTCAAAACGCTTGGGCTGAGGCTTGCACCTGGTGCTGGGGATTCAGTGGTGACTAGACAAGAGTCGCTGACCTTGCTGCGGGCATAAAAACCTGGGTGCCAAGGGAACTCGTCAGCATGGGCTTCTGTAGTCAGGAAAGCTTCTCAGAGAAAGCGGCATCTGACTTGGGTCTAGCAGGCCAAAGAGAAATGTGCATGGAAGAACAAGCTATATGTAACCAAAAGCAAGTGGAAAGGGAGGCTGGGGCTGGTGCATAGTAGGAGCTCTGCGAATGTTTGTCGACTGAATGAATGAAGGGGAACTTCTGGAGGCTTTTCAGTAAGGAAGTAATATTGATTATTATTTCTAAGCGATGCCATCTACTTCTCACCAAAGGGCTTCTTTGCCCAGGATGGATGGGTCTTCTCCCAGAGGTTTAATTGCTCCATGGATTCCCTGACCCCAGTCCCCACCACACCCTTACATATAGACACAAACACACCCACAAACAAGTGCTGGCTGCAGATGCCCACGTGCACACAGACACTCACACACATGTGAGACAACCACACATGTGCAACCACATGCAGCCCATGTCCACATATCTAAGAATGATAATCATAGCAAACACTTTTATCCGACTTTCCCACAGGCCAGGTGGCAGTTCCCTGCATTTATTAACTCAGTTAATTCAGCCCTCTAAGGTAGGAACTATTGGGATTCCCATTTCTACAGATAAGAAAACTAAGCCATGGAGATGAGTCAGTTATCCAAAGTCACATAGTTAGGAAGTGGTAGGGGTGGGATTTGATCTGGGCCACCTGATCCCAGAGACCATGCTCATAATCACTAAAGCAAAGTGGTCCCAGTATCCTTCTCAGCCTCCCTCTCACTCCCAGCCCTCCACACTTCACCACCCATCCGTAGTCCAGACACGTTGAAACCTGTGGGATCCCCCAAACACACAATTTGCTGCCATGCTCATCTCTCTGACATGTTCCCTTCCATCTCTTTCCGAGGTCCACATCTCCTTATGAGGTCCGTTTTATTATTTGTTTACCAAACATTTGTTAAGCACAGATTATGGACTGAGGCTTTGTGCTTAGCATTTTACGTGCATTCTCTCATTCAACCCTCACTACAACCTTATGAATGTTCTATTGTTATTAGCCTCATTTCACAGATGAGTAAACTGAGGCACAAAGTTGTTAAGTCACTCCCGCAAGGTCACAAAGAGGGAGAGCTTGGAATGGACTCAAACCATCTTGACTCATGAGCCTCAACTCTTCATCTCATCTTAGTCTGCGTCCTGCTCAGCTTTGGCTTCTGTGACTGAGAACCAAGTCTCAGAGGGAGGAAGAGGAGAAGATGGAAGGGAGGAGGAGGAGGAGAAGAAAGAAGAGCAGCATTAAAACAAAACTCAAGGCTAGCAGAGATTACGAATCCTGAGTGTGGGTGGGGTGGATAGGAGGATTGTAGAGCAACCTTGTAAACTTTTTACCCACATTTTATTGTGAATATTCTGAAAGCATGGAAGAGTTGAAAGCACTGTGCCATGAGCGCCCCTAAACCCACTACCTTGATTTAGCAATGAGCCTCTCACTATTCTTGCTTTATCTCCTGTCTATGCATCTTGCAAGCCATCGATCCACTTACAATGCAGATACTTTGCAGACTTCTTCAAATCTGAAGAAATGGTCAAGGCTAAGCTCCCTTGGGAAAATCACTGTGGGTGACGCAGGTTGAGATTTTTACTGGGGCCCAAGAGCCTGTGCACAGTTTACATGTACACACACAGTTAGACGCACGTGCGTGTGTGTGCGCACACACACAAGGGAGCAAGGACACAAAGGATGAAGAAAGTCTCAGGATTTGGAAGAGAGCCAGGACTACCTCAGTTGATCAGTCGACCAGTTCCTTTCCACCTGCCAGGCCCCATTAGCCCCATCGAGGCCACCAGGGGCCCCAGGGGCTCAGGGCCAGGGTAGGGGGTGGGGTATTTCCCTAATTGGCCTGCTTGTCCTTCACCCAGCAGAGGAAACAGCCGCTGGCTTCAGCCTCCAAATGACAGGAAACGCCACGGAGGGCTACTTGGCAGTAATTACTACTTTGAGAAAGGAGGGGAAAAAAACTGAGGGGGAACAGTTCCAATTCAAATAATCCACTCATCGGGGGGTGGGGGGGATGGGAGGGTGTTCCAAGGAAAAGACATTTTGAAAAGCCTTCAATCAATCTGACAAGCAATTATCTGCTTAGCGGCTGGTACAAATCCCCCGCTGAGGACTTGTGCCCCCTCCCAGGAAGACCGGAACCCCAGACTGACATTCAGCCCCCCAAAGCCCCCATCCCATCCTCCTAGTAGCCGGAAGGTGAAACGTGTAGATTGTAATCCCGCCTGGGAAACTTCAGCTCTAGGGGCAGCTATGGTCAGAGGGACTGGCTACCTGATTCTTTCCCTCCACACACCCATATCTACACACACACACATGCACACATGCACGCACACTCTACCCTGCACGACCACATGCCCTGTCCCACATGTTGTAGGGTGAGTTTGTTTCAAATATTCTCTCCTTCCCCCAGCAACCATAAGCATTCTCTCTCATTTCATTAATTCATTCAACAAACATTTTTCTTGAAGCTTCATTAGGACACTGGTGATAAGGATGAGAGACATCCCTGGTCTTCTGCATACAGCTGGGGAAGAAAAGTCATTGTCACCTGCTTTGTGATTCCTACCCCAGTTTGGGGAAGCAGCATAGAGAATTGGAGAGAGCATGGCTGGGAATACAAGAGCGAATTCAGACCTAAGTGTGACCAGGCAAGCTCTGGTCCCCTCTAGGGCTCCGGAGGCCAGGTTGAGGGGGTCTCTTCTTTCCTCCATCCACCTGCCCTAGGCCAGGCCTCCTCTTCTTACCAACTCTCCCAGGCCCTAGGCCTGCCTCTCCCTCAGCAAATCCCAGAACTATCTCTAGTCCAGCCTATGTGGGACAGAAAGAGAGCAGGCAGGTTTGGCCCACCAGGGAGGGTCTTGCCCCTGCCCTGAACTTCGTAAAGAGCTGAGAATGAGCCCCCAGCAGTGCAGAGTGGGGCCCTGACAGGCAGATGTCCTTGCCCACGGTCCTGCACACCTCTTCACACAGTGCTTGTGTGTATGTGCATATGTGTGTATCTCACACACAGCCCCTCACTGGCACATTCCGACATCACACATCCGCAGGCTGCACACATGTGGGCTTAATGCCACAAGTGAGAGTCCTGCATCCCTGGTCTCACTCATGGGCACACAGGGTGTCACACCTGCACATTCACCACCATAGATATCCGTGCTCCTCCCCATGCCGGCACAGACTCACGCATACACACGCACAAACAGCCAGATATCAGCCATGGATACAACCCTCACAGTCATAGGCACTCACACGAATTTCTCACCCCTTCACACACCCAGAGTCTCATGATGGAGACAGCACATGGGAATGGAGCGGGCAGGGAATGGAGCGGGCAGGGAATGGAGCGGGCAGGGAATGGAGCGGGCAGGGAATGGAGCGGGCAGGGAATGGAGCAGGCAGGGAATGAAGCAGGCAGCAGAGGAAAGCCCTCCCAGGCAGTCCTCAACAGCACCAAAGAAGGAAGCCCTCATCCAAGATGCAAGTGAGGAGAGAAGGCGAAAAGGACTTCCAGGCCAGAGGCTACAGCAAGAGGGAGCTGACGGGGACAGGGCAAGGAAAGTCAGAACCCTGGCCAGGAAGCAGCCTGGGTTCACGGTTAGGAGGGCAGAGATCTCAGGGAACAGCAGAGTGGCAGGCCTCGTGGAATGATGATGCCTGCCCACCAACACCATACTGTCCTGAACAGAAACACACACATGCAGGCTCTCTGTCAACCTGCAAGGCACGAGGGCCGTCACTAGTCCAAACATGCTTCAGGGTGAGGAGACAGACACTCAGACAGGTGACTTGCCCAGGGTCACACAGCTCTGAGCAGAAAAGTCAGAATCTAAACCCAAGTCCTGCTAACTCTAATATCCATGCTGTTAAGCACTTTGAGATATCAACAGCTTAGAAGAGAAATTCCGTGTAAAGTGCTTGACACGGAGCAAATGCACAATAAATGTTAGTTCTGCTCATTTCTATCATTGCCCATCTTGGAATCCACAGACGGTCTCATAAACAAAGTTGAGTTCTCTGATGGGAAAACCAGATAAGACACACGTGAAAACCAGTGCCCTGTGTTTTGCACTGGGACCTTGGGTGCAGATCAAAAACTAAGCTCCATGTCCAGCCAGGTAGGCCCCACACTCCATTCTTAGAGCAGAAGAACTAATTCCAGCTCTACCTTCCATGGCTGGAGTCTGCTAGCCAGCCCTTCAGGCTCTGCCCAGAGCTGGGTGAAGAGGCAAATACTGACCCTGGCAGGCCCTGTCTGACATTACAGCCCTGGGATACAGGATCCTGCTTCCCTCAAGAGTCTGCAACCTAGAAAGACATGGAAGCCACTTCACCCAGACACATAGGCCATTGCAGCTCCCACTACATTTACGACAGCTGTCCCAGTACTCAGGGACACACATGGAACACATTATCTCCCAAGGCCATCAGCAGGGAGAGGACAGGAATGCGTGTGTAGACAGAGCAAAATGATCCTGCTCTCCTGGCACAGGAGGGAGGCGGCTGTTTGCTCTCCCAAGACATTTCATTTTGCCCTCAGAGATTGGCAAGACATATCTGATGCACTGGAAAGCAGGCACATGGCTCACCACGTCCCCAAGAAGACACACCCTCATGTTTTATGACCAGAAGAACTCAGGTACAAGATCAGCCCCAAGCTAAACCCAACTCCCATCCCCTGACTGCACTGCATGAAAGCAGAAACTCCCTCCATTTGCAACAGAGCTGGAGCAGACACCAACTGTCCATTCATCCATCTATCCTTCCATTTCATCAGCATTTATGGATGCCTACCTATGCCCAGCCTCGTACCTGGCACTGGAAGTGAATGGACAAATAAGACACTGTTTCTAAGAACTCGAGTGCCAGAGGTGGAGACAGTGGAGGTGATATCATCAGGAGGGGCAGCATAGCAGAGTGGAAACTGGCAACACACGAACCGGGGTCAGATTTCAGATCTGTCCCTTCCCAGAAATGCAACCCCAGCAAGTGACTTGTCTTCAGCAAGTCTCAGTCCCCATTAAGTGGACTGAGGATGATGCTGGTACCTACCTCCTTTGGTTGTTGGGGGACATTGCTTGTAAAGTGCTGAGCCCTGGGCCTGCTGCATTGAGACTCTCAGTGAGTGCCAGCTGGTGTCATTGATCACTTCTGTAAAATGGGTATAACAATACCCAGCCTCTCCACCTTTATAATAAAGTTGTATCAAATAAGATCATGTGTGGTAAGTGTGCTTTATAAATGGTGGAGTGCTTATTTTATCACTCATTCATTCAGCTAACCATTCCTTGACAGCCTGCAAAGGGCCAAGGCTACAGCTAGGAATGAGATTATCAAACAGGAGCAAGAAGTAAGGGAAACACAGATGTGGCTACAGAGTCCGGCATCTGGGAATGAAGATCAGTTATGATCCTGACGCAATAAGAACAGCCACAAAAGCTTCTACAGAGGAGGGCAAAGGAGGTGGTCATTAGCTAACTGGTGAGGTCAAGGAAAGCTTCCTGGAAGAAAAAGAGTTAGCATTGGTGCTGCAAGGATGAATGGACATTGAAGCTTCACCTTTTAAGTCTGAGCAAGCTTACACTCTAATAAGAGAATCGGAATGTCTTCAGTGACACAAGAGGGGTGGACACAGGCAGATTTTACTCATTACCCTTCCAGTGTACAGAGAAGTAAGTGGTGGAGTTCTGAGGACAGAAATCTGAGAAGCTTGGAGTCAGCTGGACTCAGGCTGGGCCTTGGAAGCAGGAGGAGCAAAAGGGCAGAATGTTTTGCCTGAGTTCTCAGTGGTCTCTCAATCCACAGTGACATCTTCCACAAGTGTCCATTGCAGAGCCAAGATTGGAACCTGTACCTGGCTGTTCATGACACTCTGTCAGACTCAACAGAGGTGCTCAGTTCTGGGCTGTGTTATGAGCTTCAGTTTGAGGTGGCTAACCTCACCACCACATGCCCCTACCTCAAATACTCTCATTTTCTGTCTTTTCATGAACACTCTGTAAACTTTCCATGTGAAGTTCTTCCAAATCAGTCCTTTTCTGCTGGCTATAGAAACCAGACTGCGCACTCACCCCAAATAGCACCCCCTCCTCAGCCCCATAAGCACGTTTTTACCTCCTCAAACCACTTACCACTGTCACTAGGACCTAATGTAAGTCAGAGGGGAGGCCATTGGCTGACATCCACTCCAGGAAGTCACATTAGCAACTTCATTCATCAGGGTCAGGATTGAGCTTCCATTGTCTGCTGTAACCATTTGTTTATTTCAACTTTGGCGGCAGCCCCGGTTTATTACAATTATCACTGTCTGGCATGGGAGAGAATATACTTGCCTTCCACAAGTACATAGGAATGGCATTCTTGCATTTTGTAGCAAAAGACTCACCTGACTCAACACCTCCCCAAATATCAAATAATGTTAAAAAGAGAATATAAATCTATTGATACATATTCTATATATGTATACATCTTTGAATCCACAAATCAATCATTTTATTTTATTTTAGAAGAATAAGGAATAACTGTTTATCTAGCAGCAAACAAAATAATAAAAAATAATACCTAATGCTGGTAAGGTTTCCTTGAAGTGGCTAAACGGACGAACTTTGCTGGAGGCAATGTAAATTAGGACATCCTTTATGGAAAGTAAATTGGAAAATATGTATCACAAACCACAGAAATGTTCCTACCCTGAGACCCACTGATTCTGCTTCTGGGAATTTATCCTAAGGAAATGAGACAAAGAGAAACTCTCTGTGGAAAAGGAGAAGAGTTCATTGAAGCAATATTTCAAACAGGGGGAAATTGAAAGTAAAATTCAACAATACTCAACGTCAATTTGATGAAATAATAGGGAACCATTAACATGATAATCTGCAATATTGGTGGAGCAAGCAAAGGCACACGTATACTGTATTCACCTTTCAAGTTTATTATCAAGACCAGCATGTACAAACTACATATTAACATATAAGCCACTGTACTTGCAATGGGAGGCTGGTAGCCTTATGGAGAAGGTTTTTGCCCTTGTTTTCTAAACTTCCAGTTGGGTTCTATATGGTTTTATAGTTTCTTTTAACTGGAGCTAACAAATGATCATGCTTCACAAAAGAACTACAAACAGTGCCTAATTAGACACAGCAGCTTTCACAAGACCCTCAGCCTGTCTAGGCTTCATTTCCATGTTCCTTAAGATCCTTTGCCCCATAAATGTAGTGTGGGAAATAGACGGGCCTGGCAAGTCTTTTTAAGTCTCTAAGGCCAGTGCTGTGAGGAAGAATGGATTTGTCAAAACAACGGCTGATGGTAGTTGAGCACTTCATACCCATCCATTAAATTTGGTCCTCGTGGGCCGGGCGTGGTGGCTCATGCCTGTAATCTCAGCACTTTGGGAACCGAGGCAGGCAGATCACCTGAGGTCAGGAGTTGGAGACCAGCCTGGCCAACATGGTGAAACCCCGTCTCTACTAAAAATACAAGAATTAGCCAGGCGTGGTGGCGTATGCCTGTAATCCCAGCTACTCGGGAGGCTGAAGCAGGAGAATCTCTTGAACCTGAGAGGTGGAGGTTGCGGTGAGCCAAGATTGTGCCATTGCACTCTAGCCTGGGCAACAAGAGCAAAACTCTGTCAAAAGAAAAATTGGTCCTCCACAACCCTGCATAGTGGATTGTATCATCCCCATTTTACAAATGGGAAAACTGAAGGTTGTCCAGGAACAACACAGGTGGTAAGGAGAGGAGCCAGGCTTCAAATCCACAACTCTTCACTCCATAGCCTGTTTTGTTGTTGTGTTTCCCAATTCATGTTGATTATTTTTCTCAAATGGATATAGTTTAAAAGAAGTTGATTCACTAAAATAAGTTCGAAGTTGTGGCTTGAAGGGAACTCCCGGCAGCCCATTCAGGCTGCCTGGGAGGCCCTTCTGTCTTGAAAGGGAACATACAGTTGGCTGGCTTTGCCTGAAGGAGGACTGGCCCAGCCAGCGGCTGCAAAACCTATTGGGTTCAAGCATTCCAAAAGAAAACACCCCCTTCACCAAGAATGTACCTCAATAACCACAGAAACAGTCCCCAAAGAAGAAAAAGGGGCTTGAGGGAGCCTCTGACTGGCTGCTGGTGATGTCATGCCCCAGCCCAGAATGCCTGTAAAAGGGCCTACTCTGGGTGACTTTATGGGGGCTTTGGTGTCTGCATGCTCCCTCCCTGGCAGCCAGGCCAGCATGACGGCTCCTGTCCACCTCCCTGCCCCCTGCACATCCCCAGCGTCTCTGCCCTGGCCTCTCCCAGCCTGTAATTACTTTCAGTGCCCTGCTTTATGGGCTCCAGCGAGGGGGACTTTGCAGCAAGAGGAAGTTCCTTGAAAGGGACCCAGGAATCTTTCCAGAAGGGCCTCTTTCTCCCTGCTCTCTGAGGGGCTTTGAAAGCAGAGCCAGGAGGCACTGTGGGGCCTGGCCTCCTCAGACACCCTCCCAGCTCCCAGGTCTTCTTACCTGGCCCACTGGCTGGCACTCCCTTGCCGACAATCTTTCAGTTGTCCCTGGGGACTCTTAGAATAAAATAAAAATCATTCCCTGTGGCTTCCAAGTCTGGGGTCTGCCTCATCACTCACAATCCCCCACCCCCCACCCCCACAGACCAGCTGTAATGGTCCACCCACCATTCACAGACACACCACCCTTCCTTGCTTCTGAGCTTCCTCAAATGCCAGTCCCCCTACTGGAACACTTGTCTCTCTTCTCTCTCTGCTCACCCCGTTTTAGCCGACTAACTCCCACTCACCCTTGAGGTCTCCATTCTTTTCCTTCCATTCTTTTCCTTCAGGGATCTTCTGTGGACCTCTGTCCCAGCTGGGCTTAGTGCCTCCTCTTCTAGGCTCACAGAGCCCCCGAGCTTTGTCCTATGCCGTGGTCATTTGGGTCCCTCTGGAAGTAAACTCTACAATGAAGATTGAAGGTAATTTATGTGGAAGGTGAACGCAACATCTGCTGGCAGGGAAATGAGAAATGAGGCAGGGACAGGAAGGCAGCCAATAAAGAATATTATCAGGCAAGTTCCCACCATGGGCAACTAGAGGTTCACTCTGCTAGGAGCTCCAGAGTTCAGTGTAGAACACACAGCTCTGAGTTATCTCAGCCTAGAGGGAAGGAGCCGTGGTATTAATCCACCAGGCCCATCAATCATTGGTTGGAGCTATTCCAGATGGACATCAATTTTCTAGCTTGCCCCAAGTGTAGGCACAGTGGGCTTGGGCAGGGAGAGAAAGTCCCCGGGCAGGGACTGAGTAGTCAGGGGGAAGTCAGGACTACAGTGGTGAGGTCCAAAGGGAGATAAGTAGGGCCCTGACATCTGCTCTACTCACAGCCCCACCAGCCCACACTGCAGTTGCCTCTTCCCTGCTGTCTCTTCAACCAGAAAATAAGCTTCAGGCAGACAGGCATCTCTTCCATTTTGTTTATGACTGCATTCTCTACATAGGCACATTGGGTGAATCAAAATTATGTCCTGCTTGGGGTGGGTCCACAAGCCAACCACTGGTTGAGGGATTCTATCACATGTCCTCACTTTTCCAGCTAGTAAACCCAAAGATCCCAGAGGCAGAGCCTTGAGAAGAAACTTGGAGCACCTTCCATTATTATAAATGTTGGCCAGAAACTTCGAGGGTCAAGCTTGCCCCTGGAAGATCCGTGGGCGAGGACAACCGCAGGCAGAGCCAGAGGCCTGGATTCAAATCCCAGATCTGCCAATTACTGTGTGGCCTTGGGCAAGTTGCTCAATCTGTCTGTACTTCAGTTTCCTCAACTATAGTAACTCCATAAGGTAGGCACAATTAATAGCATTATTACAAAATTCTAATGAAATTGTGTATGTAATATGTTTGGTCATCATTAAAATGATTCTTACCTCCTAAGTATATAATGAGCTGCCTGGATTTAAAAAAAATGATTTTTACAGAAAAGCCAGGTTTAATCCTAAACCTTAAGGGTTCCCTGATACACGCACCTACCCTATGCCAGGCATTGTGCTACAGGCATTACACACGTCCAGCAGCCCATCCACTACGGGCCTGCCTTCAATGGCACTTCTAACCTATTGTGCTTTGAACACCTCTAGTGATAGGATACTCACTACATCACAAGGGAACCAGATAGATTTTCAAACAGCTCTAAATGGCTAATACAGAACCATGCTCACAGGAAACATGGAGCTCTCTTTGCCCACAACAGCCTCTTGGAAATATGAGGGAGTGGTCCTGATGTCAGCTTTCTCTCTCCCACATCAGGAGCATGTTCCCTCACAGAACATGACTGTGAGGTCCTATGTCTCCAAGGTCTCACTCTTTCCCGCCACTGGAAGGTCTCCAGTACCTCTAAATTAAATGAGAGCCACCCGTGAGGGTGATCTAGGCAGTGCAGAACACAATGTATCTCATCCCCTGCTCGGGACACTTTCTTCTATTCATGCAGTCAGGGGTTGCATCAGCATTTTGGCAGCTGGAACACAGCATGTGGCCCTGGGCAAACCATTTGGTTTCTCTGAGTCTCAGTGTCTATCCATAAAGTAAAGACAATACAGGCACCTAACTCATAAAGCTGTTGGGATGATTAAATGGAATGATACACGAAAAGCTCTTAACACAATACTGAAAAAGTGTAGGTAATATTGGGAGCCGGCTAAAAGCCATAGCTATGCCTCTTTCACGTGAGGTCTTTTGAAACTGGGTTTTTCCCATCTTTGGTCTTTTCCAACAAAGTCAGCAAGACTTTGTCAGACTTTAACTGAGTCCATGTTAAATATGTTGACTAAGAATGGACCAAAGAAGACCCCTTGGCATGGTCCAGAGACTCCCCATCAAGAGTGCCATGAGTGCACTGATGACCATTCCATGGGAATGAATGCTCTGCCCCCTACCACCTCCCTCAGCCTCGCTATGCCTCCCCTGTCCCCTGGATGTGGAGATCCAAGGGCTGACCACGCTGTTGCGTTCATCTCTGTGTCTCCAGATTCTTGCCGAGTGACTGGCCCAAGAACATGAATTGAATTTCCCCTATTCACAGATGGCCTAGAGCCAGGAAGACAGTTTTTGTGAGGTCTCTATTTTTATTCTCATTTTACATGAAACAGCATTAATGATCACAAAGGTAGCTGTTATAGGCATTCAGCAGGCATCAGATCTTCCTGTACTGGCTCACCAAATCCTCACTACGGCATCATTGCTGCCTCCACTATTCAGGTAAGGAAACTGAGACTCAGATGAATTAAGTGATTTGCCCAAGACCCCATGGACACGAAGTGATAGAAGCAAGATTTGAACCCAGGCCTATAAAGCTACAAGCCACCTTCCTCCTCTACCTGGAAGAATTTTTTTATTTTTTGTTTTTTATTTTTTTTATTATTATTATTTTTTGAGACAGAGTTTTGCTCTTGTTGCCCAGGCCATAGTGCAATGGCGCTATCTTCACTCACTGCAATCTCCGCCTCCCGGGTTCAAGCGATTCTCCTGCCTCAGCATCCAGAGTAGCTGGAACGACAGGCATGTGCCACCACGCCGGGCTAACTTTTTGTATTTTTAGAGAGACGGGGTTTCACCATGTTGGCCAGGGTGATCTCGAACTCCTGACCCCAGGTGATCCACACACCTTGGCCTCCCAAAGTCCTGGGATTACAGGCGTGAGCCACCACACCTGGTGACCTGGAAGATTTTGAAGTGCTTTTCTAATGCTAAAAGTTGAGGGGAAAATGTATTTGGTCATGCAGTTCAGCTCACAGGCCTGATCCCAGAGAGCTGCAACAGCATAAACCATCTATGGCAGTTTTAAAACATAGCCATAAATCCTGTGACACTACTCCCAGTAGGATGTGCACCTATGGTCCCTCCCCGTGAACCAGAGGGACTTATGACTGCTTTGACCAATAGAGTACAGAAGTGACACTATATGATTTCCTAGGCTATATCATAACATGCCATGAGGCATCTACCTTATTTAATGGAGCCATTGTACTGAGAGTCAGGAGACTGCTATTAAGAAACTCTAATGCTCTACTAACCTGAGACCACAATGCTGGAAGCTATATGTAGGTGTTCTAGCTGACAGTTGCATGTGAGCCCTGACTTCAACCAGACCAACCCAGGCACCAGAAATAAGAATGAAGAAGCCATCTTGAAAGTGGATTCCCCAGCCCCAGCCATTCAGGTCATCCCAGGTGAGGTCCCCAGATGTCATGAAGCAGAGATGAGCTGTCTCTTCTGTGACTTTCCTAATTCCTGACCCACTGAACTTGTGAGTGTACTGAAAGGGGTGTTGTTTTATACCAGCAAGTTGTGGGGTGGTTTGTTCTGCAGCAAAAAGGAGATAATCAGAACACCATCTGACCCAACAGCTCATTTCTCAATGCTCTGAACTTGTTGATGGAAATGCACTTTGATTTTCAAAGTCAGAAGTTCCATATGGACCATTCAGAAAGTCATATCTGACCCAGATACTTTGGCTGAGTTAAGAGGCTAGGCTTGCTAGAGACCTGGACTTCAGCGTCCTGATAATTTTGGTGTCCCATCTGTTCATTTATTAGTAGTTATTGCATTGCCACCTTGTGCCAGGCACTGTGCTAGGCATGGAGATACCACGATAAACAAAATGGACATCGGCCTTGCCCACAGGAGCTCACACTCCAGTGGGGGAGACAGATATCACATAAGAAATTTTAAGTTAAAAATGGAGATGCACAGCCTTAGGGTCATCTAACCATGTGTGGCCAAGGGAGCAGGACAGGCCTAAGAAGGTGACCATCCGAGGGCTGAACAACAGAGGCAGTGCCCATCTGATGTGGAAGAGGCAGAGACAAGAACTGCAGGCAGAGAGAACAGCCGGAGGGGAGGCTATGTTGAGAGAATGCATGAGGCATTCAAGGACACAACAGATATCTGGTGTGGCTGGAACGAAGACACTGAGGCAGAGTGGTGAGAGGAGATGCTGGACAGGGCTGCTGGGTGGAAATGGATGGGTTATCCCAGCCTAGGTCCCCATCCAGCCCCAGTCCCAAACTGCTGGCCAGCTGACCACGTCTGCTTCTTGGAGTCCCCTGGCTTTCCTCTCATCTCTGACTGTTCCTTCTCCGTTTCCTTGGCTGCCTTCTCGTTCTCCAATCATTGCCACATGTGAGCATTCCCTCCTCACAAAACACTCATAGTTCTCAGTTGCTCATGCGCTCTTCTGATAACCCCAAAATATTAAGTTGAAACACAGGGAATGGCAATGTTTGACCATGTGTGACTTAAGAAAAAACATCACCCAGCAATTTCAATGGTTCAGCTTAATTTTAAGCTATTGCCCCTTTCAAGTTATCTTCTGCAGTGTCCCAATCAGCAGAGAAAGTCTTGACTTTATTATTTTCTGAGGTTTGTCATTTTCAAATCTTTCCAAATATGAAATTATATAATAATTTCAAATAAAATTATGTAATCTGAAACCTTTGAATTCCACCATGCCCCTCTAACCACACCTCCCAAGGCCTCAACCCCAACTCCTAGATATGAGACACTACTCCATTTTGGTCCAGAGGGTTCTCACCACCCTCATCTTTTCAGACTCTTCCACATCAACTGGAAGTTTCCTAAGAACATTAAAAGTCTTAGAGGGAATTGAGGAAAACAGCAGGTTGGAGAGGTTGAAACTCAGAATGAAATAAGTTTGGAGATGATCCCAGCAATTGCTGAGAATGGCCTATGGCAGGTGTCCAAGGTGCCCAGAATCTAAATCTGAAAGGCCCATGCATTTATTTCTGCCCTGAACCCAAGTATACGATAGAAAAACACAGGGGCTAAAAAGGCTCTCAGGCTTACTTCTCCAATCAGCCAGCCAGACCCTGCCTGATACAGATAGGGAAACTGAGGAGACCTAGAGCCAAAAAGGGATACACATCAGACCTTGCCTTGAGGTTGAGCTTAGGGCTAGAAACCAGGTGTCCCAGTGCTCCATCTACCCCTCCACTCCTGCAGAGTGGGGCAAGAGTCCTGAGTGGCCAGCTGGCCATGTCCAAGCCTGAGGCCAGACACTGCTCACATGCACTGCTGTTTGCTCAAGGGAACAGGCCTGTGGCCATCTGGTCACATGTCAGGCATTGGAGTGTGAATGGCCAGACAGAGGCATAGGTGTGGGGGTGGATCGCAGGATGGAGGGTGATTTTTTAAACTGCTCTGCATCACTGTCCCCAGAGATACTGAGAAATTGGGTGAAAGCGCATCATCTCTGGAGCCTCAGCCGCCTGGGTCAGGGATGGGGCATACTATGTCCCCTGGTCAATCCTGCACCTTCCCAGGCCTGGGAATCCTGGGTTTTTGTCCCAATGTGCTAGAGACTCTTGTTTGTCCCTAGCACTGGCCCACTCAGAGGTGAAGGATTGTTCTGGGCCTTGCAAGAGCTAGTGTGGTAAGGACAGGCTGGATCTGACTCTTTCTCTCTCTCTCTCTCTTTCTCTGTATGCGTGTGTGGGTCTGTGTGTCTGTGTAGGTGTGTGTGTGCCAGAGAGAGCCACAGAGAGACAGGCACCAAGTGCAGCTCCACCGTCCTCATTACTAGCCGGCATCTACTGCTACCTCCTCTGTGCCCACGGAAAGAGGAAAGAAATGGGAATCCTTCCTTGACCCTGAGGAATAGCTCAGTCCCCAATGAGGGCAAAATCTACTGAGCACCTACCATGCACTGAGTGCCTTATTGCACCTCCCAATTTAATCTGCTCAACAATCCTCTCAGGAAGGGGCCATTACTTGTGTCACAGCTGAGGAAACAGAGACACAGCAAGGCTAATGGGCATGCCTATGGGAAGCTCCATGAGGAGCAGGTGCTAATCTGCCTTTGCTCACCATTTAATTCCCAATGGTTGGTACAACAGATGTAGATGCCCAGTAAATCTTTGTTGAATGAGTGAGTTGAATAAATGAATGAAGTGTCAGAAGCAGGACTGGAAGTGGGGTCTGTCTGCTCCAACGGCCAAGATGTCTCTTAATTTGCAGACATGTAAAATGTGCACTAAGAGGAGTCAACACAAAGCAGTGTGGAAACGGAAACTACAGTGTCAGGCATTGCCAGGGGGCCAAGGGTAGCACAAAAAGCAGACTCCATTTGATTGAGGTTTTGAAGCTTACATAGGAGTTTTCTGGGCTGGCCATTCATTCTCCAAATATTTAATAACCATCTATCACATGCCTGGTACTGTTCTAGGAGATTGGGATCCATCAGTGAGGATGTAAGATTTTTGTCCTCAGGGGACTTATATTTAAGAGGACCAGGGAGTGAGGTTGTTCCAGGCGGAGCATGTAGAGCAGGGAGGGAAAAGGGGTTTGTCTTGGGAAGGAAGAATATGGGGTTCATCAAGTGGAGCATGTATGAAGTGCAAGTTGAGAAGAAGCTGCTGATGAATTGGACCAGGGTCTAGAGGGCTCTGAGTGCCTAAGAGCAGATGAGAATGAGGGGAGGGTTTTAGATTTGGCTGTACATGTGTCAAGGGGAAGAGTCAACTTCCAACTCATTGACCTAGTGTCCTTGACTGCATTCATGGTTACTTTTGTATACCTACTTTTTGTGTTTTTCTTCTATTTTAAGTCATAGATACAGCCATGAAAAATCTTCGGCTCCAGAAACAAGTTCTTAGTGCCATTTAAAAGGGAAAAAAAGTTACTTTTGCTCATTATTCACCTTTTTCATATCTTATATTGATTTTGGTATTGAAAAATATTTATTTCCACATTTAAAGCTGGAATCTGCCAGGTGCAGTGGCTCACTCCTGTAATCTCAGCACTTTGGGAGGCCGAGGCAGGTGGATCACCTGAGATCAGGAGTTTGAGACCAGCCCAACCAACAGGGGGAAACCCCATCTCTACTAAAAATACAAAATTTGCCGGGCATGGTAGCTAGCCCATGCTTGTAATCTTAGCTACTCTGGAGGCTGAGGCAGGAGAATCGCTTGAACCTAGGAGCTGGAGTTTGCAGTGAGCCAAGATAGCGCTATTATACTCCAGCCTGGGCAGCAAGAGCAAAACTCCATCTCAAAAAAAATAATAATAACTAAATAAATGAAATAAAAAATAAAAAAATAAAGCTTTTTTTTTTTTACGTCAGGTGTCCAGACTCCAGTACGGGTGGTTAAGTTGCTTATAAAATTATGTGACATGTTTTAATTTCTTTAAATCAATCAATCAATCATTCATGATGCCTTTGGCAGGAAAAAGATAGAAAGCAGGCTTTTATTTTATTAAGAAGCGGAGTTGTCAACATTTCAAATGGGAGGTTACCTGACCCACGTTTCTGCAGATTGTTGGGGAAAAGTTAAAGAAGACAACTTTGGGGGTGAATTTGGATGTGGCTCTGCAGAAGAGAAGGAAGTGGTGGGTCTTGTGTCCAGCTGGGACTCACTGGGATGTGGGGGTGAGGGTGGAATACAGTTTGGGGCAGCTCCTCCTGCAGTGAGAAAAAGGTGAGAAGATGATAGCTGATCTCCATTGCGTCAGGTAGGGCTGCCTGCCCAGGTCAGGGAGAAGATTCCAAGGATCCAGTGGCAAGTAAGGAAGTGAAGATAAAGAAAAGAAAGGGAAATTAGACAAGGAATCTTAGGGTCTTTGTAAGACAGGAATGGTGAGTGGGGTGATGAAGATCCAGACATGGGCGGGCTGGGGACCAGGGTCTGCAGAGACAGGAACAGGCAGGGGCCAAATGATAAGAGTACCCAGGATACAGCTTGACCCATAGCAGATGCTCAGAATGGTCTTGGCCACCAGGCTGACAGCCTTTTTTGATAGGTTTGATAGCTTTTTGACAGCTTTGGTACTTTGGATCCTTTTTATGTGCTCAGGGGCACCCTTGCTAAAGGCCTTCCATTCATTCTTTATCTCATTTTACAGATGAAGAAACAGAGGCTCAGAGAGGTTAAGTGGCTTAGCCAGGGTCACAAAGCTTGTAAGTAATAGAATCACGGCTTGAACCCAGTTCCATGTGAATCCAACACCTGAGTTCTTTGTCTCTCTTGGGATCTTGTCCTGCAGGAGAAGGAAGTGCAAAGACCAGGCTGCATATGATTTTCATGGGCCCTTAGGAACTTTTGTTTTTATGGTCCCCTTTCTTTATAAAAATATGCTAAAATTCTAATTTATGGCTATTAATATAAAGATGAATATAATCCAGGATGCATTATATTAACATTTTTTCTGCTGATTTTAAAGAAATAGAAACAATTCCATGGACCCCTGAAAGTACTGCAGGCTGTAGGTACAGTGCCTACTGTGCCTGCTGGTGAAGTTGGCCCTGGTCAAAGATGCTTCATGGGTGTGATCTCTGTACTTAAGCAAGCAGTCAGTCCCCTTTCAAACTAACCAAATCCACTCTGTGAGGATGTAGCCCTTGGGAGCTACCCAGTGGGTCAGGGGTGCTCCTGTGGCACATGCCAGGGACCCCTGCAGGAGGCCAGCTTCCTGACCATGGCATTGCCCTGGTTTTTAGAATCTTGCTCTGTCGCCCAGGCTGGAGTACAGAGGAGTGATCTTGGCTTACTGCAACCTCTGCCTCCCAGGTTCAAGCGATTCTCCTGCCTCCACCTCCTGAATAGCTGGGATTACAGGCATGCACCACTATGCCTGGCTAATTTTTCTGCATTTTTGTAGAAATGGGGTTTCACCACGTTGGCCAGGCTGGCCTCGAACTACTAGCCTCACCTGATCCACCCGCCTTGGCCTCCCAGAGTGCTGGGATTACGGGTGTGAGCCACCACACCCAGCCACCATGGCACTTCTTGAGACATCTCCACCTCTTCAACTGAACAGGCAGAGACAGAAAAGGTCCAGCGGCCATGAGACTCAGACCAGGCCAAATTTGTGCACACAGAGCAACGGCAGGAATATCCAGCCTACCTGAAGCACCAGCTCTGCCCCTCCCCCAGCACTGGAGATGGAACAGAGGCTCCGGCTGCTCTCTGCCCTCCTCCTGGAACTGTCAGCTCCAGCAACTGACATCTGCTCCCTGGGAAGAGCTGGGTCCCCATGGATGACCTTTGGCATCTCTGTCTTTCCCCCCATCACTCCTGGCAAGAAGACTGGGCACAGGGGTTGGGAGACAACTGTCCCCAGCCCAGCCTCTCAGAACCTGCAGGCCCACTCTCACCCTGAGCTGTAGAAGTCTCCCCATCTCAGCCTCCAGAGGCCTCGGTATCTCTCTTCTGGAAATCAAAACCACCCTTCCTAGGGCTTCCTGACAACTCCCCATACTAGCCCCTGTTGTTAGCTTTCTGAAAAAATAACTGTCAGCCCTTACTGTACGCCAGGCTCTGTGCTGAACACCACACTTCTTCAATGCTCAGGACAACTCCAGGAAGTAGGTGCTATTATCGCCTCATGGGGAGCAATATGAGATGAAGAGACTTGCTGATGGTCGAGCAGCAGTAAGTGTGTAAGACAGGCTGTGTCAGGATTCAAACCCTGCCTGTCTGCCTCCAAGCACCAGGCATCCTGCCTCTTAGGCCTCCAATGCTCTCAGGTTAAACTCCCTGGTGCCTCTTGGATAAAGCCCAAACTCTCTAGTCTGGCTGTCAAGGTCTGTCTTAGCCTGGCCTCTACCCTGTAATGGCCCTCACACACACTGCTCTCCCACAGGTGAGAAGGCACACTCCAACAGTCCAGAACCACTGGAGCTTCTCTAAACTCCCGCGTGGTTTCACCCTCCTGTGCCTTTGTGCATTCAGTTTCCCCAGCCTGGAACACCCTTCCCAGTGGAGGCATCTCCAATGGATCGGGCAATGGGGTTTTGAGTCAGCCCTACGGGGATCTGAATCCCACCGCTGTCCCTGGGTCCAACTGTGTCACCTTGGGCACGTCATCCCCTCTCTCTGAACACTGATTTCCTCAACTGTAAAACTGGAGCCACCAGGCCTACTTCATACTGTTTTCAAAGGAATTCCCTGAGAAGGGATATGAGGCGCGACAGGCATGGAGTGAGAACTCAGTGGATATTCCCTGTGCTGGCCCCATGTGGTCACCCTCTCTCCACATTCGTTCATCTTTCAGCTCAAACATCCCCTCCCCTGAGATGCCTTCTGTGAGTCCCTCGACCAGGGAGGCTGAGCGCTGGCCCCTGGGCTGTGAGCCCCAGCACAGGGCCAGCTGTGTGGTGTGTGTTGGAAGAAGAGAGAAGGGAGGGAGAGGAAAAAATTAAGTGGGTCAGAAGAAGGCAGCTGGGGGTTGATAAATGAGATTGGACAATGGAGAATAATAGTGGAAAATGACTTGGGCCTTAATTATTTGGTAATTAGGTCCAAAGTGGCTCGAAACAGGAAGGCGGGTGACTGTGTTCAGCCAGATTGCCCAGGTAACTGGCTGTGTAGGCAGGCCCATCACTTGTCAGGATCCCCGTGGACTGGACTCCATGCCCCACTTACCTCCTACCCGCAAGGCATCTCAGACTCAATTAAGGTCCCCCACACCCCGGACTGGACTGAGTGGAAAGCCTCAGAAGCAGGGCGGGGCTCAACTCTCATCTTGTGGGCTGCTGGTGATTTAGGGGGAGCTTTTCAAAATGGTTTTCTGTCTTCTCCATTTCTACCCAATTCCTATCCCCCTTGCCCTCCTCACACCCTCCCCGTCTCCATCCTCCCCATCCCCATCACCCCTTCCTCCATCCCCTCCCTCCTCCTCCTCTGGGTCTCCATCTCTTCCCAGAGAGCCCCGGTAATAACCACCTCCAAACCGGCCCAACCGGTCCCAGAGGACCTGATGGCCTGGCCTGGCCTGGCCTGTCCCTGCCCCAGAGGCAGGTAAGGAGGTGGGGCGGCGACTCCTGGAGTGTCTGAAAGCACCAATTACCTCTGCAGTCCGCTGGCCTGCCCAGCCAGCCCAGCAAGGGGCCCTGGGGTTGGGGGGGGAGGTGGGCAGGGCAGGCTGTTCCGGACAAGGGGGCTGCATCTCAGACCCTACCACAGTGCAGGCACAGGACATCCCAAAATGTCCCTCCCTCTTCTGTGAGCTGACAGGTCTAAACAATTCTGCCAAACCTGACACATTGACTCACGTTTAAATTACACATGGAACCAATCATCTGGTTGAAATGAGTGAAGTTTCATAAAAGGAGATGTAAAATCCAGGAAAAAAAATAGCAACTTTTTTTCTTGACAGATACATTGTTTGAAGCTTTGACATGACCTGTCTTAGAAAACCCCTTTCAGAGCCAGGGATTCCAGACTGTTTTATCTACCTGGTGCTTCATGCCCCTTAGCCAGTGATAGGGGTTGTTGGGGGGAAGGCGGGGGAGGGGAGCAGAGTCTGGGAAGGGAGGCTGGTTGGAACAGCATGAAAAGTGCGTGCGTGATTGTGAGTGTGAATGTATAGGGATGCGTGTCTGTAACTGTATGAGTAAGTAAATGTAACCCAGATGGCTTAGGTTCAAATCCCAGCTCCACTTCTTCTCAGCTGTGTGACCCTGGGCAAGTTACTTAACCTCTCTGTGTCTTGGTTTCCCCACCTGTAAAATGAGTAGATATAAAATGGATAAAGGAAGAGTAACCTGCCTCCTAGCATGGCAATAAGGATTGAATGATTTAATAAATGCATAGCACTTAGCAGAAGGCAGGTGGTGGGCATGACTGAAGTGTTCAACATCATTACTATCATTAGTATCTGTATTAATAGAATTAGTATTAATAATATTATCATGACCATGATTACTACTTAGAAACATGCCTGACCCCATAAGCATTCATTCCAAGTTCACTGGTAGCACTAATTGTATTCATGCACATGTGTGTGGTATGATAGGAGAAGGGCCCCGTGGATGCGCAAATCTTTCTGGATAAACGGTAGCTCTATATTATAGCTTTCCTTACAATTCTATAGGTTGGATGTTTGGCACAGGTCTCACTGGGCTAAATTCACGGTGTCATCGGTGCAACCTTCAGTTCTGGAGGCTGTAGGGGGAGATTCATTTCCTTGCTGTTTCAAGTTTATAGAGACCACCTACGTTCCTTGGTTCATGCCTCCCTTCCTCCATCTTCAAAGCCAGTACCATTGCATTCTCTAACCCAGCTTCCCTGGCCACATCTCCCTTTGACCACACCTGGGAAAGTTCTCCACTTTTGAGAACCATGTTGATGACATTTGTTCCACCCAAATAATCCAGGCAATCTTTCCCATCTCAAAGTCATTGACTTTAATCACATCTGCAAAGTCCTTGTTTGCCACAATAAGGCAACATATTCACAGGTTCTGGGGATTAGGATGTGGACATCTTTGGAAAACCATTATTCTGCCTCTAGCCTAGGGGGATAATGGAAACAGGCCCTCGTGGCTCTCAATTTGTTGTGGTGGAATCGCATCAGTGAGTGTCTCTTCTAGGGGCTTTGGGCGCTAAAAGAGGCTGAAGACAGCTGGACCCACGATGGACAAGCGACAGCTCCACTAAGGGCCCCAGATCCCACATCTGGCCAGGTTTGGCAACTTCTCCCAGATCCAAAAGGGCAGCAAGGTGTGGACCAGGCTCTGCCACTGACCTGCCGTGTGTCTGTGTGGAAGCAGCTCCCTGTCTAAGCCTCTAAGATTCCTTGTCTGTAAACCTTTTGAGGACCACAGGCAATAACACACGAGGCTCCTAGGACAGCGGGGCATGCAGCAGGGGCTCGGTAAGTGTTTCAATCTGCCCTCTCCACAACCTGGAGGTCAGGTGCACAATTACCACAGCAGTCAGGTGTGTGGCAAGGAAACCCATACTGGTATCAGGGACTGTGACTAGGTTCTGGTGGGGGACTGTGTTGTGTGTAGGAAAGAGTGTGGATGTGGGAGCAAGAAAGTGGAAATCAGTGTGTAAGAGAGGGCGTCCCGGCATGCAGAACCCAGCCCCGTGCCCCTTCCCGAGGGCCCAGAGCCTCCCACCCAGGTTCACCTGAAAGTTAAAGCCAGCGCACACAGCCCCCCACAGTTCTGCGAGCCTGACCACGGTGCACAGTGCAAGGCGTGGCTTTGAAGTCTCCTGTTTTACACTTCCTAATCCAGAGGATGCCCACTGCTGTTGTATTATAAAGGGCAATGTTTCACATTGCAAATTCTCAGAATACCGAGCGGCTGTGAAAAAGCATGAGGTCAGACTCTGTACAGACAAGATGTCCCAAACACATTGTTAAGCAAAAGAAAAAAGTGGGTGTCATAGCATCAAGTATGGATTGGACCCATTTTTTTTAAAGTAGCCATCTTGCCAAGTTTTAAAATGCAAATGTTTTCAAGGCACAAGGTAGAAAGTGGACAGATGTGAGGCTCCAGGGAGAAGTGTGGCCTGTGTCAAACTGCACAGTGTAAGCTCCGCGTAAAAACATTCAAATCCCAGTTTTCAAAGCAGGCAGTCAGCTTTTGACCTCTATAGTCTTTGAAAAGAGAGTGAAAAAAATGTGGTATGTGTGGGTATGCAGGTGCTGCGTGTTTGTGTGTGTATGGTGTGTGTGTGCATGTGGGGTGTGTGTGTGCATGTCCAGTATGTATGCATCTGTGGTGTATATGTGTGCATATATGTGTGTATATGTGTGGTATGTGTGTGGCTTATGTATGTGGTATGTGTGTATAATGTGTATGTGCAAGTGGCGTGTGTGTGGTGTGTGTGTGCGTGTGTATGGTGTGTCATAGTGTGTGTGTGTGTAGCGTGTGTATGTGGTACACTTGCATGTGCATGGTGTGTGTAATAGTGTGTGTGTGCACATGGTGTGTGTGTACAAATATGTGTGTTAGGGGGATGGTGTATGTGAGACTGTGTGGTGTATGTGGATTGTATACATGGTGTCTGTTTCTGTGGTGTGTGTGTGCATGTGGAGGGGTGTATGTGTGCATGTGTGTGGTGTGTGTAGTGTGTGTGCACATGGTGTGTGTACACATATATGTGTGTGTGAAGGGATGATGTATGTGAGAGTGTGTGGTATATGTGGATTGTATACATGGTGTCTGTTTCTGTGGTGTGTGTGCATGTGGGGGGGTGTATATGTGCATGTGTGTGGTATATGTGTAATAGTATGTGTGTGCATATACAAGTTCATGATGGCTTTGTAGTGGGAGAAAAGAGTTTCAGGACTCTGAGTCTTTTTTTTTCTGTTTACATTGTACATTTTCTTAGTTTTTTAAAACAAGCTTATACAAGTATCCCAAAAGTCTTAGTGCAAGTTTAAGCTTAACAAACTATTACTCCTTTAATCAGAAAAAAACAAAGACAAAAAAGGAAATATATGACAAAAGTCTGTGTAAAAACGTTACACCAGGAAAATCAGCAATGTTTGTCTTACAGTTTCAGTACCACTGGGTATTCCTGATACTGACTCGAGTCAAGGCTGGTGGGAAATCTGTGATCCCTCCAGCCCCAGGCACATAGCAGGTCTGCCTGGAGAGTCGCTGCTTGGACCCCAGAGAAAGTCAGCAGCATCTAAAGCCAAAACACGGGATGTTTTCTGGAGTCCTGCACACAGGCACAAGCAACACACACAGAGCTCTATGCACAAATCCCCCTTTCAGTGCACATTATTTGTTCTCAGCAAGCCCTGGTCTAGGCCGTGGCAGATCCGGCTTCCACAGCTGACTGCCCCTGACCCTGGACATGGCATTGTTACTTTCTGACCCTTGACTTGCCCCTCTGCAAAATGAAGTCAGATAAAAGATAATGCATGCAAAGTGCCTATTGCAGGACCTGATACATGGTAGGTGCTCACTGAATAGGGTTTATGAAGAAGAGGAAGCCCACAGCCCATCCCAGCTCCCTGGGCTCCAGCCAGATAGGAGTATGTCATAGGAGGCCTGCTGGCCACCTGGAGAGAGCAGAGTCCACTGATCTTATCAGGTCAGCCTCACTCTGCCCCACGCAGAGCTGACTTCTGTCCTCTAGCCACCCAGACATGTGGTCCCAGATGAATCAGTACATGTGTAACATGATCTGGTGGCCCCAAGGCTCAGAGTCATCACTGCCTACCTATGAGGGAAGAAAGATAATCCCCTTTTGCAGATGGAAAAGCTAAAACTAAGGTTATTTAACTTCTATTTTTACATCTTCTGTCATTGATTCATTTGATGTTTAAATGAGATGTGCATGAGAAGTAGGCACTGCATGAGGCTTGGGCCCGGAGGAGACGGCAGTAAACCAGACCTACAATGCCCATGCTGCCACAGAGACAGGACCAGCTTCACCGGCATGCGACCTGCATAGTCACACAGGACTCTGCAGTTAGAAAGGGCAATGCCTGGTTTAATGTTCTGCTTTGGCCATCTTGAATGTCTTCATACTTTTTAAACAAAAATTTTATTTTATTTCCATTTTGCACTGGGCCCTGCACATTATGTAAGTGGTGGTGTTAGGAGTTAAGAGGTCATAAATCCAAATTAACAGTGCCCAGCAGATGAATATATCTACAAGGGAATCAGAGCAAATCTTGGAAACATGGGGGTTTAACCATGGTGGAGGTGGGGAGTAGCTGACCCAATCTAAAGCTTTAGTCCTTGCCTTCCTAAGGGAATAACATTTTGGCAGTAGCCTGAAAGGCAGGTAGAAATGGGTAAAGCGGTGGAAATGAAGTTTCTTAACTATAAAATGGAAACAGCGATCTCCTGACCCCACAGGACCAGCCATGACAAAATTTTACTCAATTCATTCCATTCATCCATTCATTCATTCCAGCAACATACAGCACCCACTCTGCTGCAAGTGCTGACCAGGCACCCCATACATCCCTGTCCTGTGAAACGTGTGTTCTAGCAGATAATTATTTATCTATTCCTGGGATTTGTGCAGGAAAGAGGTGTACAGGGTGCTAACGGAGCACGTGATGGGGGCTGGACTGGGTTGGGGGCACAGTTCTCAGCCCCGCCCAGGGCTGGGCACAGAGGAGGCTCTAGGAGATTGCAGGCTGGCAGAGCCTGGCTCTGCAGAGCAGTCAGCTGTGGACACAGGCCCAGGAGGGAGCTGTGGGCCCTGCTGATTTGAGGAGGCACCATGCCAGCAGCCGCCTGGCTGTGTCCTGGTCCCAGAGGCAGTGAGTAGATCTTAGGAGGAGCTGGCCCAGGGCAGGAGAGGGCAAAAGAGAAATAAAAAGTTTAATTAAAGACAGGCAGCTTTTGGAGGGAGGGAATAAAGCAGGCTAGCCTTACTGACTAGCTGCTGTGTCCCTGCTACTTCATCGCATCTGTCAGATCACCTTCATGGCCCTCTAAAGCATGTGCCTCTATGTTACAGTAGAGGAAACTAAGTCTCAGACAGGCTAAGCAACCTCCCAAGTTCATGTATGATGTTGGAACCAGAATCTAGTCTTCTGATTCCCAGAGTAAATTCTGCTGCTTCTACCCATGTTCCCTCTGAACAAAAATCTGCCCAGGTATTTGACAAGCCACCAGAGAAATTTCTTTCCAGCCCAGAACCAGCAATACTTACATCTCTCCTGAGCAGTGGGTTTGCTTTTCCTTGAGAAACACCATGGGTCTCACAGTTGATCTTTTTTCCCTCTTCCCATTGGCCACTAGGAGGCCCAGCATCAACTCTTGGCCCATCTCAACACAGCTTTTACGTCATCATGTCACTTCTAGTTCAATCTGGACTTACCTACCTTGCTTTTATTTTCTGCCTTTTGTTTTTGTTTTCTGTTTGGGGGGTCTTTTTAAACTAATTTTTAATGTGCTTTGGCTCACTCTATTATACAGTTTCATTAAGCCATCTCCAACCTCTTCTGCATTCTCTACATGTCTGCTTTGCCTCTCCTTCTCTGCAGAGAGCCTTTCTGTGGCTCCTTATGCACAAGGCCTGGGTGAGGCTTCCTGGTTTCCTGTTCTCACCCTTTCCCATTCAAGCTCCCACCACATTCTGACCAGTACCCAGAATCCAAACACCAATTTCCAAGGAAAGATGAGGCTTTTGGCCCAACTTGCTCCAAACAACTGTGGCCATGGGCTGGGTCACACAGCAGAAATATGGCAGCAGCATTCCATCCCTGCAGGGTGATACCCAGGCTCCTTACCCTGGCTCTCAAGGTCCCTTAGGACCTGTGTGCAGCCTCTGCTTCCCAGTTCCAGTTATCTGGCACCTCACTCCCCAGCCACATGGGGCCTACTTGCTGTTCTGGAAACTCCCTCCATTGCCACCTGTGAGCTTTCACCCAGGCTAATTCCTCCACTGAGAGCCCTGTCCCCCAGCTCCATCTGTCTAAGTTGATGACAAACACAAAGGCTGCCTCCTCTCCTAAGCCTGCTCCATCCTCCCCACCAGCTCTTATCCTCCTCTTGGCTCCCACTCCATGTCCTTTATCCACCTTCCTGACCCTGCACCCTGAGTTTCCATAAGGCTCAAACATCCCTCACAAGATGCCAGCCTCCAGGAAGACAGAGACTCTGGAGCCAGCACCACATGCCTTGTGGTGAGACAGATCTCAGTTCAAATCCTAGCTCAGCCACTTAGCAGGAGGACTTGGCAAACCTCCCAGGCTCTGGAAGCCCCCACTCACAGTCACATGGAGTTATGGTTGGGTTGCGCGAGAATCAGCAAAGTCAGGAGTGCAGAAGGGCTGAGCATGGAGCAGGCGCCGAGCATTTGATGAGTGAATGAGTGGATTTGTGCCTGAAGCTGAGCGTGTTCTCAGTAACTTACATATACACTTCACTCTCAAACTCTTGGGCAGTAGCCCATATACCTGTCCATGACCTTCTTGGATCCCAGGGACACCAGGAAGGGCATGGTGAGCACACACCCTGGAGAGAGGGATAGGCCTCAACAGACCTTGGGCTCAGGCCTGGCCCATCCTCAATCTCACCCTCAGAGGAACCCACACTTATCCCTGCTTTTAGGGGAGCATGTCTTAGCCCCTTTGTCCCCTTCAAGCTTCTCACCATCTCCTGTCCCATGGAACTCCCCTAGGATGGGAAGGATGTTAGGAGGGGAAGGTAGAGAGCTGGCTGTATTTGCTGATGAGCACCCCCTCTGTGCCAGGCACTGTGTTTATGCTTTATGGGCATTTTCCCATTCATCCCTCATTTCTCATTTACCACTTTACCAGATTACCATGATTCTATCCATGTTACATATGCAGAAAGTGAGGCTTAGAGAGATGACCCGGCCTCCCCAGGCCATTCAGGGGTTGAAGCCAGAATTTCAGGCCAGGACTGTCAATCTACAGAAGCCAGGGTCTTGCTAATATGCCAAAGTGAGGATCACCCCACCCCCAGTAAGAACCTCCTGCCTGGGTCCAAGGAAGGTTAGCCTCTGCTCTCCTAAGTGCTGGATGAAGATCCTTTACAAGGAGCCAAGAGTGGACAACAGTGAGCAGTGAGCGCTGAGGGCCCAGGCTGCTGGGCCAGCTGAGCTCTCCTGGCAGGGGATGGAGCCAAGTGTCATTACCAGAAGGCAGAGTGTGGGTCAGGAGCCGGCTCCTTGCTCACCATTCAGAGTGCCTTGAGAAGGACAGCTGTAGCTGACTGCACTTTGTGCAAAGAGGGCCTAAAGCAGCAGGGCAGGACTTGAACTCAAGGCTACATGCTATCCTAGATGACACTTGGGAACTTCACTGGGCCCTTCTCTAAGATCTAAGCATGGACCAAGCGCCTTAGAGATCTCCTCACCAGTAGATTGTCCTCTAGAGGAGTAAGTGGGCACCAATCATGGCTGGCAAGGTCATGATTACAGCAGTGAAGAAGAAGAAAAAGAAGAAGAAGGTGGGTGGTGGCAATGATGGCGATCATGATGGCAATAATAGCAGAGGCCCATGTATCCACCAGACACTGTTCTAAGCACTTTATGACATAATAATCCTATGGAGTAGGCACAAGTATTATCCCCATTTTATGGAAGAGACTGAGACATGGATGGTTAAGTAATTTGTCCGAGATCACACAAATAGTGTATTAGAGGTAACACTCAAGTTTCAGAGCCTGCGCTTTTCTTCACAATGCCTATGTTATATTTACAACACAATGAAAATGGCAATCACTATTTATTGAGCATTTACTATGCATCAGAAACTGTGCTAAGCACTTTATTTGCATTATCTCTTTTAATTTTCACAAGAGCTTTGACACTTGGCAATAGTATAGTTCCATTCACAGGATGTAAAATTTGAAACCATGAGAGGTAACATAATACGTGTGAGGTCACAGGGCCAGTAAGTGCAGAGGTGATGGTCAAACCCAGGCACGATGACTTCAGTCTCCCCATCTTAACCACTGAGGCACAGTGCTTTTCTGTGGCTATATATGCATGTGCACACACACTCTTCCATGAGCCCATGTGCACACACACACATGCATACCGGGACGAACTTAACCCACACAGACTCACAGCAACATGGACACCAAAAGCTGGCTGTGTCATCAATAAGTTAGGGATCCAGGCCTTTGGTCTCAGGACTCCATAAAGTAGTTCCCAAGGTGGGAAGCAAGTCTGTGCTGCAACTATGCAAATCTTCGTTCCCCAGCCAGGGCTCTGAGCATCTGGACAAAAACTGTGGGGGTGTGGGGGTAAGAATATTTGCGCTCAGGACTGAAACTCCAGATTCCTTTCAATGTACATTCACAGCTGTAAATCCCACTTCCCAGGAGCTCCTGCTGGGGTTTGCACACCACCTTCCAAGGTCTTCCTTCCCTGCCAGTTAATTTCAGTGTGAATTGAACCAGAGATCTTGGCCAGAGGATAAAACTGGTTGTACCTGCTTGACGATCTCCCCAGCTGCCATGCAGAGTCTGGGCTTTCTTCCTTCCAGGTTGCTTCTAGGAGTATTTCCTAAGCTCATGCCTCTTCCTGTAAGTCCTGGCCATAGACACTTGATACACTCAGATCCAGCCCCCTTACACCTCCTGGGGAGACACCACTGATAAGCCCAGCCATGCCCATGACAATCACAGCAGCCACCACACACAAAACATCATGGACAAGTTCTGTCTCCAAAGGTCCCTCCTGAAATCAGAAATGAGCAAGATGTTCCCCACCTTACCAAGAGGCAACGAAGGAGGCTCAGAGAGATGAAGTGACCAGCTCCAGTCTCCACAACCAGAAGAGGAGAAGTTGGGTTTAAAACTACATCTACCATACCTACCTCACCTGGTTCTGCAACCTGAATTTCTTCCAGACCCCCATTCTGGCTCCAGTGAGCATTTAAGAGGAAAGAAAATGTCGTCCTTTAGGAGCAATGCAGGAGAAGGTGCATCCTTCCCTAAAGAGGGAAGGATTACAAGTGACAGAGAGCTTCATGGGGAATCAGCTCAGACAAACGTGTGGAGGCCATTGAATTCCAGGCAGCTTCTGGAGACTGGTTTGGCCAGAGCACAGGATGAAGAGTAAAGAATGGAGGGGCAAGGGCTGAAGCTGCAGAGCCCTGAAGGCCAAGCTAAAGGATTGGAAATGTGTCCTGGTTACCATAGGGAGCCATCAGTGGTTTCTGAGGAGGACCAGATGCCAGTATTTCCAAAGAAAATTAATATTTTTTTGGAGACAGAGTCTCACTCTGTCACCCAGGCTGGAGTATAGTGGCGCGATCTTGGCTAGCTATAACCTTTGCCTCCTGCATTCAAGTGATTCTCCTGCCTCTCAGCCTCCTAAGTACCTGGGATTACATGCATGAGCCACCACACTGGGCTAATTTTTGTATTTTTAGTAAAGACAGGATTTTGTCATGTTGACCAGGCTGGTCTCAAACTCCTGGCCTCAGGTGATCCACCTGCCTCAGCCTCCCAAAGTGCTGGGATTACAGGTATGAGCCACAATGCCAGGCCAAGAAAATTAATTTAAAGGCAATATCCCTAACAAAGCACAGATGGCTTAAGAAGTGGAAGCACAGCTGGCTGAGGGGGACACTCCTCTCAAAGTTAAATCTCTACTGAATAAAATCCCAGAAGCATTTTCCAGCCTGTTACAAATTCACCAACTTCAGCCATCATCCAAACCCTGGCCTCAGAAAAGGAGAAATATTAACAACATAGCCCCCAGATTCAGACTTCCCGGGTTTGAATTCTAGCACTGGCATTTACTAGCTGTGCATCCTTGGGCAAGTTGCTTAACCTTTCTGTGATTCCATTTCCTCATTCAGAAAATAGGGATAATAATATCCCCCTAACTCACTGGGTTATTATGAAGGTTATGTGAGTTAGTGGTAAAACGTTTAATAGTGCCAGGCATATGGCAAGTATCTGTCAAATAAGGATCTTTGTGTTCACAGACCCTGATCTATCTATCAAAATGAAAATAGAATGAGTATGATATGGTGTGTTCTTAATGATCCATTTCTAGGTCCTTGTGATCACCAATTCCTCTTCTACCCAAAAACAACCCCTTGGATAATATGCCTCAAAACATTTGGTCTCACAGGTCTATCATATGCAGAATAAACCTATTATATATCAACAATTTCATAGGGTTCAGCCTAATGCTTCCACTTTTTTGAGAGCTGGAGTTTTTGACCCATTTTAGCATTCTCTCTTTTTTATACTCTCTTTCCTCATGTCAACAGAGAAAGGAAGGTGAGTTCCCAAAAGAACACATCCTTTTCAGAGACCTTGAGAAAAAGAAAGATCTTTGAGACATATGGTATCTACAATCTAAATGATATGTAACTTTCCTATTATACAAAAAATATAAAACCCAAGGTCACTCTCTGTTGACCTTGAAGAAGACAGAGGCTGGACAAGCTAACAGTCAGACAAGTATGGATCCCCTTCAGAAGATTATGTGAGGGCCAGGGCAAACTCTTGCACTCAGCTTCTGCCCTTCAATCTTCCCCAAATCACCTGAGAGTCTGACGTCAGCATCTTGGACTGCCAAAGCTATAGTTCTGTTTTTGTTTCATTGACACAGGAAGAGGCTCTCTAAAAGCAGAACCCAGATGAAGGGTGGCTGTCAGGCTTCCAGGAGGACATTTTTCCTGGGCAATCAGGGCTGGGAAACCAAACATATCTGGGAGCAGCCACGTCCCCCTTATCCCCTTGTATTCCTCTAAAGATCTTTGGCTCTTTACCTCGCACTGGAAGGGATCAGATATAAATGTCACTAGGTCCATTTCACAGCTAGGTAAATGGAGTCGGGGAATCTGACTCTCAGGCAATTAACAGAACTGAATTTTGAAGCATTGCTCTTTTCTGGGGCAAAGACCAATGACTTGTTGATTTTGCAAACAAGGCAGTGACATGATCCATGTTTGAAAGAGGACCCTGGTAGTCTTAGAGGAATAGGGTGGGGACTGGAGGTGAGTTCTAAGACTCTGGGAATTGACCAAGAAGGAAGTGCGGGGGATACTCCAAACTAAGATGTGGTGGTGGAAACAGACAGGAAGTTGCTTCTGAGAGGGGATACAAAAACAGATTTGTCCCCAAGAAATCAGCTTGTTTCTCAAAAACTGAAACAAGGATTCAAGGAGGTTATTTGGGCTGGTGGTATTAGCAGGCACCTGGAGACACAATCTCTCCCAGCTCTGCTTGGAGACAGATTCCCCTGACTGTATTTACCTAGCTGTGAAATGGACCTAGTGACATTTATACCTGATCCCTTCCAGTGCGAGGTAAATAGTCAAAGATCTTTAGAGGAATACAAGGGGAGTAGGGGGACATGGCTGCTCCCAGATACGTTTGGGCTCCCAGCCCTGATTACCCAGAGAAATGTCCTCCTGGAAGCCTGACAGCCACCCTTCATCTGGGTTCTGCTTTTAGAGAGCCTCTTCCTGTGTCAATGAAACAGAAAGTAGGAGTTTGGGAAGGCTGATTTTGACTTGAGGACACTGAATACAATCTTTTCTGGGTGTTTACAAAGTGTGTTTACCAAGCAGCCACTCTCCAAACCCTAGCAACTGCTTAAAACAAGAGAGCTGCTGATTTGTGGAGTGTTTTCTTTTCAAAAAATATCGCCGTAAATGTTGGATTTACAGACATTATTTCCTTTTAAAAATAACTTGTCAAGGGGACAAAAGTATTTAAGAGGCTTTCTTCTCAGCTCAGAAAGCCATAGGGAGGAGGAATGGTTTGCCTTGGAGTTTTTTGGTTTTTTGGGGGGGGGGATTTTTTATTTTGCATGAGGTTAGAGCTAGGAGTAGGAGAAGTAGGAGGGGCAGTTGGAAAGCAGGTGGGATGTTGGTTAGCTCTTTGCCTTCAGAATCCCAAACCCCTTCTCTGATTGCTCCTTCCCTCACCTTTTTCCCCCAAAAACCCACCAGGATCTAGGAGAAAACAAGATTGAGCTCTACTTTGCCCCCTCCCTTTCCCTTTCCCCCTCCCCTGCAGTCCCACCCCAGCGCTCCCCCACCTACCTCTCATATCAGGTGTCAACTTCTTCTTTCTCTCCACAGATGCCACAGTGTGTCCCCAAGTGCACCACTGATGGTATACAAGATTTTGGAGGTTGACATACAAATAAGCTTTAAAAAAATTTTTAGCAGTACATATTTTTTAGAGTGCCAAAAAACACAGAGATAGATAGATAGATTATAACAGATAGATAGATAGATATGAATGACAGATCATAGATATGAATGACAGATATAGGTAGATAATGATCGACAGATGATTGATAGATATGATTGATAGAGAGATGATTAATAGATGATAGATATGAATGACAGATAATAGGTAGATAATGATTGACAGATGGATGATTGATAGATATGATTGACAGATAGATTAATGATTGATTGATAGGGCGAGCCAGGACCTCAAACCCATGCTTTCACAGATATTACCCCTTTCCTTTTTAAGCACATTTTACACAACACATGATCATTCAACCAATTATTGGGTTGTTATGGTCCTACTAAGTGCCAGGCACCATTTATCGTTCTTAGGAACATCAGTAAACAAAACAGTCACCAGACACTGATCTCACAGAGCTTATATGCTGGCAGGCAAAAGCAGGAAATAAGCAAGAAGTGAATAATAATCTGATAAATTCTAAAGTGATTAGTGCTATAAGAAAAGAAATAAAGAAAAAAACAAGAAAAGAAATATTAAAGAAAAATAAGGCAGGTCAGCAGTGCCCAGGGAGGGGGAAGGGGGTAGGTTCCCAAATTTAATGGAGTAGTCCAAATAAGCCTCATGAAGGAGGTGAGATTTCAGCAAGAACTTGAAGGAGGTGAGTAAGTTCACTACAGGTTTATCTGGGGGAAGAGTGGTTCAGGCAGAGGGAAGAGCTTCAGCAAATTCCCTAAGCAAGGGCCATAACCAGCCTCTTCCAGAAATAGTAAGGTGGCCAGTGTGGCTGGAACAGAGTGAGCAAGGCAAGAAAGTAGAGGGAGAGAAAATCAGAGGAGACAGATTCTGATTCTGATCACTTATTTTAAATGTAATTAAAACTAAATGAAATTTAAAATTCAGATTCTCAGTTGCATGAGCCATGTTTCAAGGGTTTAATAGCCACTTGTGGCTAGTGGCTAACTTATTGGGTAGCACAGATAAGAAAATTTCTCTCATCACAGAAAGTTCTATCAGATGACACTGACCTTGAGTGTTTTGGCTCCTTTTTTGGCTTGGTTAACTTTTATTCGACTTTAACAGCTCAAACATCACTTCCTCCAGGAAGGCTTTTCTGACCACTCTTCCTGTACATCAGCTCCACTGTCCTATGCATGCTCTCAGAGAGCCAGGTGGCTTTCCTTCGTATCAGTTATCTCTTTGTGAAATCGTACACTAATTGGCAGTGCTTGATGGCTTGTACCTGAAGTCCCAGCTACTCAGGAGGCTGAAGTGGGAGGATCACTTGAGTTCAGGAGCTTGAGGCTACAGTGAACTATGGTCACTGCACTCCAGCCTGGATGACAGAGTGAGACTCCACTGAAGGAGGAGGAGGAGAAGGAAGAAATTTTATGCTCATTAGTACAATATCTTACTGATGTCTCTCTCTCCTAATACATTGTAAACTCCGTTGTTTCTGATTTGGTTCATTGTTATATTGCCAGCACCTAGCACAGTGCCTGACGTATGAAGGACAAATAATTTGTTAAACAATCCAATGAATGGTTTTAGGTGGCAGGACTAGAAGCAGGGTATTCACTAAACAAAAGGTTATAGCACCGTGGAGAACTGTGATTCAGTAGGCTCCTGGGACCCAAAATTTTGCTGGGTGAGAGCATCTCCAGAGGCTGGAGTCCCTACTGCGCCAAACTTGGATTCAGCTCAGGACCCTTAATCATTTTTGCACCCACCTTCTCACCAAGGCCCCCACATGCTGTCCCTCCAGGATAACAACAGCATAGCATCTGTCTTTACCAGAGAAGCCAAGTCTCAGATATTCACATAATGCCTCTTCATTCCTTCAGTCCTGTGCTTGCAGCAGCAGCAGCGGCAGCATTGAAATGCTTCCTTCTGCTGCTCGCGAATCCGAGGAGTGGGGACCGACCTTGGCACATTTGCTGGGATGCCTGGCTAGGCAAGGAGAGTGCCGTGTGCTCCAGCACGTATGTGGCCGCCCTCATGGAGCAAATGCCGGACTGCACAGCCCTGGATCTGACAGGTAACACGCAGCAGCTGCATGATTTACAAGGCCTTGTGGGAAGAGGTTTTGTCTCCCACTTTGAGAGCTTGAGTGCTTCATATAAATATTTATGGGAGTCTGGGGCCTCCATTAACCCTACCAGTACCACATTTCACTTGTTACATGGTGCTTGTCTGTGAATGAATGTGAACACCCGTGTTCAGTTATACATGCATGTATGCATGTGCGTGTGAGGATGTACATGGACTCCTATGCATTTTGGGAGAGCATGTGTAATCAATTGTATCTCAATGTGAGTATAAATACATACACTTATGTGCACATAATTGTGAACATTGTATCCACACTGTAAATGCATGTGCATGAATATTTGGACATGCATGCATATAGGCATGGATACATACATATGCATACATGTATAATGTATGTGTATATGTTTGTGTGCATGTATGTGGGCACATGAATATGAGAGTTTGTATCTAGCAAATGAGCACACGTGGATTCTGTGCTCCAATGTGTATGCAGGCCTGCCTCCATATTTGTAAGCATGAGTGTATACACATGCATGTTTATTCATGCACCTGCTCTAAGAACATATGCATATCTATGTGCAGGTCTAGAGCTTTGACATTACCCCAGAAACAGCTTTCATTAAACTATGGGCGATTCCATAAAAATTGCCTCGCCTAGAGGCTGCTGCTTCTATAAACACTTTTTCTGGTAATTATGATATATTTACTGGTAAGTTCAATTGAGAACAGATGAAAGGTGAAAGAACTAACTGTTCATTAATTGCAAACAGTACCAATGTCCCAAGACAATGATGCCCAAAGTGTCCTCCTCCACCACACACAGACACACAGACACAGACACACACACACACACACTTCCCACCACCATACTACTCTGCCAGAGATTGAAATGAGCAACAAAGCTGCAGTTTCTCTCTGACACCCTTGTCATCATGTTTGTACTTGTGCATCTCCAACTTCCCATCACCCATCTCTTTGCCTGGGGATGCAAGGAGATCATCTTATGGCTGGAGAACATGAAGCACACCCTTGTAAATGTAACTACCCTCTGCAGAGGGATTTAGAGAGGAAACTGTCATCAAAGATGACTATGTCCCACTCCTCCATACTTCCCCCCACTCAAGTGTTTCAGATAAGGCATAGTGGACTTACGAAGTTTGGTGACAAAAATACAAATTTCAGCACCAGATAGGTGGGAACTCAAGTTCTAGTTCCTCCACAGGGTGACACTGGGCAAATAGTAACCACTCTGGGCTTTACTCATCTCTGACCTGCAGATAATAGTAACCCATGCTTCATAGAGTTAAGTGAAATGTAATAATGAAACTAATCTCACAGTTTGGTTACACTTCTGCTTTGTGACCTTCCTGCCCATTGTCCACAGAAAGGGACATTTGTGCCATGCTCCGGCTCCCAGAACACAAAGGAGGATGGGTGTCAAGCCCTGCAATGGGAAGCACATCCCTTCTCTGTCCACTCAGGACAGGCAGAAGTGAGCCCCCAGGCCAGTCCAGGTCCATGATCTCTCTAGAGTAAGGCTCAGGTACCTGTAACACCAGCAGAAGCAGGGAAGTGAAGGTGCCAGATCCAGAGAAGAAACAAAGGGACACAAAGAGTGAGCTAAGGGCAGCTGTGGCTCCTGAATCCGATGGAGTCCTGGGCTATGATCAATGTCTGCCTCATGCTCCAAAGCTCTGAAGTGGGCACCTTGTAGTCTCCCACCCTGCTGTCCATTTACTGGAAGGAGTCCAAGCCTAGGTAAGATATACAGATCCCCAAAAAAGAAAACACAACAATATAAATGTTGGACTTGTGGATTTCATCTCCCTTCTTATGCTGAAACTGGCTTCTTCCAGAAAGTACCAGGGCTCCTCCCACTGCCTCCAAAGCTGTCCCTCCAGCCCAAAGACAACATCCCTTTGATACAAATACGAAAGAATGTGTAATGAGTGGCTGGTATATTTCATGAAAGTAACTTCACATGAAAGAATGCAGAGAGGCAGCTAAAACTGAGTTTGGCTTCATAACAAATCATTAATATAGGTGATTTTCCACATTGAAGTAGTAACTTATTTCATGTATTTTATTTCTTCCAAGTGAGAACACTGAGCTCTGATTTTCTTATCTAAATGCATCTTTTAGGAGGCATTCTGGGATAATGTATATAATGCATCTTTTATTATCCTAAAAGATAGGATAATATAAGATGCATCTTTTAGTATGCATCTTTTAGGATAATATGTGTAAGACAACGGAGAAAGACATTAAGAAGACTAAGTGTGAGGCACAGGAAATTGACAGAACGTGGTAACGGTGTTCAGAAATGAAGGAGGCATACGGAGGATGCGGAGGAGATACGGAATATGTGCTCCCCAGTTGGAAGAGGTGCTCTCCATGGTCTGGACACATGCTCTAAGAGGCAGGAACTATAGAAAGAATAAAATTTCAGCAGTAGTAGCTGCCGCCTTCGCCAAAATAAGGCTAGGCTTCTAGGCCGGGAACGCCCAGCCTGGGAAGCCGAGTAAGGGCTACTTCCACGGACCAGGTACTCCCTGGACGCAGAACTGTCCCTTCACTGCAGCTGGATTGTCTTCTGAGTGTACTGGGCTAGGCAACAGCACAGAGCAGCTTTACCAACCAGATTGATTTCTTTTAGGAGGGCTGCTGGAAACCATGCTGCCTAATGGATGTGCCATTTGAGGACTTTTATTTTGTTGGGGGGGAGGAAGAGCAGAGCAAACCTCTAATCTTCTCTTCCTTACATAACAAATCCAAACACAACTATCTCTGGGATGGGAGGCCAGGCCAGCAGACTGCAGGCTGCAGAGAGAAGGGTTACGCAAGAAGCCAGTTCAGAGTTTTCCTTTCTGAAAACAGAAGGGCCTGGAGTGCAGATTTTGCACCTGAAAGCCTGCAAGGGAATGACCAGAAACTCTAAACCCACTGTCTCCAGAAGCCGGGACAGGAAGAGCTTGGGGAGTGGGGATGGGAGAGCAAGAGAGTAGGGGGGTTGCCTGGTGTGGCAGAAGCTGCAACTCCAGGTCACAGAGAAAGCCAAGTGACCAGCCTGGTGGATCTGGCGTGGTTCCTGGCAGCTCCCACTGCAGTATGGGTCCAAGAGGCCTCTGGGCGGGCACAGGCTGAAGCAGTGGGTAGGAGTCGAGTGCCCTCTGACAGGCAGGGGCGTTGTCCTGCCACAGAAATGCCCAGAGACCCGGGACCGAGGGAAGCCTGCCTGGTTCACTGAAAGAGGGATCTGGGTCCAGGTCCCAGGCTCAGCTTCCCCGGAAATCCCTTCCCGGAGAACCGACTGGTGCCGGTTCCCCCGCCAGTGGGGTGCCGGTTCCCCCGCAGCGGGGCGCCGATCCCCAGCGAACCTCGCCACTGGGGGAACCTGGAAGGGAAAAGCGGGATAGTTGGAGCGGTCAAGACGAGAGCCCGGAGCAGCGGGCCCTGGTCCTAGTGCTGCGCGGTGGCTCGGGGGACTCCAGACTCTCATTCCCCCGCGCCGCACACTCCAGCCACCTCGGGACCCCGCTCGGCAGCCCTTCCCCGCCAGGCAGCGCCGAGATAAAAAACAGAAGAGAAATCAAAACAGAAGGAGAAAGTTTTCTGAAATGAAAGAGGTTACGAAGGAAGGGCTAAAAGAATGGGAAATGTCAAAGAAAGAAAAAGGATGCCAGGAGGCAAGGGAATGGTGCCGTCCCCGCGCACGAGGACCCGAGGCTCCCGGCAAGCCCAGCTGAGCGCCTTCCCCGACCCGCCTCTCTGAAAGTGGCGGCGGCGGATCCAGTCCGCACAGCCTCCCGCACACCCCCAGAGATCCGGGGTCGCAAGAGGCGGGATTCGCGCCGGACTAGACTGCAGCTGCTCCAGCCAGGGGCGCGGTCCGGAGGGAAGCCCTCGTCCGGGGGCCTGCTGTGCCCCGTGCGTGCGTCCGGGTGTCTGAGCGTGCCTGTCTCTGAGTGCGTCTCCGGGTGCAGGCGCCAGCCTGTCTACGTGGGACGGGTGCTGACTTGGAAGACTCCCGGCGCTGGAGGATTTTCCCCCGGGGATGTGAAGGATTGCAAGGAGCCCGCGAGCCGCAGGGAGCGGTGGGAACGGAAAAGGAGGATGACGGTGGCGGGGTGCTGCTAGGGTGGGACGTGCCCGAGGGCCTTGGGACTCGGTTCTCTTTTCCTGGGCTTGTGGGCTCTGGGGCATCACGGCGGGTAAGGACGACAGGCTACAGGAGGAGACGCAGCCGGGGCTTGCCTGATGTGCGAGTCCGCCCTGGAGGCTCCGGAAGCCCGGGCCTCCTCCAAGGAGCTGCCGATTCCGCCTGACTCTCGCCTGCTTGCGCCCCTGGCGGGTTAGTGCTCACTTGGAGGGTTGATGCGGGGACTGACAGTGCCTCAATGTCAGTCCCCGCACCATCAATGTGGGTATCAATGAGGGCATCAATGTGTGCAGGATCTGTCTGTGTATCTGTGTGTCACTGTATCACTAAGACTGTGTTCTGGGATTGTCAGATTCTCCGAGAGGCAGCTGGTCACTCCAAACCGGCTTGAACCACTTTGTCTTCTGGATGCAATGTTGATGGTATTGGTCACTGGGTCGATGTCTGTGCTTCTGTGCTCTGGGGAAGAAAAGCCAACACTTTGGAGTTTGCAACCCTCCCCAGCTCAGAGGCTAAGGATGGAGAATGTCAGTCCGCTTGGGACGATTCCAAAGGGAGTCAGGCCACCGGATTTAGGGTCTCCACCAGCCAGGAGTTCGTGATCTTTTTGGTCTCTGGAGCCATGCAGTGGGATTTCCTCTGGCACCCTACCTGAGCGAAGCCTCTTTCACCACAAAGAGGATACATGTGTACATGTGAAAACATTCTGTGCAGGAGCATGTGTGTATGCAGTTACCCAACTCATCAAAGCCCCTTGCTCCTTCATTCATGCACGTGGGGGCAAAGGTACCACAGAGCCAGGCTCAGCTGCCCTCTCCTCCCAGATCACAGCCAAAGCCTTCCCCACCAGACACATCTTTCATCTTTCTGCCAGTGAAATCAACTGGGCCTTGGAATTAAATTCGAGCTAGAATTCCAAGCTTCTCTCCTATTGAACAACACCAACACACTATATAAATGTACATGAATGTTAATGTTATCTGTATCCTAAATTTTTAGGTCCCCTTCCTCTTCTCTAGACCTCAGCCATCACTACCTCCAGGCTTCCAGGGATCCAGGCCAAAATTCCCTGTTAGTTTCACTCTCCTTTTCCTTCTCCCAGCTCAGATTCCCAGCTGGGGCTCCACTTCATGGGTCTCCTATACCTCCCCATTTGGGTTCTGAAACTCCATGAGCCAGAGAACCCCAGGAACTAAACGCTAAGCCTCCTGGACTGCAGATAATGAGTCTAAGGAGACCGGAGCCCCTCGGAGCTAGCCATTGCCAAAGGATCACAAAAACTCTACAGGGGTTGGAGATCCTACTCCATGTCCCAGGGGTGTCTGAGGCCAACCCTGAGTTATAGACAGGACTCCAAGGAGGCTGAGAGGGGTTGGGGGTGACCTAGGTGGGCACCACTCTTCCAAGAATACGGAAAAGGAAAGGTTCTAGGGCCACCTCCCAGTCGGGGATCTCCAGGCTGCAGCCGAAGCTGCTGCACTGGAGTGATGACACAAACCCCTCCAACACCCAATTCAAGGAGCCACTAAAATTCAGACTCGGCCACACAGTGCCCATCTGCAGAACTGAGGAATCCATGCCTCAGCGCCAGTGCACCCGAGGCATACTACCGTCAAAAACACAAGTCCGCACAGAGGGGCGTCCTGCCTGGAGGGTTTTGCACCCCAAGATCCAGTGCTGGGTTGTACCTGCTTCTATTAGCTTTGGGGTGAGGGAGATAGGCCCCATTCAGAGAAGGCATCTGGCTCTGGGCAGCTCCAGTTGCTCCCAGAGAGATGTGCTGGGTAAGAGAAAGGAGACTTGCACCCCAGGCAGGAAGGCAAGGGCCCGGGTCAGCTGGGCCAGAGCGCCAAAAAGACCCAGCTTCCCCATCAAGGTGGCAGCTCTTGGCTTCCTAGTCTCCATCAATCACTATTTCAGAGCAGACAGACTAGCAAGTCAGTTCTGGTGGCCAAGCCTGAAAGCACTGAAAAAGCGGCGTGTGCCCCATACCCAGGGACTCCAAGGCTGTTTGGACCTGCGCCCTCTCAGCTCATAATCCAGCTCTCTTGACCAGGGTCTGTACCTAGGGTGGGAAGCAGAGAACATATTTGAGGCTCATGTACACACACAGTCAGACACTCAAGGAAGGGATTTGCTAGGGCTTGGTTTGCTATTCCATTGGCCATGGGGTGAGAGTAACCCAAAGTTGGTGCGACTCTTGAGGAAGCAAGAGAAGAAAGTCAAAATCATGCGAACACAGAGTCCTCTAAATAAACACCATTTCCATGGTTTTAATAAGCAAAATAGGAAACCATTTTAATAACCAAAAAACAGAAACCAGTCTGAATAAAACTACAATAGACTAGGTTTTAATATTTTCATATCATAAGCAGGGTTTGAAATTGATCCCTTATTTTACATGAAATAAAAACAATTTCTGTTGCGGCAGGTTTGATTTCAACACAGTTGAATCTGTAAAAACCAAAGCTCGTTTCTGATGCAGGACAAATATCCACAATATTTAAAACTGCAAGCACCATGCGGTTCATACAATCTTGTTATTACTGTTAATTTATCAACTAATACAAACTCAAAAATGCATCCGGCCAGCAGTGCCAGCAATTTCAAATGGGAACTTAAAAATACACTTTTATTTTGGTATTTTTGTCAGTGCAACTTAAATCCTTTTACTGACCTGCAGAAAAAAAAAAGTAATAATAAAGAAAAACACCCATATCTTCCCTATAACTACTATACAACTGAAGAATTGAAGGGGGGGGACACCACCAAGAACTCTTCCTACTATCTCAAAAGCAGGGAAAGAAACACAATGCATTGGTCTAAAGAACGCACTTGAAAGTTGCAAAATTACTTGCCAATGTTTGGGTTTCTGGTACATTCTGAGCATAGCAGTTGGTTCAGTGCAGTGTCTGCTTACCAGTGCACTGCCAGGGTCAGGGATGGCTAAGCCTCTCACCCTAGGAGCGCTGTGGCTCCTACAATTAGCGCAGGCCCAGAGGGTTCAGAAGGGACCTCAGGGTGATTCTGGTTACAATAAAAAGCAGAGGGGAGGATCTGTTTTCCTTTCCTTTCCTTTCTTATTAAGGGTATCAATTTGACCATAAGACAAGGCTGGAGTCCAGTACACTCCTCTGGGGTGCGGAGCTTGGCAGCTTCCCTGCCCTGCCCTGCCCTTGTACTGGGACCTCTCGGTTCTCTCTCTCAGCACCAACAAGGTTGAAAACTAAAGCGGGAGAGGAAAAAGAGGACCGAATGGGGATAAGGGAAGGAAAGAAAACATGCAACTTCCAAGTGTGCCCCAAGACAAAGTTGTTTTCTGATGCAAAATGCCCGGAACTTTTTCTTTTTTTTTTCTTTTTAACTTACAAACAAAAATACCGTAATAATAAACCCAAACAAAGACCCTCAGCTTGCTGCCACGTTCTCTATGCGGTTTGGCGGGGCGGGTATTTACAAGCCTACAGCTGGGACTGAAACCCCGCACGCAGCCGCCGGAGTTTCCAAACTGCGATCCCTTCTCACCCAAAGAAACAAGGGGAGTATGATCCATGATCAACAACATGCTAAAGTTAAACAAGAAAATGGTACAAAATAGAAATTATTACCATACATGTCCAGCATGCAGGATTAATATTTTTAATGCAGATTTTTTGTATTTTTCTATATAATCGAGCAGGCAATAAAACTGATGAGATTTGGGCGCCGAGCGTCCTAACTGAGGCCCGTGTCTCAGGGCTGAGAGCCAGTGTTCTCCGAACTCTGACAGACGGGTCCGTCTGTCCTTCCTTCTTTCGCTCAGCCTCGCCTCTCGCCTGCCGGGACGCCAGAGTCCCTCTCCTTTCCTCGTTGCTCTCTTCCTGGCGCGGACTACTCTCCGGGCAGCAAAGCAGCTGTCCCGGCTTAACGCGCAAAGTTCAGAAAGCCAGGAGTCTCCAGATGGCCTTGGTGACTTCTCGGGACTATGCCTCGCCGCCCTCCAGCCAGGAGAGAAGTTACTCCGGGACCTCCCACCCTCTCGTCTCTCTCTCCGGCTCTGCTCGAGTCTAGGAGGCGGCGCTGGCGTGCGCTACTCTCGCCTTAGCCAAGGTCCCCTGCCCGCCCGCGCACCCGCCCGTCGCCCGTCGCCCGTCGCCCGCGGCCCGCGCGCCCTTCCTCCCTCTCGCTCAAGTCAAACAGGTCAAGGCTGGGGCCGCGGCAGGGACAGGGTCCGGGGTAGTCTGGGACTAGGGACATGGGACAGGGAGTCCGGGCCGGGGCAAGGGCGGGGGCCAGGACCGGCCACGACTCACAGAAAGAACTCGGGAGAGGAGGGGCTGTCGCTGGTGGAGCCCGCCTCCCTGAAGCCGGAGTTGGCGAGTTTCTCGCACTTGACCTTGTAGGCGTCTCTCTCGCGGGCCAGCCGGGACACCTCCTGCTTAAGCTGCTCCACCTGCTGAATGAGCTGCGTCTTCTCATTCTCCAGGTGGTGCTTCTGCTGGACGCGTTTATACCTGCAAGACTGGGCGTAGCCCCGGTTCTTCAGGGTCCGCCGCTTCTGCTTCAGGCGGATCACCTCGTCCTTGGTGAAGCCCCGCAGGTGGCGGTTCAGCTCGCGCACGGACATGGACACGAGCTGGTCGTCGGAGAAGCGGTCCTCCACGCTGCCGTTGCCGCCCGCCGCCGTCGCCGCGGCCGTCGCGTGCGGCCCGGGCCCGGGGTGGCTAGTGGGCAGCTGTTGCGCCGGGCTAGCGGCGCTGGACGGCGGCGGCGACGCTTGGTGATGATGGTGATGGTGCGGGTGAGCGTGCGGGCCCAGCTCGTCGTGGGCCACGCCGGCGCCCGGGTACGCGTGGTGCGGGTGAGGGTGGTGGTGATGGTGGTGGTGGTGAGCGCCGCGAAAGCTGTCGAAGCTTTGCAGCGGCTGTGGCACTGGGTGCGAGCCGATGAGCGCTTCCACCGCGTCCTCGGGCGTCAGGTTGAGCGCCTCGGGGTTCATCTGCTGGTAGTTGCTCGCCATCCAGTACAGATCCTCGAGGTGTGTCTTCTGTTCGGTCGGGCTGAAGCTGGGCGACGAGGGCACGGAGCTACACGGAGTGCTGAGCGGTGTGGAGGACACCGAGCCGGCTGGCTGCAGGCGTGTGCAGGGCCTGCCCGGACGCTCCGCGCGCCCCAGTGGCTCCTTCTTCACGTCGAACTTGAGCAGGTCGAAGTCGTTGACATACTCCATGGCCAGCGGGCTGGTGGGCAGCTCTGGCCCCATGCTCAGCTCCGCGGCCATCGCTGAAGCGAGGCGCAGCCGCCGCTGCCGCCCGGGAAACTTTGCGGCCGGCCGGAGCGCGCCGAGCCAAGCGCGGGGGCGAAGAGCGGAGAGCCGGGGAGGCGGGGAGCGAGGGCGCAGCGGGCCGGGGCCGCCGGCCAAGCCTTTGTCTGGGGACGCGGCGGCGCGCCGGAGAGTCCCGAGGCTGCCTGCACCGCCCCAGAGCTCTGGGCTGTGCCCGCGCAGGGACCGGGCTGGGTAGAGTCGGGCGGGGTGGAGAGGCAAGCTGAGCGCGCGGTGGGGCTGAGGGGAGGCGTGGGGCGAGTGCCCGTTGCTCGCTCTCTAGCTCTCTTGCTCTTACGCTCTCTCGCTCGCAGCCGCTCGCAGCTCGGCGGTGCAGCTGTGCTGGATCCGGCGGCGCCGCAGCCTTTTATCGCCTCCTGATGTCACTGGGGTGCGGGGGCCCGGGCGGCCCGGTGCGCGGGCCAATAGCTGCACGGCCTCCGCGGCCCAGCGGCGCAGGGCGGGGCGCGCCTGACAGCTCCCCCGCCCCCCGCGTCAGCTGACTGGCGGCCCGAGCGGCCCCGGAGCGGCGGAGGCCTGGCGGAGCGCTGGAGCGGAGTGGGACGGCCAGCCTGGGCCCACCCCCCTACCCTGCAGGTCCCGGCCCACGCACGCTCGCCTGGAGTGCGCGCCCCACCTCTAGGCCAAATCACCGCTTTCCCCTCCTCGCGCACTCTCCTCCCTCAGTTCCCTTTGCACCCCACCCCCATCCCGTGTCACCCCCAAGGAGGCTCAGAATGAGCGCCGGGACAACGCCTCCTGGGCCCTTTGTTCCCAAGCGGCCCCCGCCCAGTGGGCGACGCTCTGTGTGTCCTCGCGGCTTCTGGCCGTGTGTGTCGTGCGTTCCTGTTTCTGGAGATCTGCGCGTATTTGTATGTTGGGGAGGGCGGGCTCGAGGCTCCGAGAGTTGTGTTCAGACCCAACTCTTAACCTCAGGGGACCTTTCTCAGGCCAAGCGAGGGCCGTGCCCCTCCTGGCGGGTGCAGTGGCAGAGCCCTGAGGTTCGACTCCACTGGCCCCGCCGCTCCCCGCGTTCACCCCACCGCACAATGTTCACAGTGAAGGCGACGGGAAAAGAAGCAGCCCAAAGGCTCTGAATTCCTCTTCCCCGCCACACACACGGAATCCTGAGCGCCCGGAGCCTCGGGGCCGAGGCCGGCCCGGGACGGTGCTCCGAGTGGCTCTCCACTGCTGGGGAGCCGGCCCTGTTTTTGTTTGAACGTTTTGTAACGATTAAGCAGATCCCGGCTTCAGCCCGCCGCGGAGAGGCTCAAACAGGCATAAAGTGCGACCCCAAGTGGCCACTGTGCGCAAAGGCGCCGCGACCGCCCGGCCCACGGCCGGAAGGCTTGGACGGCGCCTTGTACCCAGCCAGGTCTCCCCTACCTGGCCCAACCCAAGCCAGCCCAGAACGCATACTGTGTGTGCACCAGAGCCCAGGACAGGTTCCCCTCGAGCGATGTAGAGGTCCTCGGGTCCCGTCTTCGTACTCAGCCGCGAGCCTCGAGCCGCGAGCTCCGCTCTGGTCGCCCCTGTTGAAATTCCGTGCCCCAGCGTTCGGGGGTGCCCGTCGGCTGCTCCCTGGGCCGGAAGGTCCTGGGCGGAGGAAGGCCGGTAGCCAAAAGTGGAAGCGCCACAGTGAAGCGGCCCAGGGCTACCTGGTGAGAAACCTCCCCGGAGGGCAGACGGGGAGACCGAAGCACACCGCACTAGGCATCCAGACTGGGCTTGGGAGCCGCGCACCCTCCCTACCCAGATCCAGGATGGCTAGAATTAACGGGTTCTTTCTGAGACCTCGGCTCAGGCGCCGAAACCGGATAGATCGCGAATTCGCTGGACCCGGAGACCCGACCCGCCTCCCGCGTCACCTTCTTCTTTCCAGCTTTGGGCGCGCGCAGCGAAAGGCAGGAGAGGCGCGCACTGGGTGAGTGAGTCCCGGCCGCTGTCTGCGCTGGACCAGCCCGACTGACCTCGCGCGTAGGGGTCGCGTGAGCCACACCAGTGCAGACGCGCCTAGATTATTTGTAAATGTTAGAAGGTAAAATATTTGTCTCCAATTAATCTGAAAACTCTCTATTCTCTTGCGCCCTCGGAGAGGCTGGGGTACGGCGTGGTATTGGTCCGCCTATTTTTAATAAAATGAGTGTATTTTAACTAAAACTTAACTCAATCTTGTGGGGTGGCAACTTAAATGCTGGAAGAGCGCGTCTACAACCCTCTTCGAGAAGCGTGTTCTCCGCAGAAATGAGTCGGCCGCCTGGAGAGAGAGCCTGGGCGGTGCCGCTGCGCAGCCCCTGCCAGAAGCTGGGGGTTGGGGACTCGCACCTTGTAAATGTCCTCGTCTTGTTTGAACGCAGTGAGAGAACACTCGTTTCCAGATCACTCGGGACCGGGTGTCTCGGATCTGTGCAGACTATGTATGGCTCCGGCCTCAGGCGGCCAGGGCGGGACAAGCACGCCTGACTCTCTTGGTCCCGACTGGACTAGAGCTGGTAGCACCCTCCCTCAGGGTCCTAAGAGACCTGTGGCTCCCAGAGTGTTTCTGCCACTGTGGACTTCTGCGCGAGCACCAAGATGGACAGGCCAAGCTGTGACCCACTCCACCCCCGCCCGTACGTCCCCTCGGCTCTGCCTGACACTGGCCGTCGAAGACTTCCGTGGCCCATTGAGGCCCTGGGGATTCCTGAGGCCCCAGGTCTGCAGTTCCGAACCTCCTCTTCTCCTGCGGGCGGCCTGCCTCCGACTCAGGGTCTCTTGGACTCGGGCTTTGTCTGGGCAACCGCGCTCCTCTTTGTCCCTGTGCCTCTGTCTCTGTTGTGGTCACTCCCTTCGCCTGGGCTTTGACTGAGGTATCTCTGTCCATCCCCAGGCTCACTTCCCCACCCAAATCCGTTTCTCTGCCCCTCTCCCAGCTTAGCCACTCCCTCCTCTGCACACCCCCCAACCTACCCCACCAAAAAAAAAAATGTTGGAAACAGCCCTACCCCTGCCAGGCTGTGGGCGAATGACGGAGACATGCAGGTGGCCGAGGAGTTAGGGCCGCTGCTGCGCAGCCGGCCCCACTTCGTGGCCTGGCCTCCCCCACCCCGGTTACTGCTGCGCTGACTTGGAGCCCCAGGCCCTATGGCCTCCAACTCCCGACTGCTGTCGCGGGATGCCGCTTCTCATCTCTGGGGTCTCTGGATCAGCATGCCAGGCTCGGCTCCCCGTCATGGATACACAGCAGTACCCGCAGTCTTCACCCTATCCCTAAAACGTAAGCAGGGTTGAGGTGAGGAGGGTGAGGGGTTGCTGCTGTATACCTATTGACTGGGAGTCCGACACGCTGAAAGAAAAAAAGTAAAAGAAGGGACGGTGGAAGAAGTGAAGAGTCGAGGAGAAGTAAAGGGAGGCCAGGAGACACGCGAGCAGTGCACGGAGTCCCAAGGCATACTGAAGGAAAGTCGGGGATTTTGCGGCAGCCACAGCCCCTCTAGTGAACAGCTTGTTGCCAAAACTCCCATTTAAGGTGTTTATCCAAGAGTGACCTCCTGTCTACCCACGCCAGGTTGGGCCAGAGGCTATGCCTCTGGGACGCACCGCCTCGGGATTCTTTAGCTACAAATGGTGATGGAGGAAGCTCTGCAGGGTCCGAGCCGCTGCAGAGCCTTGGAGCATTCGGGGTAGGAGTAAGAGAAGAGGTTATTCCCTAAGGGAGCGTGGAGCCCACAGCCAGCCGCCAGGTGTGAGGTTTGCCGCGCTGCCCTCGTTGGCCCCCACTCAGCCGAGGGAATAACTCCAGAGAGGCCCGGCGGCGTGTCCTCCCGTGCGCCTGCAAACCAGAGCGGCACTCCTGGCATCCTCATTCAGCCCGAAGGTGCGCCGTTCACCTTCGGCGTTATTTCCCTGAGGGTTGCAGGTGGTTGGTGAGCGAGAAGGCGTCTCTGTGCACGCATGGGTGCTGTTGGAGGCGTGCGGGAGGGGTGTGTTCGTGCGTGTGCTGTTTCCGCGCGCGTGTGTGTTGGTGGAGAGGCGCAGCAGCACGCGGGATGCGGGAGCGGGAAACTTCCAGCTTCAAAGCTCGGTGGGCTCCGGATCGTACTATGCGGAGTCGCTAAGCAGAGGCCAGTGGTCTCAAGGGCCTCAGAGGCAAGTTCTGCCAGGGAGGGTCCTGAATCAGGGGACCCCCCACTCCCGCCCGCCGCAGGAGCTTGACTTCTGCCTTTGCATCACCCAGATGTAGTGTCACCTGTCTTTTCCAAGGAGCCCTCAGGTCTCTGCCACCTTTTGTGAGGCTCAGTGGAAAAGTATTATGTTGCTCCCATTCCGTGGGATTCTCCCAAAGTCTATGGGACCCAAAAAGAGACAGGAGGGTTTTCTGGGGGATTTTTGTTTCTGTTTTTTGCCCTTCCTCTTCCTTTTCCTCTTCCCAAAGGCAGCTATCACTTCCACTTTCCCTTGCCCCATACAACCGCTGTCAGATTCCAACCCAGTGCTTCTAAAAAGGTATTCTTGGGTTTCTGGGTCCTGGTGGTCTTTAGGCAACCAAAAGATTCAGAGGGTCCCAGTAGGGAGCCAGAGTTACACTGACCGTGAAGACCCTGGCTGTCTCTCCTGGGGACCAGGGACAACATCCCAATACATGCAGAAATGTGCACGCGAGCACACACACACACACACACTTAGGGGTAGGAAATTATTATTAAAACTATTTCACTGTTTTTTTTTTACTGTGTTCTAATGTGACCAATAAATAATTTTAAATTACACATGTGCCTCACATTCTATTTCTGATGGACAAGCCTGCATTAGATAACCACTGGGCAGTATTGCTTCCAACACAGATGGGATATTTGATAATAGTCACTCTCATTTGTACAGGGAGTTGCAAAGCCTTTTGTCATTCACCTTTTTGTTTTGTTGTTGTTGTTGTTGTTGTTGGTTTGTTTTATTTTATTTTTTGAGATGGAGTCTCACTCTGTTGCCCAGGCTGGAGCCTGGAGTGCAGTGGCGTAATCTCGGCTCACTGCAACCTCCACCTCCTGGGTTCAATCGATTCTCCTGCCTCAGCCTCCCAAGTAGCTGAGATTAAAGGCACACACCACCACATTCAGCTAATTTTTGTATTTTTAGTAGAGACGGGGTTTCACCATGTTGGCCAGGCTGGTCTCCAACTCCTGACCTCAGATGGTCTGCCCACCTCAGCCTCCATCATTCACCTTTTCACTCAACTCTTACAACTCTGTGAAGTAGTAACTATTATTATCCCTATTTTACAGAGATAGGTAAGCAGGGAGATAAGTGGGTGGATGCAGATATATCACAGTGTCTTAAGAGCATTTTGCATTTCAACTCATTCAGTCCTCACAACTGCCCTATGAGATGAGTAGGATTATCTCCATCTCACACAAAGAATGAGGCTCGAGAGGCCAAATGTTTTCTTTACAGTTATACAGCAGTGATGAGCTGGAACTTCTGGTCCCAAGTCCAGTGCTCTGAATACTATGAAGCATGTGGTTTCTGTGTCAACTGAATAGCATCCTGGGGATTCTGGTGTCAGTACAGTGCTTCTCCACCTGTTCTCTGGGTCAGGATTTTCAGCTGCCACAAGATTAGTGACTGTTCAGTTCACAGCTGAACCTTTACCAAGTGTCAAGTCCCTGCCAATAATTTGATTATGAGGACAGTGTTTAATGTGCCTTCATGTCAGTGGCAGTCAAACTTCTCTTTCCGTTTTCTCTTCCTTGACTGTGTGGGGCTGGAGAGAAACCAAGGCAGGGGTACCAGCCAAAGGAGAACAATTTTGCAGAGTCCTCTCATCCTGTCCTTTACCCTTGGCGTCAGCCTGGCCTCTGATCCTTGGTCCTGCCTCTGGTCTGAGTTTGACCTTCAGTCCGTATTCATACATCCCTAAATATTAAAGGAAAGAGACAGAGAAAAAGAGAGGGGAGAGATGATTCAGTGCTGATGAGAAGCTCACTGCTACTCAAAGCCACTGTGCAGTGAATGATAACCAGGACAGTTCCCTTCCCACTACACCTCCCCCACCCATGACCCCAGAGCCAGTGTCAGGAATTCTGAAACCTCATTATTGCTCCCCAGGGCTGAGGCCCTCACCTCCCATAGTCTAACTATCGCCTCTCTATCCTTCCACCAGAGAGATCCACCAGATCTCTCTGGTTCTTCATCTGGTACCTTAACCTTCATCCAAGCCACCCTTATCTTTTCCTTAGAGGATCGCAGAGGCTTTGGCTGTAGACTTTCTGCTTCTCCACAGGGCAGTAGAAATAGTTTTTATATGAATCTGATAATTCCCCCTCTCCCACCCCCTGGCTTAAATACAAATCACTTTAACACTTGGAAAAAGAACCAAATTCCTTGGCATAGCCTTTAGGCCATGGATGGTCTACCCTTGTTACCCTCTCCCACCTCATCTTGCTGCATCCCCCATCACAATGCTCCAGGCACACTGATTTATTTAAGTTCTTCCACAGCCCAAGCTGTGTTCTGCCACAGGACCTTTGAATATGCCATTCCCCTGCTTACAATGAGTCAATCTCTTGTTTCTGAGGAACTTAGAAGACATGTTTTATGGATCTTCCCAGGCCTTGGAGGGACTTGGGTGTACCTAGGCATGGGAGTGGGGTGAAAAGCCTATTAGCAAGGACAAGGTCCTGGTCATTCTAGGGAAATCCTACACACTGGAGTCATAGGGCAAAGCTTGTACCTCCATCCCATCTTTCTTCAACCTGGATCAGGGTAGACCTCAGGTTTGGGAGAAGCCTTAGGAAATAACACAGGGACATTCAAGGAAATGATATAGTCAGCTAGTCCAAATGTTTTACACTTGAGAAAATGGGTTACAAACACAAATTCGTGAGCCACAGTCTGATTTTATAGGTCTGAGTAGAGCCCAAGAATTTGCATTTTAATAAGTTCTCTGGGTAATTCCGATGCCTGGAGTTCAAGAAACACACTCTGAGAAACTAGATGGAATTTGATCATGAGCTCCAGAGGAAGTCTCCAGGAGGTGGAGTTGTCTCTGTGTCCTCAGTAGCCAGTGCAATGCCCATACCAGGAGGAACTCAATTACACGTGTGGAATAAATGAATGAATAAATGAAATTAATAACTAGGCAAAGGCTGATCTTCTTTACAGTGTGAGGTCTGTGAATTGTCAGGCCTTTTCTGCACACCCTCCAGCCCCCTCCTCTCCCTCAGTTAGCAGTCATTCCTGAACCAATCCTTCCTTCTTCCTCCTGAGGCCAAGGACTAACTCAAGAAATCTGCATGATTTGAGTTATCCCACCCCATGGGCCTCCCTGCTTTCGCTTTCTTCCTCCTTTGTCTGGATGCTCTTCAAGGGCCCAGAATTCCAGCTTCTCACTACATGCTCATCACCACATGGAGAGCAAACTTCTCAGGTACAGGGGAAGTAGATGGCACCCTCCCACTGCCCTGGGACCTGCTGCCTGGGAGTGGTGGAGGAAATAATGCTGATTGGCTGTGTCAAAGCCCAGTCTCCATTCAGCCAGGAGCTGCTGTGGTCATTCAATCTCTCTTTAAAACAAATTACAGAAGATCACATTCTCATTGTGAAAAAATGCAGCAATGTAATTTTAACATCTATGTCTAGAGCTACAGCTTGCTTTTGATTTTTACTCAGCAAATGCTTGGTCAATACATGGAAATCTACTTCTTTTTAACTAATGCATAGCATTCTATCCAATGGATGCCCTATAGTTTTTTATCCAGGCCATATTGATGGACATTTAAGCAATTTCAAATCTTTTACTATTGCAAACAATGCTGCAACTCAGCTTTTTACATGCACCTTTCTGCACATGGGCAAACATTCCTCTAGAAAGCAAGAAATAAAATTGCTGGGTTGAAAGATGTATGCATTTTCAGTGTTAATAATGTCAAATTAGCCTCTAACAAGATGGTGCCTATTTCATTTACTATCAGAAATGGAAAATCTGTTTTCCCATAGCCACACCAACAATGAATTTCATCAAGGTTTTTCATTTTTGTTTCAGTTTTACAACCAGTGCTGGGAGATGAGGGTTCAGGGATGAATATGGCTTCTTTCCTCTCCTCCAAGACAGTGCAAACCTTGCCATTGTGACATGAAAGGTGTTGTGATGGCAGTATGTCCACAGTACTGCTGGATTCCAAGTAAATGATCCCTGGTTCTATTAGAAGAAATGGGGAGGGTGGCAGAAAATGCTGCAGAGAAAAGGTGACACTTGGTTAAGGCTTTGGAGGCTGAGCAGAAATTTGCCAAACACAGAAATGCAGGAAGAGCTGGTGGTAGGACTAGTCCAAGCAAAGGCATGGAGCAAAGGTACTGCCTCGTGCCCTTGGGGAGCTATTTCAGGGAGGCTGGAAACAGAGATGAAAGCTTCTGCAGGAGCCAACACTCGAAGGACCTTGAATGCCATGTCAAAGGGTCAGAGTTCTGCCCTGAGGGCTAGAAGGTCATCTCCACATGGGAAGGCATCTTTTTTATTGGACTGTCAGGCACATAGGCACATAGTAGGTGCTCGGTAAACATGTATGGAAATAAAAAGGAGAATTTCAAAGGTATTTAAGCAACATGCTTAATTATCTTTCATCCCTCATGGAGACAAGGTGCATTCCATGCCAGGGACGGAGATCCAGGCTTCATTCTGGACACTGGAGAGGTGGCACAGACACACTCAGCTCAGGAATTCTTTCCTGGGTTGCAGCCCCCCTCCCGGCCCTGTGCCAGGTCCCTTTCACCTCTGCCCGTTAGAGATTGCTTTTGGTTGCTGTGTTGACAACCCCTGTTTCTGTGTTCAGAGCGGCTGTTCAGTGCCATTTCCTGATTTAATATCAGCGCCAGCATACAGCAAGGATGCACAGTTAGCAGTTTTTGCTCCAAGTATTTTTCAAGTTCCCTTTTGATGTAAGGGTTGGGTTTGCAGCTTCCCTGATCTCACAGAGCAGGGAGGGAGAGACTGGGGGAAGGAACTGGGAGCCAGAGGTGGGAGAAGACGACCCTAAGAAGATTCATCTAGTCCAGCTGAGCTGAGAGACTCCAAGCTCCCTCTGCAAGGGGATGGCAGAGGGATCAGCTAAGACACGGCAGGCTGAAGGGTTTCCTGGAAGGTGTGGCCTCTGAAGCAAGGCTGCTGTTACCCTTCTGTGTGGGCATAAAGATGTACACGTGTCTGTGAATATATGTCTCTGTCACAAAAACAAAGGGTTAAAAAGGTTAAATGATCTAACATTATGCAATTCAAAGCACGAGGAAATGAAAACAAAATTGGTCCAAAGCAAAACTTAAGGTTGGTACAGGTCCCAGTAGTGCTCAGTTTTTCAGGGTTTGGGGTTGTTTGTTTGTTTGTTTGTTTGTTTGTTTTTGACTGAGCATCTACTATGCCCAAGGACTTCCTCAGGGCTGAGTGCTCATCCTCTTCTGATGGAAACAGATCTTTTTCACTACATTATGGCCAATGCAACAAGAGAGCATGCTCGGGGACTGTGCGCACTCAGGAACACACACCCACATTTGAGGGCAGGACACAAAAAGAGACTGGGCACTTCTTCACCAGAGTCCTTGAAGGCCTGCACCCCCCCACCTATAGACACCTCTGTGACCTGCTTCTGGGGCTCCATTCTACCTCTTCTACCACCCACCTGTTGGACTCTTCTCCAAGACCTTCTATGTCATTTGGGGTCTTCTGAGAAGCAGAAGCCAAAACAGGATTCTATGTGTAAGAGATTGATTGGGGGACACGCCTGTGAAGTATAAAGGAAGAAAGGGCAAGAGGAGGCAGGGAGAGCCTTCAGACCGTGATGTTGGTCTCGCCCCTGTGAAAGGAGAGGGGGAAGGAAGGAGGATGTGGAAGGAAGAGTCTTAGACTGCAGCACTGCTCTAGGAAAGTTGCAACCAGGATCATGCCACCCAGTCATGGCAGACTTCCCCAGGTAATGAAATTAGCCAAGCAAACATCTTATTGTGTGTTTTCTACATGTGAGGGACTGGATTATATTTAGATTGCATCATCTCACTTAGTCCTTCACAATAACCTTAACAGACAGGTACTATCTTCATTATTACCCCATTTTGTAGGCTGAGGCTTAAATAAATTAAGTCCCTTGCCAGAGGCCACAAGTTACAAGTGACAGAGGAAAGATTCAAAGGCTGTTTGACTCTAACTATTGCTCTGGACTGCTGTGGCCAGGAGGAGGCTTGGAAAGGGTAAGTGGGAGGATCATTTCTCTCTTTGCACTCATCTCTCCTGCTTATGGGCCCTGGGATGTGTTTCAGCACAACCCCCAAGAAGGCTTTTCTGGTCTCATCAGGGCTGATGCCAGCTCATTCCAGGCTGGTCTGCCAGTCAGCCCCAAGCAGATGGCCCAGAATGCTCACCTGAAATAGGCACTCTCCAGCAGCCACACATGTGCTTTTCTCTTGGGCATTACCTCCTCCAGGAAGCCTTCCTGCTGGCTGGCCCGTGTTTCCATAGCACCTTATATAGACACTTTGCCCAGAGCATCTGTTATATCTGTGTCCACCACCAAACTCAGCCTCTCTAGGACCAAAACCAGGTCTGAGCCATGTCAGCACCCAGCACGGGAGGGCATAGCACTGGAGAGACAGCAATATATGCACCTGGTGCTTGGACAAAGGAACGTGTCCCAGGCGCATCAAGAAGACACCCTTAGAGAGCATGGGTTGTTGTCATGAAAGCCATTGCTTTAGCCTTCAGATGTGCAGCCTGCACTCCCTGGCTTGGTTGCCAGGGGACTCACTAACCCCCAGGCAATGTTAACAATTGAGCTTCTCGCTTCTCTGCAGCAGATAACACCTCCCACCCTCACCTCAACTTCTCTTGGGGGCCAGGCCCAGGCTTATACCCTTGCTTCCCAAAGCCTCAGCATCTGCTTGGCTGCCAGTGGCACAGTGGGTAGCCCCAGCCAAGGAGGAGAGTTATTTTTATTTATTTCTTCTTAATCATGAACTTAATTTAGCTGCTAATCAGGTTACCATGGTGACTTGCACTGGATTTATAGCAGTTTCCTAAAGTGCCTTTTTCACACTCTTTTGGTAAATGAATAAAATTTGGGTGATGCACAAAGCGCATAAATATTGGGTGTCCTAGAAAAAGGTCAGATGCATCCGTTTTGTATTTGCCTTTTGCCCTGACTAATCAGGCATAAGAGAGCCATGACTATGAAAAGATTCCAGGTTCCTCTCCTCTGCCCTCCCTTTAAAACCTTCAATGGATCCCTACTGCCACCAGGTAAAGTCTGAGATTTTTGCAGTGTTTTCCAGGCCTGCCCCTCTATCCTCCCTTCACTAACACTCTACCTTCCAGTTCTCCTGTGCTGTTTCTTGCAAGCTTGTGCTTCTCTGCTTTTGTTTGTGCTGTGCCCTGATCTGGAAAGCCCTTCCCGGACAGCAGGAAAGCCCTCAGTCTTCTGAGCTCTCCAGAAGGGTTAATTCCTCTCTCCTCTGTTCTGGGAATGATGGTAGCCTGGCTTGTCTGAGAAAGGTTTTCCCCCTTGAGACCACTCCCATCCCTATGTGCTATTTTAGAAAACCTTTGAGCACTCTTACTGTCTCCACTATTGCTTGGACAGGGGTTGGGGGCTATAGTGCTGGCCAGCCCAGGAGAGTGGGGCAGGGAAGCAGCAAGGAAATGAAATGAGCAGTCGGCATTTTGACAGCTTTCCGTATTTCACTGTGTGGGAACCTCACCTCGTATTCTACCCCAGTGTTTGGGAAGAGAGGGATCATCCCAGGGGCTCAGAAGAACTTCTGCCTTAGGCCTTCTGCAAGCTCCCCCACCCCACCCCTTGTGGCTCCCAGAAGGGAGAGTGTCTCCAAGCTGGAGACCATAGTTTCCAGGTTTCCCTTGAGGACCTTGGGGCCGGCTGCCAATCAGTCTTGGGATCAGCCACAATCCATTAGCGAATGCCCAGGGCTCAAGGCGCCAACAGAGCCACCAGGCGTCGGCGCCAGATCCTACTCAGGGAACCCAAAGCCACCTTCAATTATTGTCTTGGACTTTGTAATCAGACAAGCTGGGCCCACAGACCATAGGCTGTTTTCCTAGGCTCAGAAACCCCTCCAGCCCCAGTTCTGGCACCCTGAGCTCACCAGGTACTCTCCAGGCCAGGATGTACATGCAACCCAACAAGAGACCACTCTCTGAACCTCCTGGGTCACAAAAGGAACCACCTGACTCCTTTGCAGCAGCCCACGCTGTAGGTAAGGCTATGTGAGTGCATTAAATTACCTACCCCTCTCTTAGCCTCACTTTCCCATCTGGAAGGTACAGCTGTAGTTATGGCAGATGCACTGGCATCAGTGTTCATGGACTTACTTTACTTCTGGACTTCTAAACTTGGAGTCAGAAGAACTGAGTTCGAATTCTTGCTCTGCACCTTTATTTGATTTTGCTTCAAGATTGAAGCCAGGGGAGAGGAAAGGGCTGTTTCCAGAATGCCTTTGGAAGCATGAGATCAGTAGGCCCAGACATCTACAATAGTGACCAAGAAGGGAACGTCTTGTGATATGCCAGGCAAGCCCTGAATGGCTGCAGAACATCAGCAGGCAGGTTTGTCCCTTTGTACCACCAGAGGAGTTCTGGCCAAAATGACTCAGAGGATCTGGGAATGGGGAGTAGACGTACAACTCCCTCTAACCAAGAATGGAAGGACCCAGGTATCCAGACCCAATCACCCAAGGCTTGAGAGAGTCTGGGGTTCTAACCCTAGCTCAGTGGCAAACTTACTGTGTGATCTTGGGCAAGTCACTTAACCTCATTGGGCTTCAGAGAATTTTTCTGGAGACATGAATCCTTCCCAAATGAGGGTGAGACCTTATGTTCCCCAAACCCTTCTCCAGCATGTGAGCTTATGAAGCTGGCTCTGGCCCATCCAACAGCAGCTGGGGGTGGGGGACAATATGACTTTGTAAGAAAACTCAGAATAAAGCACAGTAATCCCTCCAGTCACTGGGGACTGCCTTACTCTACCCCTGCACATATCTTAAGGTGAGAATTAACAGGTACTCATTCCTGGGAAGGACTTGACAAGCATCTTGCATGGAGAAAAACCGGGAGCTCCTCATTGACTTGGTAGATGTTACACAGCACTGTGTTTAAGAGCACAGGCTCTGGAGCCTGAATCCCTGGGTTCAAATCCCAGCTCTGTCATTTACTACCTATATGGCCTTGTGCAAGTTGCCTAACCCTTCTGTCTGCTCTTCTTCACATGTACAATGGGACTAATAGTAGCATTTACCTCATTGGATTGTTGGGAGGATTAAGTGAGTAGATACACATTAAGCACTTAGTGTTGAGGGTTGATAATTATGTATCAAACATTTCTCCCATATATTAGTTCTCAAAGCTACTATTATTAGCCCCATCTTACACTCAAGAAAACTGAAATGCAAAGAAATTAACCCTCTTACCTGGTCCCTATGCTCTCTGCTAGTGCATTTGCCATCAGACCTTGCTGCTCCCACTTCTGCTCAATATGATCAATGCTCTCCACTGACTTGTTTTGCAAAACAAGTTCATATAGCAATGGAAATAGAGAAGGGAGTTGGGAGTTAATTAGGGCAGGGTGAGCCACAGATCAATTTTAACATTGTTAAAGGAGAGACAACTAGACATTAGCATGTGATACAACAAGAACCATCACAACACCATCTACAAAGGCTTCTAGCCAAAAATCGAATACAACTCTGATCAGGCCTCTGGATCAAACTACTGATTTCCAGTAAACACAGGGGATGGAGGAACACGTTAAACAACACCACAAGGAGGCGCTCAGCTGAATCTGGAATGTGAAACAATCTACAGGAGAATAACCAAAATTCATCAAGAAACAAATGGCATTTAGAAAAGAGAAATAAATCACATTTTTAAATGTGAGAAAAAGCAAGTACTGTTATAAAGAAGATCAAGAGACATATCAGTCTAATGCAATGTTTACAGCCTGACTCAAACTAAATGTAAAAAGGAGGTTTTGAGACAATTGGGAATATTTGAATCTCTACCAAATATTAAATGAATTGGTTTTTTCATTGGGTTGGATGTGATAATGATATTGTGGTTATGTTAAAAGAAATTGTAAGTCCTTATCTACTAACAATACCTCCTAAAATGTTTATACATGAAATGAGATGATGTCTGTGATTTATTTTAAATACTCCAGCAAGGGGGTGGGGGTCAAGGGTGCATGCAGGTTTATAGTGATTTTCTCTTCTTCTGTATGTTTGGAAAATGTCATAATAAAAAGTTTAAACTAAAAAGGAGGGCAGAGGATGAAGGCAGATCACTAAGTATGAAGAGTTGTAGGTACAGGTTTCAGAAACATTGGTAGTGAGTGAGGTTTGGCCCCACAGAGATGGGACTGGGAAGGCACTCAGCCCCTCATGCATTCTCAGGTCACCTGAGGGAAAATAAGCCTTTGCACACCATTCTGGAATTCATCTGTTTATTCACTCACTCACTCTCCAATTCATTCATCCATCATCCATCCATCGGTTCATTGTGCAGTCAACACACCTGTTTGTTGAGAGCCTACCAGAAACTGAGATGTACCAGAAACTGAGAATACAAAGGTGATCATCCCGTCCTTCTGGCACTTACAGTGAAGGCAGGAGAGTCAAACGCTTGTTAAATCTGCCATTACGCAGATACAGCTTCACAAACCCTGAAAAGTCTGAGGTAGGAAGTGGATTGCTTGCCATCAGGAAGTTTAACATGGGCAAACAAGACTTGTTCTGGAGTGAGAGACGGTCGGGGAAGGTTTCTCTATAACATTTAAGCTGAGACTTGAATGATGAAAAGGAGACAGCCATGTAAAGAGCCCAGGGAAGGACGTTCAGGCAAAAAGAAAGGCAAGAGAAAATGTCCTGGGGCAGAAAGGAGCCAGGGATTTTCAGGAGTGTTCAGTATACAATAGGTACAGCAGAGTGGGAAGCGAGACTCACCGGCTGGGGGACATCTGGGGCTGTTAACTGCTGCTCTTGAACCAAGAGAAATGTCTCTCCCATCACAGAACATGTCATATAGACACAGAGGCCTCAGGCCAGATGACAAATGCTCCACCAGTTATCAAGACAGGTATGGGGGAAGTGCGTGTGCATGTCCGAGCACTAGAGAAAATGTTCTACTTCCTGAAAGAATTTTAATTTGGGACTAGGGTGGAGAGGAAGGGAAGAAGGCAGCCCTGGGGCAGAGAAGAGGCTACTACAAAGGGAACCATCAGAATCGCTGAGTAAGTAATACTCCCAATTAGAGATTTAAAAACCAATGGTGAAAAGCAGGCTTGTGCTCAGCTCAGCCCTCCCTCCCTCAGCCAGCCTCAGTCAGGGAAAGGAAGTCGTAGCCAACCGTGGGGACAGTTGCCTAGTGATTTATGGCCCTAAGACAAAGGCTCCCAAGGAAAGGCCCTGCGAAACTCAGACGTGTTGTTGGAACAATTAGAGCCCATCCATCTATTTGAGTCAGCACAGCATCCGGAAAATGGGCCTGGTCCGGGCTGAACACCAGCTCTTCACGTGGGACTTTCCACATGGTGAACACACACAAGAAGCCAGTAGCTGGTGGGGGAAAAGCCCCATTTTTCAGATAAGGAAAATGAAGCTCTCAGAAAGACAACTTGCTCAAGGTCATCAGCTAGGAGATTCAAACTCAGATCTGTTGGAGTCGCAAGGCCACACTCTTTTTGGCATTTCTTACTATCTCCCTGGAAGTTTCTGCAACTGCCCTGGGTGACTAGTCCCTTGGGGGCTACTGGGCTCTTTCTTCAGTTTTCCAAGATGGGGCTGCTGTTGCCCCTGCAGAAAGATTTAGCCCTCAGATCTCGATTCACTCTAAAAAGCTAAGCTGGTGTATCCAAAGCCAATGGCAGCTCCCTCTCCTGCAGAACAAAATGCGTAATTCCTCCTCTGGAACTGTGATTCTACAGGGACCTGGAAGGGGTCAGTGGTATCAGGCCCCTGCCTCCAAACTGTGTGCAGTGTCCTGGGCCCTTCTAAGAAATGCATATCAGAAGCACCCCTCAGGGCACATGCATAGCCCCGTGAGCTGATTCCAGCAGCTGCTCTTCAGGAGTGCTGTGTCTGACTCAGCTCTGTGATCCCAGCACAGCGTCTGATCCAGAGAAGCACACAGCAAATGTTTGCTGAATAAAGGAACAGACCTTTGGCATTGGAGACATTGCAGCAAACCCAACTTTAGAAGAAAAAACAAAAGGATGGCTTATTAAAATAAGCTTATGGTACAATGTTCATTGTAAAAAGTGGATGATACAATCATATAGCAAAAAAAGTCCCACAAAAATCCAGTATACATTTAATAGTGTAAAGTAACATGCATATATTTGTGCACTGTGAAAATTCTAGATTAAAATGTAAGCCAAAATATTAACAGTCCTATCACTGTGCAGTTGGCTTATGTGTAGTTTTATTTGCTTCTTGAATTTTTTTTCCAAAATGTGTTATAAGAGCATATGCTATTTTCATAATAAAAAGGAAAAGCTGTAACTATTTTTTTCCATAACATAATTTTTACATGATAAAGTTTAGGGTGCTGTCTGCCTCTCTGAATTCAGAGGCAGCTGCTGGGTGCCAGGCAAGGCAAAGATATTGTGTCAGCTCAAAGTCAGCTTCCTCAGTCCACAGACCCCAGGGCCACAGGACCCACACTGGCCTCAGGAGCCACCCATTCCCTGTCTGGGTCCTTGGGATAAGGAACAACATGGATGCCAGACCTCACAGCCATCTTCCAAAATCTTACCACAGCCAGGTACATTTCCACGACTCCTCTCTCCATAAGCAAGTCAGTAAATCAAAGTGCATCTCATACACAAGGTGGGCCCTTTCTGGTAAAACACAAAAAAACTTAATCTTTGGTCCAGAAGCAGTAGATTGCGGCGGCAAGTCAGCAGCCAAAACCATTAATCTTTGCTGCATTCCCCAACTGGCCCGAGTAGTAAAGAAGATAATACCCCAGCAGAATCAGTGACCCACTACAAATTGGTCCTGAAAGGTCCACCAGCATAAATAGACTTTTGCTGATCCAACACTTGTTAGGAACCCCAACAAAGAGACTATTGGCTCATCTGATGAGCCGCTTGCAAGGGGCCCTTGCAATGGCTGGTGATGGATGACCACCCTCCCTTGGAGGGGAAGATGCAGCTCCTGGTATGGGGCCCTTTCTCATCTTAAATTTGTCCTCAATAAATCACAGGTGCAGAGAAGCCAGCATCAGTTTCATTACACCTACATGCTCCAGTATCAATCACGCCACCATGGCGGCCTGTCTGGGCGCAGTTCATTTCAAGTGGCTGTTTCTGTCCTGATTCCATTTCCACTGCAATGCACGCCTCCAGGGGGCTGGGGCCTGGAGAACGGGAGGAAGAAGCTTTTCTGTAAAGGCCTATGCTTCCCTGGCCTCAGTACCTATTCCCTTCTCCTTGTCTATTAACTATTCCCCAAATGTGTGTCACTTGGAGCTCCAGATCCAGCGCCTGTGCAAAGGGCTGAAGCCCCAGGATCAGAAAGACTTGTTTTTAGATAATAGGTCTGACATTTGCCAACTTGGAGCAAGTCATTTTACTTTGCAGAGGCTCAGCTTCTTCATATGGAAAATGGGGCTAAAGACACCTGCATCTGGAGATGAAACACAGAAGTAATTGTAATGGACCTGGCACAGGCTGCGTACAAAGTGGGATCTTCAGTTCATGTCAGTCCCAGTCTCTGCTCATCCCTGGCTGAGATGCTGGTTGAAGAGAAAGTATTGCAGGGATGGCTGATCTTGCTTTCCCTCTGGTACTCAGGCCAGTGAGAAAGTGGAAATTCTGTTGTTCCTCTTCTCTGTGTCTACCTGCCTGGACCATTCCTGGTGCCAGCAAAAGTATGTCAATTATGGCTCAGAATTTATGAGGATGCTGCCACAGCTCGTTTTTTGTCTTGTTCCTTTCATTGTAGGCAGTTAAAATACACTTAAAACTAAGGACACCAGAGAGCTCTCAGACCTCTTCTTAATGCACATAATCAAATACTTTAATGTCATTAAATGCATATATAAGGCTCATCATAAAAGCTGTGAACTTCTTTTTTAAAGAACCATAAATGGGAATAAATGGTTCTTTTTAGGCAGGTCCTAAGCCAGTTCGCCTACAACCACTAGAGGCAGGACGGAAGCACTCCTCCAAGCCTGCCAATAGGCGTTCTCCAGAGGGCACAGCCCAGCTGCCTCTGCTGTGGGGTGGAGCTCTCAAGGCCTAGTGGCAGCCCTGTAAATTGTTAACTAAATAAGTAGATCTTTGAGCAGAAGAGAGGGGAGTGCAAAGGACCCTGCTCCTGAGCTGGTAAGGAATGTCAGACGAAACAAGCTTTTCAAAAAGACACTTCCATTCACTCTAAACCTACAAGAAAGCCAGAGTGACAGGGCCATTTATTTGCAGAAGAGCTGGGGAGGGGGTGGAAAGGGAAGCAGAGATAAGGAGAAGGAGCAGAGAAATAAGTAAAGGAGGGAAATGCAGGGAGAGAGAGAGAAGGTTCGCAAAGCATGCAGAGAGAGGGAGACAGAGAAGGAGAGGGGGCAGGCTCTACCCCAGGGTCCAGTGTCTCATCCATCACCAGCCATTGCAAGGACCCCAGTGGTTCAGGATCCAATGTCTTGGTACTGCATGTTGGCTCAGAATTCTGAGACAGAGCCTACAGAGCTGCATATATATCCAATACATCTCAGAGAACAGAATATAATAGCAATATAATAAAGATGATGATGATGATGATGATATTGAACATTTACTCTGTGTCCAGTCTAATGTCTAAGTTCTTTACCAGCATGACCTCATTTAATTCTCCTAACAACGCTATATGGTAGCTACTGTATTTCATCAATTCTAAGACATACATTTTCTTTTTCCCATTTTAACACCTCTGAAATTGAGATGCTTTTTAAAATCACTATCAGCCTGCCAGCAGTCTTGATGTCACTGTCATATCTGGGAACACACATCAAAACTTGCGGAACAAGTATTTGCAGCTTAAAATCCTGAGGACAATAGAGGAGTGATTTTTAAAGAAATGCTATCACAAATGCCTGCAATGTGACAGCAGATGATAGTCTGTTGAAAAACACGGACATTGACAATGCTGAGTTCGTCTCTGAATATGAGGAAGTTTTAGGAATACCTTAAACAAATTATTTCACTTATATTTTCCTTTTCATGTATGTATACAAAGGTCTTGTGACAAACACCTATGTTTAAATAAACCTGAAAGTTCTTTTCATAAGTATAAAAATAAAATTCTAAGTGATAAGAAAGTATTATGTCATGGTTTCACTGGCAATGATTTGACTGTTTTTTAGTGTTTCATAAAATAATGGTGCAACATACAAGCTCTCTAAGTCCCATCTTATAGATGAGCAAACTGAGGCACTTTTATTACTTGCTCAAAGCCACACAGATAGTCCAAACTCCAGGTCTTTCTGATTCTAGAACCTGTGTTCTCAGCCATTATTGATCTTCATCTCTGACATCTCTGAATTCAGATCAACGTAGGTTCTGATTCCAGCTTTGCCACTTTCTGGCTTTGTGACCCATGATACTGATGTCTAGTAGTCTCTGAGCCATAAAGCAGAAATGCTAATGAAACCTGCTTCTCAAAGTTATGGGTGGGAAAATCCATATATGAGAAGGTTCAGCACAGTTCCTGGCCCCAAGAAAGTGCCCAGGATGTGGCAGGCTGAAGAAGGGTCTACCTATAAGTCTGCGCACATCCGAATCCGAAGAACACCCCTTTGCCTAAGCAGCAGCGGACAAAAGACTGGGTGGCACCAAGAGCTCAGATCTAGGACTGGAACTGTGTCAGTAAAAGATGCTTTTAGCACTCTCAGGACAAGCCAGTCTGTATACACTTCCTGGTGCCTGCAAGATGCTCAACTCTTCCTTCCTACTAACAAAACAACAGCTGCAGTGACCGCAATTAGTGTATTACTTTATTATTACCATTTATATCTTTTGAATGCCTACACTTTGGGACTGTTCTAAGGCCTTTACTCACATTGTAATCTCACAATAACCCCAGGAGTAGGCACATTACAGATGAGGGGAAGGCTCAGAGAGTTGAAGAACACATAGGGCTATCTTTGGGCATCCTGGGCTGATTCAGAGAACAAATACGTCCAGTGTCTTAGGTTAATTTGGTACTTTGAGGTCCCATGGTTCCTTCCCATTAGGTCTGAGATTCAAGTTAAGACGTCGACTTCTAAAAGTCATAAAGGATTTCTTCTCCGCTGCCCCACACCAATGATAAATAAAACATGTTTACCGTGGAAAATTCGGAAAATATTTATAACAAAAAGACGTGGTCACACATAATCCCATTGCACAGAGAACACCTCCTGGTTTACATTTTTTTGCTCCTTTTCTCCCATTCTTATTTCTAACCATATTTTACACAGTTTATGTTATTCATGGAATTTTATATCTTGCTTTTAACTCCTGGCATAAGCATTTCCCACGTTATTAGAAACTCTTTAACATCATTTTTATTGTTACCAATATTGTTGAATGGGTGGACCATAAGGTCCTTAACCACTCCCTTCATGTGGGAGCATTTAATGTCCGCAGGCACAAACTTGTGTGCCTAAATCTTTGCTTACATTTCTATTCCTTTGGGATAAATTATTTACAATAGCATTACTGCATCAAATGACTTGTACATTTTTAAGACTCTTGATAGATATTGTCAAATTGTAATTCATATTTAAGAATATCTGTTTCAACCTTTTTTTTTTTTTTTTGAGACAGAGTCTCATTTCATCACCCAAGCTGCAATGCAGTGGTACGATCTCAGCTCACTGCAACCTCTGCTTCCCAGGTTGAAGTGATTCTCATGCCTCAGCCACCCTAGTAGCTGGGATTACATGCTCATGCCACCACACCTGGCTAACTTTTGTATTTTTAGTAGAGATGGGGTTTCACCATGTTGGCCAGGCTGGTCTTGAACTCCTGGCCTTAAGTGATCTGCCTGCCTCAGCCTCCTAAAGTGCTGAGGTTACAGGCATGAGCCACCACACCCAGCTGAATATTAACATTTTTTATTGTTATTCTGATAATGAAATTTTTCTGATTGTTTTCAATTAACATATTTTAGTTTACTAGTAAGCATGAACTTTAAAAAAAAAAAAAAACCTTATTTTACAATTGTATCTGTGGATTTGTGAGGTTACAGCAAAGCAGTTAGGAGCCGCTGCCTGCTAGATTAAGCTGAGTGATTTTGAATCCTGGCCCCTCACTTACAATATGCGTGATCTTGGGATGATTATTTAACTTCTCAAAGCTTTATTTTGTTTTCTCATCTTTTAATAGGGATGAGAATAATAACACCTAACTCATAGGGTCTTTGTAAAGAATGAATGAGAAATCCCATGTAAATTATACCTGGCATATAGTAAGTGTTCACTAAATATTAGCTACTTGAATTTCTTTTGCAAATTGTTTTTCACACCCTTTTCTCATTTATCTTTTGAGATCTTAATATCTTTCTTATCCATTTGAAAGAGTTATTTTTATAGGAAGAACATTAGCCCTTTGCTACATATGTTGTGAATATTTTCTAATTGGCTTTTAAAGCAACATTCTTTCTCTCTTGATGGTCTCCGTGAGAGTATTTTAGGGCCATCCACATCCAGTGAAGCTGAAGGGAAGGGTTAGGTCTATTCAGTAAAGATACAGAAAAATGAAGTAGTTTTCATTTCCAATGATGCGCCCCAGAAAACATTGCTTCCATTCACAATGCTGCATTTCTAATAGATGAGGTAAGAATTGATGGGGTTTGTCGTACTCACAAAATGACGCCCAAGCGGGGATGCACGGAGAACGTTGCCACGGCTCCGACATGTTGATGCCAAACACTGCACGAAGCACTTCGTGTCAGGGAAAGAAGCATTAGAGCTTTCTCGAGCCCACTCTTTCTCAGTTTGGAAGCTGTCCTCATGTTCACAAGGATATTTTGGTAGAAAACCTCCTTTTCCAGGATCTCCATTTTCCCGTCGCCACTTCTGTGTACTCAGTACTTTTCTGTCAACGAGAGTTCCAAGGAGTGAGAAAGCCTGTTTTTGTTTTCATTTTTTATGTCTATTAAAAATAAACATGCTGAGAAGCTGCCTCTTAGTCTCTTTATCAAGCCCCAAATGACGTGTAGCCCTTGTCAACTCAGCGTTGACGAATGCAATCAGCATTTACAAAATCAGATTTGTAAGGCATCGGGAATAAACTTAACTAAGGGCAGGTTTCCCCTCCATTGATCAAAACGGGTTTTTGCCGAATGATGGGCAGTCAGTCGGTCCCTCAAAGTAAGTAAGCGTACAGGCAGGCAGGATGCTGTCCCCAGCCCACCCACCTGGGCCCAGCTCACAGGACACCTGGCAGGTTCTTCTGCTAAGAAAGCCGAGAAGCCCACCTCTTTATGGGTCGGCACAAATGGGGTACATTTCATGCTGAGTCAATTTAATCAATACTTTTCTTGCTTTGGAAACCCCGAGCATTTAGAGAGAGCCAAGCCACACTACGCAGTAAAACAGCTTTAAATTCTAATGAGCTTCTCTGTGCTAATTAATGACTTTGCTAACTGGAAGCTTTCTTTGTTAGAAAACACACTCTTGCCTTTCAAGATGACAGCTTTTCCTTTCCCGAATGTCTTTTATTATCAAACCAGAAAGGGAAGTACTTTATTCCTCTCATCCTGTTAGAACTAATAGATTTTTATTACTTAAAAAATAATTTTCTTTTAGTAACCAGCTTTGCATTTTGCCCTATAAAAGCTAGAAAGTGCAAGAGATCAATTTCTCCTAAATCCTACCTGTCACCCGCCGGCAGGAAACGGAGTTCTAGAGGGTAAACACAGCCTCTTCTGGAATAGACATAACAGTATGCCCCCTCCCGCCCCCTCCCATTGCACAGTGAGATTTGGTAATTTGCAAATTGAGCAGCCATCATTATTTTTTAAGGAGCAAACAGGGTCTCCACTCCTCACTAGGAGAATGTGGCCCAATCATTTGTCTCGGCAACGCACGAATTCTAGAGCACTTGAGAATTCTTAGCCATAAAGCTGATTACTAAGAGAGGGATGGTTATAAAGAAAAAAATCTTTTTAATCTGGGGAGGAGGGGAAGGGAAGATGAAGGGCAAGGAGGAAAAGATACATAGAGCTCATTGCTGGAGTTATCAGCCCAAATCAGAGCTTGAACTCTAATTTTTTGTGAATCAGAATTCACACGTGAATGTATGAGTGGAATTTCTCTCTCTTTCTCTTTTCTGCCTTGTTGTTGTTGCTGTCTGACAAGAGAGTTCGTCTGGGTCTCTCTGTCACTATCGCCATCTCTGTTCCTCTGTCCTTTCTGAGTACTTGATGAAGATACCCTGCCTGGAAATAATTGCATTCAGACCCCTGAGTCCCACTTAAAAGTCTTTGGGACTGATCGAGATAAATCCCATCAGGCTTTTGTTTCCACTCAAAGTGCCCCCATCATTTACTAGACGAATTAAAGTATCAATTTCTGTTTAAACATTAACAGGGTGATGCCAAATATTAGTCAGTTCCTAATAATTCTGAGGGATTAAAAAGATAATAAAAGTAATAGTCCATTACATTACCTACTTCAGCAAGATTGTAATGAACGTAATAAATTCTGGATCAGGGTTATAACAACTTCCATCTATTTAAAATGAATTTGTAGGGTTACTTTCATTAACTATGTATATGGGGAAAATGATCTGACATATTACCTTAAAAGAGCTGTAAAACCGATTAGGAGAAAATATGCTTTCCAGACAGGGATGCTGGCCACTGGGGACAACTGCATCCTTGGGAAGTCGGAACGAGCTGCCGAGATAGCCCGATTCCATCCTTCCAGCACTACCTGCTTGCGACTCTGAAAAAAATCAGGACAGCATCAGCGCTGGTGAACGAGGGTGAGGGAACCTTCTTTTTCCCCTTCTCCTTTTATTTATTTATTTTTTTCCTTCCCAGGTATATTCCTGCTAATGAACCAGGGCTCACTCTGGGAACTTCTGCAAGGAAATAAACCCTAGGCCTGCAGCCCAGCCTGGCCTTTGGACCCCCAGGGGAAAGCTGCCATATTAAAGGGGCCCATGCCCTCATTGCTAGAGGAGACAAGGGAGCGAGCACTTGACTGCACCACAGAAATTACTGCTGTACCTCGAATGCCCGCTTCATTTATCAATTTCATAGCAGAAAAACCCATATGACTGCCTTGTTCAGTCGCACGCTAAATCTAGTCACAGAAAACTCCCCACCGCCAGTCAAGTGTGTTACGCACAGGCCTGGATAAAGTAACTTGAAATACCACTAATGATTTATACTTAATTGAACTTCTAAGTGATTAAAGTGGCAGTAATGAATGAATAACACCCTCCTCATTCCCTTGACCACCCGGCCCAGCCCCTCCAGGCAGAGTGGGTCTCGCCTGGGGAAGTCAGCAGGGATGGCCGCCTGAAGCCATTCTCTGGGCTCCCCAACGCTGCTCATCCTGGCTCAATTGCTCTCACTTGCAGTAAATGACTCCATAAGCACCGAATCAGACCATTGATCCTTTTTATTAGATTAGCCAATTGTAAGGTTAATGCATTTGCATTTGGCAAACGGAGTCGGTCAACTCAAATCCCTAGCAGGGATCAGCGTTTAAAAGGACACATGTGGGAGCAACTCTGTCAACACACAGATTTGCTGGCAGCAGTAGCCAGATGCTGACGCCCTTCCTTCCCGTGGCCCCCCCACCAAAGAAGGTGCCATAAGAATCCACTTCCAGGCCTGTGTCTTCCTTAGCAGCAGCCCTCATGGGACAGCCAGGGGGCCAAACCTGCTGCCCATGTCCTCCCCACCCCCAGTGCTTCTGTTTCTGGAGGAAGGAAGAATCCTGCAAAAGTTTTCAGTCACCACAGACAGGGATAAAGGTGGATAGTTCACCTCAGGCCAGGAACCTTGCTGCCTTCTCTAAATGGAGGAGAGCCAGGACTTAAATCAGTGACAAGGACACAGGCTTCAGAAACCAAAAGTTCTTCTTTTCTGATGGTCATAGAGTCAGACAGGGGGCAGCCATTTATACCTAGGCCTCTATACCCGATGTGAATTTATTCTTGGATTTTCTAAATGCATTAACCAAATGCTATTTACGTGGTCTGCCTTTATTAGGATTTTCTAGTAAAGAAATTCATAAGTTGGAAAAACATACTTTGTTGATCTCATATGAGTTCTGCGTTGGAGAATATAGCCATGGTTTAGGGGAAATTAGAAGTTACCCAGATAAATCACCCCAGAAAACCATGTCCTTTTATAGAAGAGGAAACTGGGGTGCAGACAGAATGAAACTTACCCAAGGACCACCCCCACCACAGTGAGTTCACAGAAAAACTCCCGTCTTCTGCCTTCCAGAACACCCTGATGGGCCATCCTCGGGTAAGAAAGCAGTACTCTCAGAAGAGGTGGTTTTGAGGCTGTGACAGTAAAGAAATAGTCTTTTTATACAAATGTCTTAAGACACAAGCCATATTTCATATTCAGCTGCATAAACTAGGTCTTTGTCTAAATTGTTCTGTGGAGTAAGATTCGCTCTAAGTATTGCTTACAGGATGGATTTGTTCAGCATCTTGCCTCTGAGGACAAGGAAGCTGGTTTCATCATTTCCATTCTGTTCACTTTTTCTGCTGTTCACTTTCTAAAGGTGGCCAGGACGCTGGGGAACAACCCATCATGTGAAGTCAGATACTGAGGGTTCAAGCCCCAGCCATGTCACTTACAGGCCATGTTATTGTTCTGAGCCTCAGCTTCCTTCATTGTAATAATTCCTCCTTGCTGAATTGTTTTGAGATTAAATGGGATAATATATGTGAAAATGATCAGTGCAGATGAAGCTCTTATCTAGATAGGGCTCCTTATCCATGAGTTTTCTCCCTCCTGGTTTCATAGAAAAAGAGTGATCCCCTGGGCTTTACAGGCAGTAACTGACTGGTGACAGGTTTCCTAGAGACAGCCCATGTCAGTAAAGGGAGCTGTTTCCCATCCCAGCTCTTTCTTGCTTTGCAAGAGAGGCCCAGGCCCTTGCCAGCCTTTCATTTGCCTCCTCTGCTGAAGGCTGGAGGCTGTACCTTCTTTGAATCACTGCTCAGAACTTGTCTGAGTCTCACAGGGCCTAAGAGGCCATGAAGATAGGGGTAGGGCAATTCCTATAACAACAATTCAATTACACTTCAGTTGCCATAATCGTCATTCACTTACATTTTTTGAGTACTCATCATATAAGTATTTTTTACATGTGTTTAACCTCATCTAAGCCTCTCAGCAATCCTGTAAGATTCAAATGGCCATGCCCACTTTACAGAAGCAGAAATCGAGGCTTGCATAGGTCAAGTGGCAGTCCAAAGTGACACAGCTGAGAGGGGACAGAGCTGGGGTTTAAGCTCAAGCCGGTCAGACTCTAGGATCCGTGCTTCATCACTGTGCCCCGCTCTTAGGACTCACAGCACCTTTGTGGCAGGGCACAAGCCAGATGTCAGCAGGGACCCTGACCTATCCTTCCTCTTTTAGCCAGTTGACCCATTGAGCCCCAGGGACAGGTATTTGTTCTCAGGGAAAGCAGAGCATCAGAGGAGAAGGGGAAAAAAATCCCCAAGTGAGCAACAGCTGACCTCTGTGAGTTATTGAGAAAGTGCCAAGGTGGCAAGGCTGGTGGTGACAGGGCCCCAGGGGCCTAAAAGAAGGATGCTTATCTGATTGGGAGTGCATGCGGGCAGATTCTACCTAGAGATAGTTGCGGCTGGGCTGTCTGGGAAGAGAGGGCAAAGAGAGGCCCCAGCTGGAATAGGCTACCAGTCCAGAAAGAAGTTCCCAGCATTAGAGCTTGACACCCAAGAAGCTTCAGACCTGAGCAAGCCAAATCCCAAATCCCCACAGGCCATGCCATCAGCCGTGGCCTCTGTTCTAAGGAGGACACACAGAATACCGGCTGTAGGGAACAGATGCCTGTCTATGCATAGACATGGACAGACTTTGTCTCTAAGTGGGTCTGTGTTTGTCTGCAGGGGTGTGTGCATGTGTGTGTGCATGTGCACGTATGTGCCCACACAGCATCTGAGAGTGATGTGTGGGACAGTGTCTCTCTGCAGTTGTATCTCTCTGTGAGGATGAGGGTGGGTGGGCATGTGTATGAGTGACCATGGCTGGTCCCAGGACTAGCATCTATGGACCCGTGGAGGTCTTTGTGCCTATGACTCAGCTGAGGTGAAGGATGATGGGGGAACAGTTGGTCCCATCAGTGGGAATGTCATGATTCACAGAAGTAGGTTCCGGGGGACCGGGAAGGAAGGGTCTGCTCTGTCTTGAACAGTCAGGAAGGGCTGCCTGGATGAAGGGGCATTTGCTACATGGAACCTTCCTCCTGAGTCTCTCATGGGCTGCACCTGAACCATAATGTGTGGAAACCCCTGTTACCACCCAGTCATATTTATTCTGTCGTCCCCAGAGCAGTTTGAGACAGGCCAAGCAGCATGATGGGCTGAGGAGTTAACCAGCCTCTTCCCCCGAAATACAAACACAAACCCCCCACCAAGCCCTGTGTTCATAGGAGGAGATGGGAGTAACCAGGACAGCCCCTGGCCACCTCTGACTCCTGGACTTGGGGCTCTTGAGTACTGCCTGGTGGGTGTTTCCCTGCTGGACTGACCTGATTTTTTATGCACAATGCAGAACAGACCCCTGTCCAGAGTTGGGCACTGCCCCTGTGACCAGGGCTGGTGTGGGCAACCGAGCTTGACTCTGTACCTCTGGCCTGGAGGCTACAGTGTCTGAAACCCACTTCTATCACCACCTCTTACTGCTGTATGATTTGGGACAAGCCCTTTGAGCAACGTGAGCCTCAGTTTCCTCATCTGTCAGATAGAAATGATTATTTCCCCCATACCTCAGTCATTGATCCTTGGTAGCTGTGCCTCAAGCACATCACTAAGCCCTCTGAGGTTCAGCTTGCTCATCTGTAAAACAGGGACAATAACAGCAAATGAGATCACGTGGAGAAAAGCACTTCAAAATTTAAAAATTATCTGGTGCTTGAGAGAAATCACCTGTGAGATGGAAAGACTCGGCCAGATTTTCAATTCTTGGCTCCATCTGCAACCCTGGCTGGCATTTCTCAGAGGATGCAGGCCTCTGGGTGTTGCTTCAGTGGCCAAGGAGCCTCAGACAGAGAGCTCCAGGACCCCAAGGACAGGAAGGCCCATGGACGGAGTCTGCCGATCAGAAGGCACTGGCCCGTGGCTCCCTGGAGCTGCACAGCAATGATTCAGGAAAAGGCTGACAAGGATATTAGCAGCGTGGGTTTTTTTAATCCTGAGTCCAGAGAAAATGCACGATCAGGAATAAAGGCGCCCAAGAGAGCAAGGAGAAGGAGAAATAATCAGAATTAGCCAGCGGGCGGGCAGCACAAACAGGGGATATGCAGCCCCAACAGGGTTGGAGCCTGTGCAGGACCAGCTGAGGAGGTGGCCACGGATTGGGCAGGCCCGGACAGGCGCATGAGGGAACTTGGGCCGGCTGGAGCCCAGCAAGCAGGCAGAAGGGAAGACAATAAAAGAAGCCGTCATCAGGTGAGTCCAGCACCCTCGGAGGCTGCTGTGGGCCCCCCTGGCCACAAGGCAGTGGAAAGGGTGCTGCCAGAGGGCTTCAGTGTTCTGCCCCGCATTGTTCACGAAGCTCTGGATATGGACGTCGGGTTTCAGAGCGGCCAAGAGACTGCCCAGATCCTGTAGAAAGGCTGAAGAAGCCTCTGCAGGCAGCAGGCCTTCACACCCCCCTCCCTCGAGGCTGAAACCAGACTAGGATGACAGAGTCCATGGCCCTAAAATTTCACAGGGGCTCTCTCCCTGGCAGTTGGACAGGGTGTATCAAGGCATTTAGGGAGGTGATCCCAGGGCCTGCTTTAAGAACAGAAAGGAATGGATTTTGATGAGCTGGGGCAGAGAAATCCATTTCCATGGGCAATGGAACTGATGTTGTTCCTAACTGAAACCTGCTTTTCACAAATCATTTAGACTATCAGATGGCTTAAGAAAAAGCCCTGGTCCTGAGAGTGGTGTGTGTGTGTGTGTGTGTGTGTGTGTGTGTGTGTGTGTGTGTGTGTTTATTGGGAGAGGGCAGAATTAATGAATCCACCCTTGATTCCACTGCAGATTCCAAAGTAATGGAGTATAAATTAATGACAAACATGTGTGGCGTCCTGGAAGCCCAGTGCTACTGTGACACCCCCTGATTCTGGGTCCTCAGGCAAAGTGCTTCCCTGAGCTGCTTTGCTACTAATCTGATATAGAGGAATGGGAATGCATGTCCCCAAATCCCCCTTGCCATGGCCAGGACCACAACATCCATTCAGTCCAGCTTTTTTTTTTTTTAACCAGGAAAGGCCTCAAATTGAAGATTTGACAGTGTCGGCAATAATTATACAGAATTAAATTGTGTGCGCGTGTTAAAAGCATTCATTGGCTAAATATAATATTTATTACACCACAATTTTGATAATACCATTTGGGCCTATTTTTCTGCGATATTTAATATTCCAGAAGCATAGATAAATAAAGGAATCAGGACCTCTCTGACCCTCTAACCTCTGATCCTCATTCCCAGTTCTTATCATGTAGGTTCCTTTCACTGTCACTTTGAGGTAAATTGGGATCTTAGGATTCAGGAGAAGCCTAGAAGGAGAAGAGGGTTACTTCCCTTGAGCACTGCTGATTGTCCATATCTCTCTGTTAAAAGCTGTAAATTACACTGACTGACACGGAGAGCCCGGCAGCCGTTCCCGAGAACTACCGCAAGCTCTCGGCATTACTCTCTCCCATCAGAGCTGCACTGTCTCTGGGTCCGTAACTGAGCAAACACCCTCTTGCATTTGTACGCCTCTCTTGGGTGCCAGGTCAAGGCAGGAATCACCTGGACCTCTCACCTCCCCAGCCCACTCTCCATGGGTCATCTATATGAACATCAAACCCAAATCACAAGCCCCCAAATTTAATTTATTTCTACCTAAACAAGTTCTTTTATCATAAAGCAATAAATTTGTCTTGGTGCTAGCAATTTGTTGCGGGTGACATAACATTGCAAATTGATTAATCGCTACTGTACGCAGCAAAATGAGAAAAGCAAGGAATTATTATGAATAGCGTCCGTCTTTTACGGGAGGGATTCATTATTCAAAAGTGCTCGCTGGTGCTTACATGTGCCCTGGGTGCAGATTACATCCATTTGCAGACTTCCCACATCATGCTTACACAAATCAACAAACGTGCATTTATTAAGACGTAGAATGAAAGCTATTTAAAAGTGAAAAATGGCCTTTTGCATTACTTTTCTTCAAGGAAGGCAAATCTGGGTGGGATGTTCCTGGGACAAGTCCCCACAGTTGTCACATGAGTGTCTCTGGGTTCTATGCAATCTGGCTCATGCAGGTGCCAACAAATCTGCCTGCTATGCCTTTGACAGTCCCAGGATCAGAAATACCCCACCAGTGATTTTGCAACCCTTGCTATGGCTCAGGAGACTTAAGCAATTGGCTATCACTGCCTGCTGGGGAAATGCAGCAGAGAGTTCTCAGTTCTCCAAAAATGAGCCTCCTTAACATCCCCTGGGAGGGGGAAAGGAAATGAATATTAATTGAGTATCTATTCTGTACCAGACACTATCCTGAATGCTTTCCTTGCATTAATAAGGCAAGTCCCTCTACCTCCCTAAACCTCATAGGATTGTTGTAAAGACCAACTGAAATAATGTGTGCACACAAAGCACATAGTAAATGCTCAATATATATTAGCTATGATTTCTATTATAATTTCATTTAAGCATTCCTAAGGTCAGTATTAGTACCAACATTTTACAGATGGGAAAACTGAGGCTTAGAAAGATTTCAAGATTTGCCAAATCACACAGTCAGTGAGCAGGGCTGGGCTTCAATTTAGGATCTGCCTCCAACAATTCATTTTTTTGCAAAACCACCTCCACAGCTATCCTTGACAGTCAAAATAAGATGTATTTACTTCCTCTAATCCAACAGAGGAGTCCACACACCAACCACACATTAGCTACCCACTCTTTGCCTTCAGGTGTGTCAGAGGGGACATTTGAGAGGGTCTGGAGATTTCATGGCCTTCCCCATCTCTGCCCCTAGCTGTTCCCACACAGGTAGAGCCCTCATCTGTCTCTGATTCTTGTCTCTTGCTTCTCTATCTACTTGTCCCGTTACCAAGGACACTTCCAGAAGGAAGCTTGTTGCCTGCCCCAGTGAAAGGCTGACGGGCGGCTCACAGCTTCAGCATTGATTATTCCTGCTGAACTCATGCTCTGTTTAAAAATAGACTAAGATCTCAACTTTCATATTCTAATTAGATTTCAAAGCGACTTTTATAAAACGAGAATGCCTTCATTGTTTTTCTGCTGCATAAAGGGCCATTAACCGCTCCCCAGCCAAGCTAAAGTCCTTTCTAATCCCTGATATCACCCATAAGATGAGAATAGTTACTCATCAGCTTCCGAGAAAACCGTACTGAACCACAAACCTGTCTCCAGGTGTCCAGAATCCAGGGGTGGTCGGGTTAGAAGCCTGGGCATGTAGCTCAAGCTGAGAGTTGGCCCCTGTGAGCATATCTCACAAGACTACATTTCACCAAGGGTCTTCCTCCAACCACCTGCCCTGAGATCAACCCGGGGCTTATATGATTCTGGGCCTCCCCGAGATCTGCCAGACTCATCTGGTTGTGTGGCCTGGCAGTCTGAGTGTTTGACAAACTCCCTGTAAGATTTGTTTGCACACTAAAATTTGTGAACTATCATCCCAAGTATTTCTCAAACCCCATGCCCAGTTTTTTATGCCACCAAATTGAAACATTGATTATTGCAAATTCTGGTTGACTTACAAATATCCTTCCTCAATGAAGGGGAGATATGACCTAAGAAGGAACTTGCTATTTTGAGGCCCAGTTGACTCTCTTCCTGTCAGCTGTCCCCACCATAGTCCCACAAGGCATCCTTGGGCTCCTAGCAAGACCAGGGTACCCAGGCTAAGTTAGGCTGTGAGTCACTTTTTGCATAGTCTGGGAGGCAAGAAAAGACCAGATGCCCAGACATGATGGAAGTGACAAGGACATCTCTATGCAATTCTGGGCTCTGTTTACAACAGTCAGAGCCCCAAGCTGTCAAGTACCTCTGTCCCAATTGTTATCACAACCTGTCGTCTTATGTGCCCTTGAGTGTAGTTGTTCTCAAACCTTGACATCAGAATCATGTGGAGGCCTTGCTAAGACACAGATTGCCAGGCCTCACCTCCCAGAGCTTCTGACTCAATAGGTCTGCTGTGGGGCCTGAGAATTTGCATTTCTAAAAGTTCCCACATGATGCTGCTGGTCCAGGGACCAGACTTTGAGACTCTAGACTCTAAGCTCCATGTTATATCTCCAGTGTTAAGTACATAATAAGAACTCAATTTGTGTTTGCAGAATGAATGAATGAATGAATGAATGAGTAAATGATTGAGTAAATAACATGAACTACCTTCTTGAGCTCTCTAACTGGGACTCCTCACTCCACTCCACTTCACTTGTGGTTATCCAGCATCTGCTGGACATCTGTAAGAGCATCCAGGAGGTGTATGTGTCCTGGGGCCAGGACAGGGTTTGTGGTTTCTCATACCAACAAATAAAAATATGGCTTGCTCAGGAGGTCAGAAAGCTATGCAGGGAGTGAGGTATCCCATCCTGGCCTTGATAAGGGTAATGGTGACTCTTACCACCTCAAAACACTGGCCCATAATGTCCTAGGTGGGTGACCTCAAGCTGGGCCCTCAGACTCCAAAGAGTCTCCATTTCCTTATTCATGAGGTTGGGCATGGATAATTGTCTTCAGGATAACTGTGCCGATTCAATGAGGCTATACATGAAAACAGTTCAACAGTGTCTGTCTGGCACATGTGGGGGGCTTGGTCGATGTCTGTTCCCTCATTCATTCCCCACAACCCCTGACTCCTGTGAAATGAGTCCCAGAGATGTTTCGGGAGTAATGAGTTCCCTCATTTCAGCTAAGCCACCCGTGATCCTGGTTTTGTAGAGATGTACAATGCAACATGATAAATTATTGTTTTAAGCAGAGGCTTCATTCAAATATCCATTTCCCTGTCAAGTTAATTTTGTTTGGATGTATTTTCTAGCGGGTTCTGACTGGGAGCATGGTTGGTACATAAACAGAAGAACATTATGTCTTTGGCCCGTTCTCTGAGTGACAGGGAGCTGATGGCGCCAGGGAAGGAAATTTTGTGGATTATCACGGCCAAGAATCCCCATTCCCCAGTCATGCTAAGTTGGTGGCATAGCTCTGAGGGCTAATTGTAGTCAGTTCACCTCTGTCTGCAGAGCATAGCAGCACCTCATCTCTCCTCAAATGGCTGAGTTCCTCCAGGAGGGGCATATTTCCTAGGAACACCCAAGAAGGTATCAGTCTCTAGTTTGTATCAGTCTCTAGTTAAGCCAGGAGCCAAGGCCTTGGCTTATCTCATTTCCCCCTCAGCCCCAGAAGACTTCAGGGTGAATTTCCCAAGAACAAGGACATTTTCTTACATACCACAGTACCATGATGGAGATAGGGAAATTAACATAGATGCAGTACTGTTATCTAGTTCACAGTTTATATTCCAATTTTGCCAGTTCTCCAAAGAATGCTCCTCATAGCCATTTATTTTCTCAGTTTAGGGTCCAATTCAGGATGACTCTTTTGAGTCCTCCATTCTGGAACTGTTCCCTAGCCTCTCTCTGCCCTCCATGACCTTGACATTTTTGCAGAGTTCAAGCCAGTTATTTCGCAGAAGATAACTCAGTTTATGTTTGTCTGATGATACCTCATGATTAGATTCCAGTCACGCATTTTTGGCTTACATACCACAAAAGTGATATTGTATCCTTCTCAATGTGTTCTACTTGTCCCATTGGTGATGTTGACTTCAATCACTTGGTTAAGGTGGTCACCCCTGGTTTCTCCACCATAAAGAGATTATTTTCCCTTTGTGATTTATCAGTGATTTGTGGGAAGATACTGTGAGATGATATAAGTATCCTTGCACTTGTTTTAGTCTCTATCGATAATTCTTGCCTAAATCAATTATACTAGGATGGTTGCAAAATGGTGATTTTTCCAAATCCATCACGTCTTCTACATTTCTGAGTGACATTATACTTTAAAGGAGAGCATTCCCTTCTCCCCATCTATTTATGTATTTATTTATTTATCGCTAACACTATGGGCTCAGAGATTCTTCTTTTATTCAATGTGCTATAATCCCTATCATTGCTACCATTGTTTGATGCTTCAGTTGCATGATCTCATTGAATCCTCATGACAATTGGGTGGTATGGCACTATTATCAGAGATGTCTGCATTTCCACCTTAGGTCCTGAAGCTATGTCAGCAAGGCTCTGATTCCCAACTCCCAGACCCAGGCTCTGTCCTGGAAACACTGCCTTCCCTGCAGGGCTCACATAGGAAGACAAGAGCCCACACATAATGTCACCAAGCCCAGACTTCCCACTAAGCACCATGGCAATGACCCTACAGGATAGAAGGAAACTTGACTTCCCTAGCATTCTCTTGCTCTGTCTGAGGCAGCTCAGCCTGGAGGCACAGAGGCAGTTATACTGGGCTGTCTAGTGACATGATGTCCCCAGTGACTCTTGACACAAGCTACTTTTTGTAACTGACTGGATGATGAGTTTGGCCACTCCTAAATTCATCATTTGACAAATATTTGCTGACCACCTACTATATGCCAGGCCCTGGGCTAGCCTGGATTTACAGCAATGAGCAAGTCAGATGAGGTTCTTGTTCATGGAGCTTGTATTCAAGTGAAATAAACTGTAATCAAATGATCCCCCAAACAAATATATGGCAACAATAGGGATGAGGTCTATAGAGGAAAGAATAATTATGATGAACATCCCCGACAGGGGAATTTGACCTTGTTTCGGACATGAGACAGCAGATTAAAGTAAGTGGTTTAAAACACACTGTTTGAGACCATTACTCAAAGTGGAGAAAAGGAAGCTGAGACTCAGAGAGGTTAAGTAACTTACCCAGGGTTGCACAGTATCGGAGTCCAGACTCAAATCCAGGTCTGCTGACTCCTCAGCCCAACACTGGTGCAGCTCTTCCACCAAAGGGGTTCCTTAAGGGTCTCCGGTGATTCCGGGCATAGGGCCCATGTCCATCTGTTTGTTCAATTTAGCATACTTTGTTTCCACTGTGATGCTGCGAGGTCTTGCTAAGGACAGCCAGGGGAAAATGACTTTCTGATAAGCCCAAACATTCTCTAAATCAGTTTTGATTTATTTTTAAGGACTAAAGCCAAGAAAACTGAATAAGCCTCAATATTAAAACAAGGCAAGTGAATGTATGCCCATCACTGGACATCAGAGATCTGTAACTGTGCACCAGGCTGTGAGCTAAGCATAGAGGGAGGCTGAGAGTCACCCAGGTGGGTCCAAGGCCAGAGCCCATGCTTTTAACCATAGCACTGGGCTACCTCCCTGGAGATGTCTGGCTGGCTGGCTGTCCATCTCTCTGTCTGTCTGTCTGTCTAGGAGGCTGCAGGCAAGGCCTTAGCCCTGGGAGCGGCGAGGCAAATTCCAAGAAGAAGAAAGGATGCCCATGCCTGCCCCTGCTGCTCAAGGAATCAGGAAGAGTCGAGGTGGGGGCAGCTCAAGCTCATGCCTGCACCCTGCTACACACCCACACCAACACCCCCAGCCTCCAGGTCTCCTCTGGCTGGCCTTGGCAGGTCCTGGCTTGATACCTGATCCCTGTGGAAGCTGACACCTCAGCATGAGAGGGATCAGGGCAGACACCGCTGCCGCCACGGGAGCCTCAACCGACTTCAGGGAGAGACTCTGAGGACACTGGCCTGAAAACTGTTCCCTCTCACTCCACACTCAGAGAGATGCATGTAAAAATTCTTATATATAATAATAATAATGGCAGGAAAAGAAAAAGTTTCCAGTTAAGTGACTTGACTGAGTTTACACAGCTGGGAAACTGGACTCAAAATCCAAGTCATATGTTTTCAGAGTTTATACATTTAACCTTTTCTTCAACAAGCCATCTCCTTGTATAATCAGGTAAATATACTTGTTCAGTGCCTGGTACATCATAGGTTCTCCATAGGAATTTGTTTAATGACCACATGTAAATATATGTATATCTGTGTTTGTGTGCGAGTGAAGGTATCTGTGCATGTGAGTGCACATCTCTGTGTATGAGTGAAGGTGTTTGTGCATGAGTGTACATGCAGGATTGCATGTAATGTGGATGTCTTGAGTCCTGAAGTTATTACAGAAGATTCATTAAGATCAGGAACAAAGATGCATGATAGTCCTTGTATCTCAGCTCTTGTTTATCTCATGCTGTCCCCTCTGGAAACAGAGAAGAGCATAAACACCATTCCATTCAGCTTTAGGATAGGGAACTAATAGCCAAAAACCCACTTGAGGCATGACATGATTGGCAACTTGATGCAACTAAAAGACCACAGCTTTGGAGCCAGACAAACCTGCTTCATCTCCTGGCTCCACCACTTAATGGGGCTTAAGTGACCCCGGGCAAGTCACTTCACCCCTCTGAGCTGCTGATTCCTCACCTGAAAATGGACATGATAATACCTACACTGTGGTTATGAGGATTCAGTGTAGGGAAATTTCCCAGCACAGAGAGTCTGATAAATAGCAGGCTCTTGGCATACCTTAGGTCCCTTCTTTCTCCTTAAAGACAGTGTCATAGTGGTCATCTTAGTACATTTGTGCTGCTATAACAGAATGTCTGAACACAAATTATATAGACCAGAATTATATATGAACAGAAATTACATAGAACAGAATTAAATAGAACAGAAATTTTTCCTCACATTTCTGGGGACTGGGAAGTCCAAGATCAAGGCACCAGCAGGCTTGTTGCCTCATGAGGACTGTTCTCTGCTTCTAAGACGATGCTTTGATGCTGTGTCCTTCTGAGGGGAGTGTTCCTGAGGGGAGGAACAGTGTCCTAACATGGCTGAAGGCAGAAGGCTGGACACCGAGGGAAGTCTTTTTTTACAAGGGCCTTATAAGCAAAAGGAAAACTATAGTGTCTTGGCACCAGTAGAATGATGATTCTCAACCTCAGCTGCATATTGGAGTTCCTGGGGAGCTTGAAAAAGTCCTTTGTCTTCTCTCCCCCACCTCCCCAAGAGGTTCTGATTCAATTTGCCTGAAAGGTGGCCTGGGAATCAAGGCTTTTAAAAGCTGCCCAGGTAATCCTAATGAGCAATCAAGGTTGAGAACCTCTTGTCCATAGGGCCTCTCTACCATTTATTGAGCCGCTCATGGGGTCAGACCTTGGACAGCCTGCTTTGCAGCCATTCTGCCTGGAGTTTGCTTTGTCAGCTTAAGCCATGGCAGAGGGAGGAAGAGGGAGAAACTTACACCATCTAAGGCTAAAATCCTCTTATTTAAATTGGAGTCTGAATTTCCAAATCAAAACTGGAGATTCACAAGATAAATAAGTGCTAGAGATCTGCTGTACAACCTTGTCCCTTCAGTTAACGATACTGTATTATACACTTAAAATTTTGTTAAGAAGTTAGATCTCATATTATGTGATCTTATCACAGTAAAATAAAAATTTTTTAAACCCTCAAGACTCTTAGTCTAACCATTTTTTTCTAATTTGTAAATGCATTAATATGCAAAGTGTTTTAAGATATAAACATGTCTTAGATATACATTTAGCTAAATGACCTTGCTAAAATAAATAAAAACCATTCGACCCACTAATATTTAGTATGTGCTATGTGCCAGACATTTTACCTGCGATATTCTCTCAATAATTGCTACTCACTACACCCTCTGAGTGTGCTGGGGCTGGTAAGGATGGTTATGTAAAAAATGCAGTATTTCCCACCTTTCAGACTTAAAACTCCTAGTCTTTTATACATAGGCCTCTCCACAGATTTCTGAGTCATTTTGGAATTTGCATGCAAAATAAAAGCTTCCTACATAATTGAAATTATGGTCAATTGACCATGAAATGGAAGTGTCCGTGACCAATGAGGTGAGGGGAGGTTGTTGTGCTCATAAATGGGGCCTCCAGAGCCCCAGGGCCAGTTCCCTGGCTCTGGGAGAGAAGCCCACCTGAATCCAGCTTGTTGTCCTGGCCAGCCCACTGCCTTTCCTTGGTCCCTCTCTCTGGTGTAGCTCTAATAGGAGACATTCCGCTGTACTCTTTTCTGTCTTGGTTGAGAAATCCTCTAGAAGAGGGCAATTGGAGCAGGAATGTCCATATGGAAATATTTTCCTTTCTCAGGCGATGGTTTTGCAAGAAAAGGAACTGATGAGCCAGACTAGGGTATAGGATACCCAGAGAGAGAGAGTGGGAGAGGATGCCAGAAAAGTAGATGCAGCCCAACTGCAGATAACTTTTGGGATGCATTGAAGAGCCATCAAATGCATTGAAAGGGATGTTATTTTATATAACCTGCATTTTACAAAGATCACTCTGCAAAGAGGATTTGAGGGGAGCAGATGGAGGCAAGGAGCCCAGCCAGTCAGCTTCAATGACAATCCAGCCAGGATGTCATATTGTCATGAACAATAGCCATGGGATGAAGGAAAAAAGAAGGTAGAAGACTCGGAATGTGACTAATTGGGACACAAAAAAGCGAAAAGAACATGTGCTAGGTAATAGCTAATATCACAGCCCTGTTAGAAGGTACTGTTATCATCATCCTATTGAAGGGGAAACTGAGGATCAAAGAGGTTACATGTCTTGCTAATAATTGGTACAGCCAGGAATGAAATATAGGTCCATATGTATTTCTATGTTAATAAATAGGTAAAATATTAAGATTAAGGAGGGGACAAAATTTTGCTCTGGTCAAACTATACTCAGTGTACTGCATTCAGATCCAGATCCCTACTTTAAGGAGAAACTTTGATTGGTTAATGGAATATATAGAGAGAAGAGTGATGGGGCAGTCATGGAGCTGAAAACTGTGTTGTGTAAGATGAAAGTTCTGGGGCATACACCTGAAAAACAGCAGAATTGGATGGCATGTGATGCTGTGTTCAAATATTTTGGGTCCTTCTGAAGCCCAGGGAGTGAGCAGAAGGAAAGCTCTGCATGAGTCAGCAGGAGCCAGAAGAGACATGTTTTAAACTTAGGTCTTTGTCTTGAAGACAATGGGAAGCCATTGACAGTGTTAAGCAATCAGTAACATGTTTTCATTTTGAAAAGATCGTTCTTGGAGGTGGATCCAAGAACACCTTTTTTGATAAATTGTATGTTTCCTTCATATGTATTCCAGAACATAGCCTGGTAAGTTTATTACCTAGGATTTTCTATTTTTTGTTATTGAAATAAGATCTTTGTCCATTATATTTTCTAACTGGTTGTTGTTTGAATTTTGGATAAATTTTTTTTGTATATTTATTCCATATTCAGCCTCCTTAATAAACTCTTTTTATTACTTCCAATTCTGGTTAATTCTGTTAAGTTTCTGAAGATGATAAACACACCTTCTGAAAGTAATTACAATCCTCTCTTTCAGTAGTTACAAGTTGTAATTTTTTTCTTGTCTCATTGCATTTACTAGAATTTCTAAAACAGTGATTCTCAACATAGATTAGTTATTCTCAAGCAGGGATGATTTTGCCCCCTAGGGGGCATTCAGTAATGTCTAGAGGTATTTTTGATTATCACAACTGGGGAAATGAGGCCTCTCGTGGATAAGGGGCATTCTTAATGTCAATGAAAATGCCTTTTGTATTTAACTAGTATCTGTGGCTTTGGCTGTTAGTGTAAGGCAGAAATTTTGTTGAGTAGAGACTTTAAGCCCATATTAATTAAGATTTTTAAAATCAGAAGTACATATGGAGTCTTATCAAATTATTTTATAATTTTCATCAAGATGATAATATTGCTTTTTACATTTGTCCTATTCTTACATTATAATAGTTGACTTCTTGGCTCCACTGACATTACTTTAGAAAATCATTGACCATTGTTAAATAAGCATATCTCTGCTGTTTCTCTCCCTGTAACACACTGTAAGGAATTGCCCATGTGAAAAGCAGCTTGATTACAAATTAATGCCAGTAATTTGGAGTGTCTGCCCTTGTGGTTTTCAATGGGGACTCATATATGAAGCCACCATTTGTTTCCTCTGAGTTGCAACGGCTAAATATGGATACCATGAGCCTCTCGTTGCCCTCAGCTGCTCTGAAGAATGACTGATAACCTCTTTGAGGTCTGTCTAGATTCTCACTCCCACAAAGTGATTTTTTTTATACACCACAGAAACAGACAATATTAGGGCAAACAATTTCAAACACACCCTCACAATTTGGGGGAAATTCACTCAGGCATGTTTGCATGACACAGTAAAAAACAGAAACTTAATTTTTAATATAGATTTCCTAATATTAAGCTATCTTTCAGTCTGAAATAATTGTGTGCTCATGGTGAATTATTATCTTAAGATTGGACTTAGTATCCTAAATTTTTTATAAATACACAACATTCTTACTACATTCAAAAGTAAGAATGGTCTCAAGTTTTCCGTCTTTATATAATTTTGGTATGAAATTATAAGAATTTTGCTATCCCTTTTATGTTCTAAAGCAGTTTATCATGAAATTTAAATATTTATATTATAACTTAGAAAAGATGTACCTATAAAACTACCTGGTTATTGGTTTATCATTCTTAAAAACTCACTCTGTAAAGTTAAATACCCCCTTTCACTTCTAATGTTTTGTAGTAATATTTTGACCATCTTGCTAGTTGTGCAAGAGATTTTATTGACATCTGTGGAACTTCTCTTGCGTTTAGTTGTAAATTGTATTATTTCTCATTTCTTCTTCTTATTATTATTATTATTTTCTTTTTGAGATGGAGTCTCACCCTGTCGCCTAGGCTGGAATGCAGTGACACCATCTCGGCTCACTGCAACCTCTGCCTCCCGGGTTCAAGTGATTCTCCTCCCTCAGCCTCCCAAGTAGCTGGAACTACAGGCATGCACCACCACACCCTGCTAATTTTTGTTTTGTTTTGTTTTTTGGTAGAGATGGGGTTTCACCTGTTGGCCAGGCTGGTCTGGAACTCCTGACCTCAGGAGATCCACCCACCTTGGCCCCCCAAGTGCTGGGATTACAGGCGTAAGCCACCACACTCAGCCTTTTTCTCTCATTTCTAAATTATCACTTCCTGCATTTGTCCTTGAATATTGCTTTTTACCTATTGTCTACCTTTTTACCTATTGCTTTTTACCTATTGAAAATATACATTTTCTCTTATTTTCTTATGTAAGTTGTTCTTTGTTTTTTTATTCTTTCTCATTTTAACAGTGAATTCACTTAAGGAAATGTATTTACCTTTGAGTCCAGTTTTAGCCATATCCCAAAAGTTTGCTAAATGATGTTCTCATTCTTTTCGTCTAACTATCCCATGTCTGCTGGTTTAAGTTCTTTCTAACTCAAAGGTTTTGTTTTCCTTTCCATTAATTAAATATTTTTCCTCTAACCTTTTCTTATTGTTTCCTATTTTTATTATATAGTGGTTAGGGAATTTAACATATAACTTTTATTTGGGGAATTTATTGTTTTTTTTCTTTTTGGCTATCATGTAAACAATTTGTATTAATATATCAAGAGTTCTTGAAAAGAAGCTTCTTCTCTAGAATATAGTCTCCACTCTGGGTTATGCATCACAGAGGGGAACACAGGATTATCCAATAGAGTATAAGGAAAACATTAAAACTTGCATTCAATATTTATTTTCATCATGTCCCTTCTCTATTTTTGTATATGTTTCATGTACCTTATATTAGTATTATAGAAGATTAATATTATTGATAATATGCACTATTGGGAGCATATACTTGAAAAAGTTTTAAACAGAGAAGTGCATAGTGAAAGTGATAGAGACTATCAGTCTAAAAAGCACAGAAGTCAATATTTTAATTCAGTGGTATGTCTAAATAATTAACAAATATATTTATATTTAAACTCTATGCTCAAAATGTTCTACATATTGGGATTCACATTCAAAAAAGTTTGGAAAAAATTGCATTATCAACAATAATTTCCTAAAGAGATAGAAAGCCTTTGTTTATCAGAATTCTAAGGAAAGCAGGGAAACTAATTTGGATTCATAGGGACTGCTAGGCTGAAAATAATCTACCAAAACAGTGGGACCAGACTCTACCTCCTATTTAAACATCACAGAAACAAAAAGGAAGTCAAGAGAAGCAGGAGAAGGTGAGGTCAGGAGGTTTTAGGGAGCATTTGACAGCCCTGAGCCATGGAAGTGGGAGTAAATTGGAAAAATTTTGCCTAAATTTCCAAGGGTCAAAGTACATATTGCTGAACTCGTAAGTATCCTTATTTATATTTTTGGTCTGTGTTAAATTGCTCTGCTATTATTGTGTTCCATCACTTTTTTCCTAATATTATGTTATTTGGCACATCAAGATTCCTGACTATTATTTTTCTTTTCTTCCCCCCCCTTTTTTTTTTTGGTTATACTTTAAGTTTTAGGGTACATGTGCACAACGTGAAGGTTTGTTACATATGTATACATGTGCCATGTTGGCGTGCTGCACCCATTAACTCTCCATTTAACATTAGGTATATCTCAGCAAACTATCACAAGGACAAAAAACCAAAGACCGCATGTTCTCACTCATAGGTGGGAATTGAACAATGAGAACACATGGATACAGGAAGGGGAACATCACACACCGGGGCTTGTTGTGGGGTGGGGGAGGGGGGAGGGATAGCATTAGGAGATGACTATTATTTTTCTTATGGATTGCTTCCTTATCAAAGTTATCTTCTTTTTTTCTTTTTCTTTTTCTTTTTTTTTTTTTTTTTTTTTTAAGACAAGGTCTCACTCTGTTGTCCAGGCTGTAGTGCAGTGGTACAATCATGGCTTACTGCTTCCTCAACCTCGGAGCCTCAAGTAATCCTCCCATCTCAGCCACCCAAGTGGCTGGACTACAGGCACATGCCCCATACGCAGCTAAATTTTTTTATTTTTTATAGAGATGAATTTTTGCCATATTGCCCAAGCTGGTCTTGAACTCCTGGGCTCAATAAATTAGCCTGCCTTGGCCTCCCAAAGTGCTAGGATTACAGGTGTGAGCCACTGTGACTGGCCAAATTGCCTTCTTTAGCACTTTGGTAGGCTGAGGCGGGCAGATCATGAGGTCAGGAGATCGAGAGCATCCTGGCTAACATGGTGAAACCCCGTCTCTACTAAAAACACAAAAACAAATTAGCCAGGCATGGTGGCGGGTGCCTGTAGTCCCAGCTACTCGGGAGGCTGAGGCAGGCAAATGGCGTGAACCCAGGAGGCGGAGCTTCTAGTGAGCCGAGATAGCGCCATTGCACTCCAGCCTGGGCGACAGAGCGAGACTCCGCCTCAAAAAAAAAAAAAAGGCTTTTACGTTGGAGTCTATCTTGTCCTTGTATGCCATTTTGACTTAGGTCTAAATCATGTACAGAGTTTGTAGGTGGTTTCTGTTTGCTTGCTTGCTCACTCTCTTGCTTGCTTACTTTAATCCAATTTGAAAGTCTTTATAGTTTGCATTAAATTTTATTCTATTTAAAGACCCAGATCCACAGAGGAGGTCTACAGAAAAAAAAATGAAATAAAAAATAAAAATAAACAAAAACCCAGAGTTCTAGATCTTGCTGCATTGTTATTTTATATTGTTCTTGTGCTTGTTTGCTATTAGTTTTGTTTTTCATCAAGACTATGACTGTTTTTCTAAATTTTGAAAAAGTTTGAAATATAAAAAGCACTAGAAATAATATACAAAAATATTCCCATAAACTCTGTTCTCTTTGATTTTTTTCTTCTCTGGCTGACTGCAGTGTATAAAACCTTCTTATATTCCCATAAATGATTGTCTTTTCCTGGTAAAAACTGTACTTGAACCTGTATTTTTCTGTTCATTAATGTAATGAATTAAATCATTTTTGTTGATGACTCTTCTGTAAAAGGAGTAAAAAAGCATTTTTAAATTTACCCCCAATCCATTCCTAACCCACTTACATGTTTTCATTAATATAATCTAGAATTTTTAGACCCAGATTATTAATATTTAATTTTATGTTTGTTTATATTATGTTCCTCTATTCCAGGAATTGTTTATCAGATAATTGCATTGCTGGGTAACCTTATTTATGGTTATTAAAATAATAGATATGTTTAACTGATCTTAATGTTCACTGTTCTGACTTTTATGTTGATTTACCCATTTCTGTGTCCTCAACTTTGATTCATTTCATTCATGTGTAATATAGCCTCAAGAATTTTATTTGCTTGGCTTTTTGTATTTTAGGATGGGCTCATAAATGATACACTTTGCATATACATCTTTCTGTTATCTTCACAATTGAACAACTTGACTGGGAATTGTATGCTATTGAGTCATAACCTTTTCCTCTCAAAATTCCGTAGACATCGTCCCATCATCTTGCAGTTTTCAGAATTGTGGCAAAGTCTGAAAGCAATCTGATCTTTGTCCTTTATGGGAAAATCGTTTCCTTCCTAGATGCCTGTAGAGGTCATTCATTTATTAATACAGGTATTCAACAAATATTTGTCAAGCACCTACTGTGTGCAAAGCACTGACCTAGACACAGCAATGAATGGAACAGAGAGAATGAAGAACAGAGAATCAAGGCAGAGAGAAAGAACAGAGAATTAAGGCAGAGAGAAAGAACAGAGAATTAAAGCAGAGAAAAAGATCTGCCTTCAGGGACCTCTCAGGCTAGCGGGGGAGAGAGGCGATAAACAAAATGAATAAATATGACGTGGACTATCTATTATAGGGAATTTCTGATGATAACACATGTTAGGAAGGTTAAAGCTGAAGAAAGGCATAAGGAGTTGGACACATGACCATTTAAATAGGGTCCTAAGGGAACATTTAATAAGGTAACATTCCAATAAAAACCTGAAGGAACTGAGGAGTGAGCCATGTGGCTCTCTGGTGAAGAGCATTCCAGGCAGAGGGAAGAGCATATGCAGAGATCCTGAACTGAGAGCTTGCCTGATATGTTCAAGGAATAATGGGAGGCCACTGTGGCTGGAGTAGGAATGAGCAAGAGAGAAAGAAGAAACTGATGAGATGAGAGTTATAATGGAGGATCAGATCATGGAGAATCTTGTTAACCAATGTGTACACAGGTCAGCCTTTCCCAAGCTGGGGTTCCAGGGAAAACACACATTGAGCATTGCTACTTTCCAAGAGGGATGTATGATAAGCAAAGCTTCCCAAATTAAATTGTCAATGGAATCCCGTTATAGTAGACCTGTCAGTATTCATTCACCCATGAACTCAACAAATATTTATTGAGCACCTACTATATGGCAGGCACTGATCTGGGCATGGAGGATACAATGATGAACAAAACAAAGTCCCTGCCCTCATGGAATTTTCATCAATGTGTGGATAACAAACCACACACCCCTATGTATGTGAGATAAATGCTATGAAGGAAAAATAAAGCAGGATAAAATACTTGTAGAACACTCGTTTTGCTAAACATTGATCTCTTTTTTTTATTTTTCCTAATGTATTACTGACCTTTCAATAAAATATTAAAATTTTTCTTAAGGTTGAGAAAGTTCTCTCCTAGTTCACCTTCCACTGTTACTTCTTTTGTTGTTCTGATCTCTTTTAAACTTTTGTTTTTATTTTGAAATTTTGGAGGGAAATATTTTAAAGTATTTATTATACACAAAAGAATATACACACTGGTCTCCTTTTTAGGAACAGCAGTGATCTCTATGCTGGCACTGTATTAAGTGCCATTCTCTGTTCTCTATGTACCTAATCTCTTTGCTATTGTTTCTCCTATAGTCTGCTGGAGTTTTTCAAGTTTATCCAAGATTTATGATTCCAAGTCCAATGTCTACCTCACTATTATTAGTTCAAATGCACACTTAAAATCTCTAAAAACTCACTTTTTGGTGATCACATTAGTTTTTTATATTGTTTTTAATTATAAAAATAATATCTAATATTTATTAAAATCATACCTCATCCCAGATACTCTGCTAAGAGCTTTACATGCTTTATGTCATTTACTACTCAAACAGCTCCGTGAGCAGGCACCACGGTTATCACCACTGAACAGATGATGACATTGAGGCATAGAGGCATACACATTAAGTGAGTATTGACTATTTTCTACCTTGCCAATTCTGCTCTGTGCTGCATCTAACATTGATTTTAACTTTGCTTATTTATATTTCATCTTTATGAATTTCATTTACCTTATTTTATTTCTAACTCCTCTCAGCTTGTTCCCTTCATGTCATCCATTGACGTATCATCATCTTATTTTTATTTCTTGTATCATAAACTACATATTTCTATGAATTTTGCGGAAAGGACAAGTCAGATGTGTTCTAAAATGTTCTTCAGTTTACTATCATCAATATTTTTTAAAAGTAAGTTCTTCCTCTACATTGTGAGTACCGTGTTCTCTGTTTTATGAGGCAGATTTTCTCTAAAGCCTCATGCGCTTCTTTTTTTCGTCTATTTACTCATTTCTGATCCAACAAAAGAAAGAAAATAAAGACAAGTCTGCCTAGACATAGGACTTTTCTGCTAAAAAAAAGAAAAAAATTAAAGTTAAAAATAAGACTTTCTTCGGTTCTTCTTTGCTGGCCATCTGGGTGCTATTTGAATCCTTAAGCCCAGAACTTATGCCAGAGAGCTGGCGCATGTGACAGCCTCCACTTCTCTCTACAACTTCCAGTGTTTTTAGTCTAATATTTACTATCACTCCGATGGTTCACAGGGAGTGAGTCTGTCTCAGAAACCAGCCGGCTGATCATGTTACTATAAGAAGGTCACATACTCCTGAAGAATCTGTGTGAACAGTAAATTCAAACTCCAACCCCTGAATGCCTGTGTCTGTCTCAAGATTAGCTCCTTCCCAAAGCCAGACCCACATCCCAACATGGCCATTACCTATTGTATGCACTTCCACCCCAGTGACATTAGAGTGCTGGTCACTGAACTGCTGGAAGAGCATTGCTAGGGTGGAGTGAGGGAATCTAGAACCCTGGCCTCCTCAGAACATAATTCCCACAGAGTAGGGGTGAGGAATGCTTCCTTCTCTCTGAAGGACTCATTTAGAGATATAGATACAGGTTGGGGTTGGGGAGACTGAGGCTGCCTTTTGCCTTTTCCCTATTTGGCCCCACCCTCTGCCTCAATACTTCATCTGTTTTGGTTGAAGGAAATTAGATGCATATCACAGATTACTATTCCAGGATCCTGGTGCTATTAAATATGTCAGTATTTGTGTGTTTCCATAAACATTTCAGTGGAAAGGAAGGGAAGACAAAACAGGGGTGACCAACTTAAAGAGAAACAGGGAGACAAGCTTACAATAGGGGATGGGCAGCTCTCTGCCTCAGTCTTCCCAGACCTCTGACCTTGCTGTATTAGTCCATTCTCATGCTACTAAAAAGACATACACAAGAGTGGGTAATTTATAAAGAAAAGAGGTTTCATTGACTCACAGTTTGGCAGGGCTTGGGAGGCCTCAGGAAACTTACAATCATGGCGGAAGGGGAAGCAAACACATCCATCTTCACATGGCAGCAGGAGAGAGAAGAATAAGAGCCAAGCGAAGGGGGAAGCCCCTAATAAAACCATCAGATCTCATGAGAACTTACTCACAAGAATAGCATGGAGGAAACCACTCCCATGATTCAATTACTTCCCACCAGGTCCCTCCCACAACACACGGGAATTATGGGAACTACAATTCAAGATGAGATTTGGGTGGGAACACAGCCAAACCATGTCACTTGCCTTACCCCTAAGTTAACCCTGAGCAGAGCAGGGACTCTCTTATCCCCATCACAGATGTGTGCTGGGCCAGACACAGTGACTCACACCTGTAATTTCAGCACTTTGAGAGGTCAAGGTGGACAGATCACCTGAGTCCAGGAGTTTGAGACCAACCTGGGTAACACAGTGAAACCCCGTCTCTACAAAAAATACAAAAACTAGCTGGGCGTAGTGGCATGCCCCCATAGTCCCACCTACTTGGGAGGCTGAGGTAAGAGGATCACCTGAGCTTGGGGAGGTCAAGGCTGAAGTGAGCCATGATCGTAACCACTACATTTCCACCTGGGCAAGAGTGAGCCCCCATCTTCAAAAAAATAAAAAAGATGGATGCTGAAAGTGTGGACTCTGGAAGTAGGCTGCCTGGGTACAAATCTAAGGTCCACACTGAGCAAGTTACTAAATCTTTCTGTGCCTCAGTTTCCCCATCTGTAAAATGATAGAATCTCTCTGATAGTTATTGTGAGGTGTAAGTGATATAATATTTGAGAAGTACTAATAACAGCACATGGCACATAAAAATGCTATTGGTTGATTAAATGATTGATTGATTTAAAAGGGTCAGCACTGGTACCTACGAGCCTCTTCTAGGCATGCATAGTCTGTCCTCATGGGCTACTTCCTTGATTTCCTTTACTGGGATTGGAGCTTTGCTTATGGAGACCAGCTTTGCCTGTCCCTAACCCCTGGCCAGGTTCTGTCCTTGAGGTTTGGGCTAACTCCTTGTCCCCAGGATCCACAGGATCCTTGATGAGTGAACTTTAATGAAAATTAAACCAAGTACCAAAGGCTTCCTATGTGCCAGGCCTTCAGTACTTTGCCTGCATAAATCTTTTAACTCTCACAACAGGTCAATGATGTCAGCGCTGTTATTATCCCCATTGTACAGATGAAGCAAGAGTCCTAAAGTTTCAGGGCTGTTAAACGGAGATGGGATTCAACATGAAAAACCTGAAGGGCATAGCCACCTCTCTGTCTGCAGAGGAGAGAGACTTTGGGAGTTCTGAGACAGGCCTCTCTTTTATGAAGAAATTTCTAGGCTACTTAAAGGGCCCCAAACCCAGCACGGATCTGGTGCTCTGTAAATATTTATTGGAGATTTACAGAGTAAAAAGTTTTGCCCTAGATCAGTGATTCTCAACAGGGTGCGATTCTGCCCCCGAGCAGACAATTGGCAATGTCTAGAGACATTTTTGGTTTTCACAACTGGTGGGGAAATGTTACTGACATCTAGTGGGTAGAGACCAGGGATGCTGCTAAGCATCCCACAACACAGGACAGGCCCCCACGACAAACGGTAATCCAAGTGTCAGTAGTGCCAAGAATGAGAAACACAAGGCTCTGAAATCAACTGGTGTGTTCGTCTTCTCCTTATATCTCTGAGAAGACAAAAGAAACTAGATATCCCAACCCGGCACGGTGGCTCACGCCTGTAATCCCAGCACTTTGGGAGGCTGACATGGGGGGATCACGAAGTCAAGAGATCGAGACCATCCTGGCCAACATGGTGAAACCCCGTCTCTACTAAAAATATAAAAATTAGACCGGGGTGGTGGCGCATGCCCCAGGAGGCTGAGGCAGGAGAAATGCTTGAACCCAGGAGGCAGAGGTTGCAGTGAGCTGAGATCACGCCACTGCACTCCAGCCTGGATGACAGAGCCAGACTCTGTCTCAAAAAAAAAAAAAGAAAAAAAGAAAAAAGAAACTAGATACCCCAAAATGCCATAATCCCAAGAAGGGCTCTGTGCCTTGTAATTTACCTCTGTAAATAGGGCTCTCTCTGTGCCTTTCATCCCCCAATTCAGTCATCTCCTTATTTCTTATTTTGGGGGCAATCTCAGAACTGCCCGTGAAGACAAAAAAAATTGTGAATTTCAGGAGGAGGGTGGAAACCTCGTCCTTTGGGAAAATTGAGCTGCTGAACAAAAAATTCAGCAGGCAAGCCCCTCATAGCTCACAGAGGATAAAGCATAGAATATTTTAAATTTCATCCAGAGAGAACTGACTCTCTGCTCCTTCCATTCAAGAGCTTTTGTTTTGCATTTAAATGACAAGGGAGAGGTTGGGGAGAAGCCGGCAGCTTCAGTCTCTGTGAGGAGGGAAGTTGCCGCCCCTCTGAAGTGGCTGCGTTAATGTCATGTCATTACACCGTATTGCTGCACAGGTTAATATAATTGGGTGACGATGTGTGAGCAATGATCCGTGCCGTGTTACAGCTCTGAAACAAATGACATTTAACCAGCCAGTCTGTAAGGCTCCTTGTTATCTACATGGTGAGCAATTGAAACGGAGAAGCAGACCTCTGGATGAGCAACTGATGAATTAGTTGTTGGGTTTCCTCGACAGCCTGGATTTATAAGAGCACAATTCTAACATAATTTATTAGATCTATAAACAGACAGATCTGATGTTTTTACTGAGATTACATCTTGTCACCCTCAGATATTGTGTCGCTGACAGCCCTGTTATAATTTAATTTTATTATTCTGATAAGGTGTTGTTTCCGGGGATTTATTTATTTTTCCCCCTAAAAAGACATTTTCATTTTTAGCTGGAAAGGAATAGAAACTTTAATGCTAGCAGATCTCCAGTAGCCACCCGGACAGCTTTTCCATACTATGACTGTGAGCTTCTAAAGAGCAGAGCTGAAGTTTTAGCATGAATTAGTGCATGGCCCTTGGCCTGGGGAATGGCAGGAAGACATAAGGGAGTATCTGTCGGGTGGCATTGGGGCCTGTTTGAGGATCTTCCTCTTGTTGAAACATCAGCCGGTGATTGATATCCTTCCATAGAGTTTCTCACCTTTGCAGGCTGCCCGCCTCCCTCCACACCTGCCTTTCAGGCCAGGCAGGGCACAGAAGAGTCTATCCTGGCTCTGGCCATCACTCACCTGAGCCTGAAGCTAACATGTAGCTTCCTGGACAACAGTCCCCCACAAAGCTATTCTAAGCCAGCTCCTCCTGACCATGTAAAAAGAGGGGTGCGTGTCCACTCTCAAAGCCCCTCTAGGCAAAGGGTCACAGGTCTGAGTGACCAACATCTACCAGTAAAGGACAGTGGCCGTGCCAAGAACTGCAAGGGAGAGGCAATGCTGGAGTTGTATGTCCAGTCCAAAGAACATAGATGGTGAGAAAACACCCCACTTAGAGGCAATCAGATTAGGGTTGATGTCCCTCCAGGTAGCTGTGACTTCAGGCATTCTACTTCTCCTTTATGAGCTATTGCCCATTTGAAACATAGCAGTGATGACACCTGCCTCATAGTCCTGGTGAGAATAAAATGAGATAATGAATACAGAGTGTTGCTTTATTAGCTAAAGTACTGTGCAAAGGAAGGATACCTTTATTAGCAGTAACATCTCTAAGCTCTAGAGATACATTTTTTTCATCTGGAAGGGATATTTTTAATGTTGTTTTTTATTTTATAATAATGATAATATTCATATAGCTTTAAATTTTACCAGGTGCTTGCATATGATATAAGATAACAAGATCATTTTCATCTCCTTATAATTTGGTGAAGGTAGGTGACTTCTTTGTCTCCATTTTACGGATAAAGAAATGAAGGCTCATGGAGGTAACCCAGAGTTAGTCCACTGGTTACAGGATTCTAACTCACAACGGAACAACCCTACATCCATTACTTTGTACTTCCAATAAAATCAGGGCTTTCTCTGCTCCAGGTTCAAATGAAGCAGAGCATGGCTCTGGGGACAATCAGAATGAAAGTTTGTCACCAGCTCCCTGTTCTCGAGAGTTCAGTCACAGCTTGCTCGTAGGAGAAATGATTTGGGTCAATTCACCAAAAGCCTGGGGTACAGGTGCTCTAGGGTTTCAGCTCCACTGGCTTTCAGGGCCGGCTTCCATCCCCAAGGCCAGAGGCAATTCTTGGAGTCATTCATAAAGCCCTCTATGTCTCATGGGGAGAAAAGAAATTAATATCAGAAGTGGCAGCATCTAAGCGGCAGCTTCATAACAGGCTTGAACCTCGACCTCTTGGCTACAACTGGGAACGGCTCAGCCAAGCACGTCATTGACTCCCAGAGTCCTGAACCCGAGATGTGCATGTGGGCTTGTAGGTCACCCAGTCCAGCCCCCTTATTTTATAGATGAGGAGGTTGTATTCCAGAGAGGGGAGAGGGCTCACCCAAGGTGACACAGTGGGTAGGGGGCAAAATCAGGGTTGGAACCAGGTCTCGTGGTTCAGGGCTCTTTCCAGCATTGGGTTCCGCATCAGGCATACTCTATCATCGGAAGCTTTTATGAGACCCAGTAAAACAGAGGCTCCATCAAAACACCAAATACGCAATGTGCAACCCTGCACAGATCTGTTAAGCCATCACTGCAACAGCAGGAGCTCTACCCGGGAGAGAGGCCCACACCCCATCACCATTCACCCCCCTTGGCCTTGAACCTCTTGCCTCAATCCACTGTGAATTTCAGCCCTCGCTTCCTTTCCCAGCTGCAGCCTGATCTTACTCTTAAGGCTTAATGCTAAGATGTGCTGATTTTCTGGATCTCTTTCTCTGTTCTCATTAAAGTTTTCCTTCCAGAAAATTCTGCCTCAGGCCACCCTGGTAATTGTGCTCCAGCCTCATCCGATCCTCAAGACCCTTTCCTAGGATTGGTATGGGAAGAAAACCAAAGCTTTCAAAATACAATGTCAGCTGAAATATTGCATCTTCAGGGAAGGCTTCCCTGACCCCAACCACCTCCACTCAAGACTGGATCCGTTTCTCACATCCTTTGCAAGCAGCTCTTAAGTGTTTGTAAGGAGACTTGGGTGTGATTTCTAGATCAGCACGTGTCTCCCCCACTAGAGGGAGCTCTGAGAGGCCAGGGTGCAGCTGCTTTTGTTTACTACTGTGTGGCCAGTGCTTGTAGGGTGCCTGCCAGGAGATAGGTGCTCCATAAATATCTACTCAAGGAGGGGGACGCAGATGAAGCTCGTCTTCACCCACCTCCAAAAGGGTGAGCTTTTCCTGGAAAATGGGGAATTCTGGGGGCCCTTGCAGGGTCCAAAGAGGATGCACCTTTAACTAAAGGGATGAGATCATCTTTAAAGGGAGAGTTTGGGCTGAGACACTGAACAAAGTGATAGCACCCTCTCCCCACTTCTCCCGTAGCCCTAAGGATGTTTTATGTTGCCCATAGCTGAAAAAGTGCCCCTTGTGGTGGTGGGTGGCGGGCGGGCGGGGGGGGGCGTTAGGTTTACTCAGGATGGAGGTGGCTACAGTAAGACGTCCCCTCCTCTGTGCTTCCCAAAGTTGCTTCGGCTTCCAGGGTCACCTGCCTAAAACCTGGCAGCCCATGAAGGCAGAGGAGGTACAAGGCAGGAGAGGTAGGGCAGCCCGGTTCCTGTGGGTCGGCCAGGAACAAGCCCAGCCACCATAAGGAACAGGAAGAGAGGCCCTTGGATGCCCCCAAGAGGCTCCTCTGGAGCCTGTCTTTGGGTCTAGAGGGAGCAGCCATGAGCCTTGGGACCCAGCACAGGGGCTGTATCTAGGTGCCAGGGGTAGCAGATCAGCAGAAACTTCCAGGAGTAACCAAAGTTGCATCTGCAGTCACTGCTCTTCAGAAACAGCTGACCAGAGTCCCTGAGGACACAGTTCTCACATTCTGGGCAACAGGGGAAGGGATGGCCCATGCCTCCAGGACCTAGCAATATCCACAATAAGGGCTCCTGGGCAAATTTTGCTGGTGACACAGGCACAATGTCTTTGAGGATGATGCTACAAGGCCTGCCCTCTAGGACGGCACAGTGCAAAAGAAATAGAATGCAACCTCTGTATGTCATTTTAAATTTTCTGGTGGCCACATTTTCTTAAAGTAAAAACAGGTGAAATTAATGTTAATAATAAATTTTATTTAACCCAGTATATTCAAAATATTACTTCAACATGTAATCAATATAAAAATATTATTGAGATACTTTATTTCTTTTTTTCAAAATGCAGTGAGTATTTTAAATATACTGACAATGTAAGTCAGTTCTGAATAGCTTGGGAATAGTGGCTACTTAATTGGACAGCATGGCTCTGGAAGGTCAAGTCAGCCTTCACCTTGACAGTCTCATCTGGTAAGTGGGCATATCTCAAAGTTGTCAGGTGTCCGAAGGCTCCAAATGTGACTTGCAGAGCTACAAGGACAGGTGCAGAAGCAAGGGATTTCATAAGCCAGAGAGTGCTCACTGGACCCCACAATTCCCTCTCAACAAAACCAGGCTTATGCTGCATTCTAGTGAAACTTTCTCTGGTTGGGGAGACCCTGTGGCACTGGTTTCATGGCTGCCCTGCAGAAATGCTCTGTTCTGAGCCTGGGAAATGGAGCTGTTTGAAATGGATCCAGGTTTTCAGCTGCCTGGTCCCTGCACCCCATCTGCCAAGCACCAGGAGCGAGGCAGATGCTAGAAACACATCTGTCAACCTGCCCTGATGGTTTCTGGCACTTCCCCCAGCCTTTCTGAGACTGTGTCCCCACCCTGGAAGAAGCCAGCACTCTCTGGGTTTTCAGTTACTGGTACCCACTGGAGAGCAAACTGGGGCATCCCTGGATGTGGCTTCCCCAGAAAGTGGTCCCCCATTCTCAGGGACTGATAGCTCTGTCTGCTTTGCTGCCTCCCACCCCTCTAACACAGCCCCTCTCTGAGACAGGAAGTAGAGTGTAAACCCAGCAGTCCCCACAGACACAGTGAGCAGCTCTGGGAAGGTCTGCATGGGCTGCAGTGAAGCAAATCCCAGCATGGAGCAGGCCAGTGCCTGCGTGGCAAGCGACCAAACCTGCTTCTACTCCCGCTCTGCCTCTCTCCCCGATAATATGAGTTGTTTTGAGGATGAGACGAGAATATGTAAACAAAGTTCCTGACAATCAGTACTCAACAACTTCTGGGTAGAACAAGACCGAGAGCTAACAGGGAAAAGAGAGGATGCCTTAACCATGGTGATGGCAGAGCTAGACTCCAGGTCAGTGTCTGTTGTCCCTCATCTGGGCCATTACAGGTCACCACCACTGGTGGTTCCTGAATGATTTCAACATTATGTAGTTTAAGAGGGAAAAGTCAGTCCATCTGGTTGTGTATGTATGGGCATGTTTTATATGCCTGAAAGTCATGAGTTAGAAAAGTTTAGAGTGTCTGACTCTCCTCTGTCATGCCAGCTCCCAGGTCATAGCCTGGATCAATGTAGGTGCTCAGTAGACACGGTTAATCAGACAAGAGAAGAAAGGAGTGAGAAAAGCGGGGAGGGAAGGGAGAAGTCAAGAAAATGTGATGAGGGGTATAAGGGGTAAGCAACAAAGAGACAGACCAGAAGGAAGAGGTGGAAGAGGTGATCCAGGGTCGGAGCTTCCCGCTGCCCCAGCCCTGCCTCTGCAAATCGAGCTCAGCCCACCTCTCCCAAAAGCATCTCCGTGGCTGGGCGCAGAGGGCTGGGCACCCTGGCTTGAGCTGGAAAGCCTTTTGCCAACTCCATTTTTCCTCTTAAACCATCAAGGAGTCTAAATGTCAGCTAAATGAGTACCCCATATGTGGAAATATTCATTCTCACATTGATGTTTTCCTTATAAAAGCACGTTGTTTTATGTGTGGGTGGAGGAACTCATTGTAAACTGTTAAATATGATGTAAATGCTAATTTCTCTGCAATGCCCTGTAAAGGAACTCCCTGGGAAGTGCGTCTAGTGGAAGACCATAAAAGAAAATGGTAAAAATAAATTAGGGAGAAACGCGGGTGGTAGCATACGGTGTCTGTTTTGCCAACACGCAGCCGTGTGTCCCCCCTCCAAGCTCTGGCCCTAACAGGAGAGGATTTGCATAACTGCAGTGACAGATGCCACCACTTCCCCACAGCCACCAGGCCTTGACAACTTTTGGGAAACATTCTGCCAGGGTTTGCTTCCAATGAAAACAATTTAAAAAATCACCAAGCATTTCTCTCTTTTGCAATTTTTAATAAAATTATGGTTTCTAGAGGTTTGGATTTCAATCCTGAAAAGAAGAGGCACAACTGATACGATGCAAATCTGCCTTTAAAACCAACCTAGGTTTCAGGTTGCTCACCCAGGCTTGCAGTAATAACCTTTTCTAAAAACCTCCGATGCACTTTGGCCACATTCAAAAGAGAGAACATGGCAGGTGTCTGGCGAACACAGGCCTCTTTCTCCATCAGTAGCCTGGTCAGTCTTGGCACTCTGTTAACCAAACCCAGCTCTGGATTTTAACCACAACCCAAATTTTGTCACACACAAAAGAATTAGAATTCAGGGTCACACAGCTATTTGTGGAATGAATATTAGTATATTCTTTGCAAATGCATGATGTATGAACTGCATATATTTCTTTGATAAATTGTTTTTAAATATTTCCTCCTTTTTATTAATCGAAGAGCAACCTCGTGTATCACTGCCATTTTTTCCTGTTTTTCACATAAATTATTTTCTTGCAATGTTCGTTTGTATTATTATTGCCGATATTAAGGCAAAGACTTTTTTTGCCTTGTAAACAAGATTTTGCTTACAGCTAAATGAAAGAAGTGAAGTTAATCACATTGAAATAATAGGTTTAAAAAGGTAATTCAGTGGTGTGGGAATGAAGTTTAATCTTCAGCAATAGAAGCCGTGCTAAGAGAAATGGCAGAAAAGCTTGTTCTGTAATTAAATGGTATTTATCACAGGCAGGTCAGCTCTGCTGGGTGAGAGGCTCCAGGACTTCACAGAGAAGAGGAAGGCAACTAGGGCAGAAAAAAAGGGCCCAGAGTAGAGCCCGCAGATTCCAAGAGCAGTCTGGGAGGAAGAGCTGGGTGCAGTGACACCTCCTGGGGTCCAGCTGTCTAACCTTGCACATGTGTATCTCAGCCCACAGAAATGAGTCTGGCAAAAATGCCAAGTGCATCCTCCACATCCTTCCAGAAGGGACCCGATGTACAGCTTCCCTAGTCAGCATTAAACCGCACGAGCTTAGAATTTACACAGACCTGGGACCAAATCATACAGCTGGTAGCCCCACTTTCTTCATCTGTAAAATGGAGACAGTAATGCACCAATCTCCTGGAGTTGTTAGGACAACTTGCAACACAAGACATAATGTGCCATGTACCATGCCTGGCACTGTAGCAATAATCAATGCTAATTATAGCCCACTAATTAGGATTCGGACCTCAGGCAAAGCTAGTGCAGGTTGAGAATCTCTAGCCCAAAGAGGAAAAAAACTGAGCTTCTCAAACAGATGTTTCTCAGGCAGCCTTCTGCAAATGTGGCCAAACTTGTCAGCAAAGCATCAAACCTGGTATAAACTGAGGGCATCAGCCTGCAGCTGAGAAGGCTGTGGGCTGATTTCAAGGTGGTTCTCAAACAGCCCTCTGCAAACATGTTCAACCCTAATAACAGAGCAAGTCAGTGAGTTGAGCCCCATCCCAGATTTCTCTTTCCAGAACTCTGATTTCCTCTGGGAGCTGGAGGATATGAACCCCAGATGGCTTGGCTGGGCTCAGACCATGCTGTTCATCCATGCCTTCCATCTGAGTTCAAGCCCTGAATCTGCCACTTGCAAGGGTGTGGTTTTAGATAAGTGAGCATAGAAAGTGACAGTACTGGGTGGAGAGGAGGATGGAGTTAGATAATTCAGGGAGAGTCTTTCATGCTGCCAAGGCCAAGCCCTTTCCTCCCACGCTACAGGTCTTTGCTAGCTGCTGGCTCTTTCTTACACCCGAGCTCACTGATGAGATCTTCACGCCACTGTGCTTCAGGAAGACCAAAAGACCCAATGCAGGGATGTCTCACTTTGGGGAGGACCCTCTTGTTTTTAACTCTGGCCTGCCTGTCTATCAGGGCATTTGCTGGCAGGAAATTCAAGCATCCCTGATCCCCCTTCAATGAACCCCATTTCAGTAGGGCCTGTTTGGCATTCATAGGTCTCTGGGGCTCATATGCTGTTGACAGACGCCTTAAAATCAACCTAATCTTCAATTGGCCCATGTGCAAAAACATACCAGGGCATTCTTCAACATCAGGGCAGCTGAGCCTGGCACCACTCCAGCTTTCATCTCTAAGAAGCTCGAATTCGGGTCCTTTATTAGCTCTCCCATCTTTATTAGTGTTCTGGAGCAGAGTGTCTGCAGCTAAAGTTATTGAATTTTCACTAAAACCTCAATACATGCACGACCCTTTTGTACTTTCATGTTCAAAAAGGTACAGACTTCCAACCGCCATCTCCTGCCTCCATCCGTATCTTTCCTCATTACAGGCTGCGGTCCAAAACCAATACGAATTAAATAAATAGCCCACTGAGAGCAGCACTTTGGAGAATTGTCTCCTTGCTGTACAGATGTGGGCTATCTCCAAACAGCACCAACATCTTGTATTTTATCTTATATTTGAAAAAAAAAAAGAAATTAAAATCCAAATAGTATCCAGGGAGGAAACGTTTGCGTGGGTGAATGTTTCATTTCATTCTTCTCCCAGCGTGCCCTCCTCTTTCATCCCATAATGGCTCTTCTCGGCTAATCTGTCTTGAAAACCTGCAGGTAGAGATGTTTATTGATACAAGGCTGACATGCAACTCAGTTTACAGAGACTATTGAAAGTGCATAAATAGTAGATTTCACTTGATGTCTGCTTATTAATGCAATTCCACTCTGAACATTTCTACAGAAAGAGGTTTTGCCAGATGGGAGATAAGTCTTATGTTATGGATATTCATGTAAGAAAACATTTGGTTTCCATTCTAAATGTCTGATACAGGCTGTCCCCATGATTGCATTTTTCAGGGCAAGTCACCAAATTCAACATCAATTACTTTGTCTTTTAGCAGTTTAAGGGAAAAAAGTTTGGGTTTTTTGTTGTTGTTAAAAAAAAATCACTAAAATCTCATACAAACATTTCAGCCCACCATTTCATATGAACACAACCAATTACTTGTGTAATTTTACAAGAGCAGCTTTAACCATGGTTCACACAGAATCATCTTGTGCCCTGAAACCACAAATTTGACTTCCCAGCAGCTAGTAACTTTAAATCCTTAACATAATACCCACAGACATTTGTTCCCTTAGATCCACCCAGGATCCGATGCTGCTGGACAGATAAGCAGAGTGGAGGAACTCACTTTAGGCATATTGTGGAGAAATATGGCAGGGGAGTCCATGCACTCTGCAAGGCCTTTATGGTCCATCTATGGAACTGGGATAGGAAATCAATGGCTAAGTCCGGACTGGGGCACTGAATTCTTCCACGTAATCATTTTTTCCTTCCTCCAGTCCCTGGCCCCTCCTCTGTTGAAGTCTTAACATCGCCTTGCTCATTTAGAGCATAATTGAGACTCCACTTTTATTTCATCGTCCTTCCCCTTTCATTGATCATTGCTAATTTTCTGGCTCAGTGCCATCCGGGGAATGGGTTTCCTAACCCCAGCAGAGGTGCAATTGGAGTCATGGAAATAAAAACGGGTTTGTGCTTTGTCTCAATGAACCAAGTCAGCTGATGTGAGGAGCTGACCAGGGTACTCAGGGATACCTTCTACCCGCCACCCTTCTACCTCTGTGCCAGCCCACCCAGACTTAAGAAAATATCTCCCCAGCACCCTGGAGCCTGCCTGGCATCTCAGAGCATGTGACCTCAGCATCTTCTGCCATGTAGATAAAAACACCAGCACAATAAGGGAATGATTCCTCCCCCACAGGTGCAAAAAAGAGTGGGTGGCCAAGTGCAGCTGTACCTCCAAGTAGCCAGATGTGAAAACAGTACATCTGTCTGCAGTTTCTCTGTTCAAACTGAATCACTGATTCTTCACTCATGCCTGAGAACATGTGCCAAGGAGAGATTTAGAACCACAGAGTCCCCACCTCCCCTCCTCCAGGCATATCAGGATGGGGGCAGGGAAAATTTATAAGGTGCGTATGTCAGAGCTTTGAACTTAGGCAAGTGTAAATCCAGAAAGAAGAAGGTAGCCCACCAGAAAGGAGCAGAGGGGAACAGTACCCAACACACTATCCCAACACAATGTCATACCATCCCTGGAGGGGAAAAGAATCAGAACTGTGAGAAATGTGATAGAACTGTCAAAATTATATAAAATCAGCTTCATGGATTGTGAACCACAAGTCACACTTCTATTTGTTCTATAACAAGGTAAAGATTGCAACATTTCCATCAAGATATGAAACAGAGGCAATAATAGCACAGAAAAAGACCTATCAATGCGATATTCAAGTTATCTGTACACTCTTACCCATTTCTTTCATCTGATACCTAGGAAGCCTGCTACCAAAGTTTGAAAATCGAAATCTTGCAAAGTATTTGAAGATTTGGAGCTGTAGTATTGCTGGAGTCAGTTCATATCAGCTCCCAAGAGCCAACTGTTACGTTTTCAGGAAATTTGCAAGCTGGTTAACATCATGTTGGTAACTCACAAAGTCGGCCATTATTAGAGTATTTACACCAAAGAAATAGGCACATGCTATGAGGACTTTTCTTTTTTCAGAGAGCTGGTTGTTAACCATTTACTAACATCATTGGTTAGAGGGCTGTCCTGAGATTGGTCAGCATGATAATTAGATTTAGATTTAGCTCCATCAAGTTCTCTTTCAATGCTCTCAAACTGCTTAAGCCCATGGTTTTCTAACTGCCAACTGCAAGTACCTTGCACTCCCAGAAGTGCCTAAGGATAAATGGGGAAAGAGGACAAGGTGAAGAATGAGTCTTATACACACCCCTGACTTAATAGACCATCTTGGCTTTGAGCTGTTAGAGTAGGTCTCACTACAAGTTCCCTTTTGTCAAAGGGCTCTGCTGCTCTAAAAGCTTAGTTTAACTGAGATTGCTTCTGTCTGTTTAACTGAGATGTCTGTCTGTTTGAGTCTTCAGAGAGGGGAGATTTATGCAAGGCCACACAGTGAGGGCAAGGCTGTGGGAGAAGGACTCGGCATCCTGGACCCAGCTTCCCCTGGACTCGTTACATGACCTTAGACAAGCCCACTTTTCCTTTTCTCTGGTGTATAGGTGGACTTGGTGACCTCTCTGGGCACTGTTGGCTGTGAAATTCTGACATTCAACTCTGAGTTCTTGGTCTAAATAGACTCTTGAGGGAGTGTGGATAATTTAAGAAACTGAAAGACAAGAGAGACAGACAAATGCCATCTGATTTTTCAGGAGAAAACATGGAGCGATCATCTTGACCCAGACTCCTGAAGTCCCCAGATCTGCTTACTTTCTAGATGATTCACAAGCCCTTGGGAAAGGAACATCAGGAATCTACTTGGATTCTGTAGGAACAACCCAGCCAGGCCATGAGTTGGGGCATCTGAGTCATACAGACCTAGATCCAAGTCCCAGTTCCTCCACCTACATGCTAAGTGGCAATGGGGAATTTACTTAACCTTTCTGATCTTTTGATTCCTCCTCTGTAAAATGGATCATAATAACACCCACTATCTAAGACTTTTGCTAAGAATTAAATGAGATAAGCCACGGAAAGTACTTGGCATCACATTAGTCCAGACTAAACACTCAATAAAGAGCAGCTACTAACATCATTATTTCCTCAGGTGATGGGGCTAAATTGAGAGGCCAGGGAAATGAAACAGACTTGGGATTTGCACTCTCGGCTTTGACCTGCGTTGAATCCATGTATGGGACTGAGCTGGGCCTGGGCTTCTAAGACTGATTGCTGAGTGGACTGTGCTCAGAGGGAAATTTTTGGGGTAGATTAGCCATGAGGCAATTTTGCACAAGTCAGTTTGGGTTGGAATCAGTTAAGTTTCTTTTTATTTGGAGTGAAAAGAGCAAAAACATACACTCGAGAAGCCACGATGAACTATTCATATCCTGGGCCTGGGCCAGGAACTCATGCCCAGGTCCTCTAGGGAGAGGCCTCAGGAAGAGACTAGTGAGGCTGAGCTCTCAACAGACTTGCTGAGACCCAGTGCATCAGCAGCCCTTGTGACAAAGTGTGACCCCAAGAGAGGAAGCCTGGACTTCTCACTTCTGCACCAGACCCAAAGCAGCTTTAATCAATGGGAATGCCAAGAATGGTACCAAAGTCTGGGATACTGCACACCACACAGTGGGCATTTGCTTTCTTGCAGGGAGCACCAGCAGAGGTGGAAGTAGTGAGGTTCCCTACCGTGATCTTTGGGCCGCAGGGGTCAGCAAGAAAAGAGGAGCAGGAGAGACAGAATTTAGCAAGTGCTGCCGTGTGGGGAATGAGATTTATTCCTAAACATATAAGGGGCTCCACAACAAAATTGGGAGAACTTTTCATAGGTCCATAAATGGGGCTAGAACCAGTAAAACTTGGATGATTTTTGTTAATGTGACCCTGAGTTTAACCCCAACCTGGGGTTCCACATTTTGGATCCAGAATGAAGCATGCATCCATTCAGCAGAAATGCTTTCAAGATATCCTTGTAGACAGGTGGGAAAATGTAAGCTTCGAGGTGTGTCCATGACTCGCTGAATGTACCTAAAAGGAGAGTCTTACCTTGGTGCAAAATTAGAATCACCTGGAGAACTTTATTTTTTAACTAGAGACAGGGTCTCCCTCTGTCACCCAGGCTGAAGTGCATTGGCACGATCCTGGCTTACTGCAGCTTCTAACTCCTGCCATCCCTCCAAGAAGTGCAAGGTCTTAACCAGATCCTCTGACTCTTAGGCTGGGCCTCCTGACTCCACAGCCCCATGGCTGTCTTTCCTGAGTTATAGGATGCTCTAGACTGGGTATCTTGGGTAGAAAATGAACCACAGGACTTTGAATATTGCTTCCATCTCTGAATGCCTATGCTGCCTCAGAGGCTGAGGCTTCCCCAGTGACCCACCTGCCCCCAGGCCTGGCTCCCACCAAGGCATGCCCACTTCCTGAGGCCTTCTCTCAGGAAGGAAATCCCAGTCATCATAAAAGGAAAATAAGGAAATAAAATCTTAATAGGATTTCATAGGTGATATAAAATCTCTACAACTCTGGGTGACAGACACTAAAAAAGATCATTTAGAGAGAAAAAGCTTTCTAAGACTTCCTGTGGAATTGGTTGTCTGAATAAGCTTGCATGGTGGTCATATATAATGTCAGTGGAGGGAGGGCCAGAAGGGTCTGGGCTGACTGGGGCCTGAGATACAGGGAGACTAGTTTGACCCACTGAAGAGGCTCTCAGAGTCATGAGGCAACACCAAGACATACAGTCCTGTCTGCCTTATGACCTTCGCCACATCCTTCAGGCCTTGACTCGGCCACTGCCTCTTCTGGAACCTTCCCTGACCCCCCAGTAGATTATGACCCTCCACTTCTTCCCCAGTATTCCTGGGACATGGTTCTTTTATACAGCAGTGTTTTTCAGAATGTGTCCACAGAACATCAGCATTGGTATTGACTGTGTGCATCTTGTTAGAAACAGGCTCCTGAAACCCACACCTAGACCTGCCATTTCAGAATCTCTAGGGGTGGAGCCCAGGCATCTGTACCTCCAACAAGCTTCATGGGTGTAGGTGACATTTTGTTGAGATCTTGGGGCAAGAAGGAGCTCATCCTGTGAAGATCTGGGAGCAGACAGAGAATGGCAAGTGCAAGGGTACTGAAGTGAAAAAGCATTTGGAAAGTCTGAGGGACAGCCAAGAAGATAGTGTGGCTCAAGAGACATGTGTGAGGGGCAAAAGTGGGAGGAGTTGAGGTTGTTGATATATCAGGAGCCAGATTCTGGGGGGAAGAGTTTAGACCTTATTCTAAGTTTAATAGAAAGCCACAAAAGGTGTCTGTTGAAGACTGCATTATTGGTTGCAATTCTTTTTTTTAGAAATGGGGTATCACTGGAGTGCAGTGATGCGATCATAGCTCACTGTGACCTCAAACTCCTAGGTACAAGTGATCCTCCCACCTTAACCTTCCTCCCCTTGTAGCTAGGACTACAGATGTGCACCACCACACCTGGCTAATTGGTTTTTTTGTTGTTGGTTTTTGTTTGTTTGTTTGTTTTTTAGAAACAAAAATCTTGCTATGTTGCCCAGGCTGGTCTCAAACTCCTGGCCGCAAGTTATTCTCCCTCCTTGGCCTCCCAAAGTGCTGGGATTACAGAGATGAGCCACCATGCCCAACCTGGTCCCAATTCTTTATCCCACTATTATAAATTATCTCTCCACACATTTGCTATGGCCTCATGGTGATGAAGTGTACTTCCTTTTTCTATGACTTTGATCTTGGCCGCATGACTTGCTTTGAGGAATGGGCTGGTGGTGGATGTGTTGGGAGCTGAGGCTCGGAATGTTCTTGCACAAATGGGCTTTCCCTCTAATGTTCCTTTTTTTTCACCAGGAGTAGAGAATGCCTTAGGTAGCCATTGATCCAACAAGGATGGGAAACATATAGTGTTAAGCTGGACCCAACCTGCAGGCCAGAGCCAAACCCTACCTAGATCAGCTGATCCTCAGCCAACCCTCAGACACATGAACAGGAAATAAATGCTTGCTGCTATACATCACTGAGTTTTGGGGTGACTGGTTATATGCAATTACTGTGAAAACAACTGTGTGATAAAAGCTTTCAACAAAGGAGTGACTTGATAGCCTTTTTGTAAAGACCACTCTGGCAGTAGTGAGGAGACTGGATTGTGAAAGACACATGGAAATGAGAAAATGAGCTTGAAGCCCATTGCAGTTGTCTGGGTTGGATCCCACAGTGGGTTCGACTGTGGAGGTAGTGGTGGAGATGAAGAGAAGCGAATGGATTCTAGATGTATGTGGGAGATAAGAGCTGACAGGATTTGCTGATAGGCTGAGTTTGGGGATGTGACCACAACATTATGCAATTTCAGAAGGAAGCACACACAGGAAGTGGTGCAATTTGGCACCACTGGATACAGTGAGGAGGGAAATGGAGATGGATGAATGTCTTCTAGATTTTTGGCTTCTGCGACTGGGAGGATGGTGGGGTCATTTACCAAGAGAGGAAGACCTGGGAGGAAGAAAATTGATGAGTGTGGGTGGCGGGAGGCGGGGACCAGGAGGACCAATATCTCTGTTTTGGCCATGCTAAGTTTGAAGTGTCCATTGAATCTAAATGGAGATGTCAAGTAGGCAGTTCGATATATGCGTCCAGAGCTCAGTGGAGCAATCAGGGCTGGAGTTATAAATGAATGAACCAACATTTGACAGTTGTGTAGCATGCCTTTGCTCAGGCTGTTCCCTTTGCCACATCTTCCCTGGCCACTTAGCTCCTATTTCTGCTTTAAGACCCAGTTCAAACATCACCTCCATGCAGAGTTTGTGGTTCTCACCTCTGTGTTCCCAGAGTTCACTGTAAATATCTCACATGTTCCAAATAGCCTGCCTCCCCCACTAGACCACAAACTCTGAGAATCTTTGTATTCCCAGCACCTAACTGAATGCTTGGCACATGGAAGATGCTCAATAACATCAACTTCCTTCCTTCAAGGCATTGGGCTGGGTACTTATAAAAGCAATGCTCCATTTAAACTTCTCCACGGTGCAGAGGGTATGTTGTCATTCCATTTCAAAGTTAATCACACTGAGGCCCTGAGGGATTAAGGTCCTGCCCAAAGTTTCTGCAAGTGGAAGTATCTGGATCTGTCTGATTTCACTGCCTGGGCTCTTTCCACGTTGCCTCTGCCCCACTCCTGCCTCCCATCCCCTCCCTCCTCCCGCTCCCTTGCAGCCCTCCTCCTCCCTGGCAGGGCTCCCACGCTGCCTGCGCCTCCACACAGGATGTGCTTCCTGAAGTTCCTGGTCCAGATGGCCCACGGAAGCTGCTCCTCATAAATCACCAGGCCTCGCAGAGCTGTGCTCAGCCACTTTCTCCTCTCAATCTCCCCAGGTCCCAGTGCGTGGGCCCCATCTGCCCAGTCAGCAGAACTGGCTTCTCTAGACTGGGGAGCAGGTCTATGGTCCCCCTCCCCAGCAGGGCCAGGAGCCATGGAGCAGATTCCTGGGAGCTGATGAGGGGACTCACAGAACATCTTTGTTAGGGACTTGGAGGTGACTAAATGAGATGCAGAATGCTTAAAACTTTGCCCCCAGTGGAGGTGCAGGTGCAAAGGGTTATGAAATCCACCTGCCAGCCAGGCCCTATCACCACTGGGTATTTGGACCCCTTTGCTCCCTAAGACACCATGCCACAGGGCAATTGCATGCTTGGCACCACCAAGTCCCCAAATACATTTCCCAATACAGATCAGCAGCTTCAGTGACAACCCGCTCGAGGCCCAGCACACCTTGGACAAGTCACTTCCCTTCCCTGAACTTTCTTTTCTTTTATTTGTAAATTGCAGATAATAGTATCTGCCTCTCAGCTATGCTAAGAAGTCAACAGACAGTGTTTCAAAAAGGCACATGGTGAGTCCCCAGAACATGGTAGAAATATAAATGCAAGGCACCCTTGAGTATTGCCCTACTCAAAAATGGGCCAGAAGTGGGGACAACAGGGACCTGAGTCCCTTTTTTTTTTTATTCTATTACCACCATCTCCTTAATGTTTCCAAAGCACAGACTGATCTGATGTGTCCCTCCTCTGCCTAAAAATCATTCAGTGGTCCTGATGTCACCTTAGGCAGTAATTCTCCATATCTTCTTTTCTGTAACTTTAAAAACTACAGTTTGGGACCATATACTTGGAGGCTGTGGCAAAGTTGGCTAGCTGCCCACCAAAAATGCATGCTCCTGTTCCATGGTACGAGGTTGTCAGATCATGGTTGCCCAATCAGAATGACACTTTCTAGCCCCTCTTGCACTAGACGGAACCACATGACTACTTCTTATCACTGAAACATGAGTGAAAGGTATATGCCTCTCCCTTCCAAGCAGAGATGCCTTTGCTCCACCTTCTCTTTCCTTGTCTGCTAGCTGGAAAAAAGGATTCTAAGTTGCAAGAACTTGGTGGAGCCATAAAACGAAAGGTGCCTCAATCCATGAATGGCTCTGTGGAACAGAGAGCCAGCACTGTCAATCAGTACTCACTTTCTGGACTTGAAGGAAAATTGTTTGAGGCCAATAATATTTTACACTTTATCTGTGATAGCAGCTAGCATTACCCTAACTCAAAGGAGTTAAAAGATTCAAAATAGCATAAAACAAATCAATAATAATGATGGTGCAATCATGACTATAGTATAACAGTACCTCACAGAATCTATAAAGGCACATACCTGTGCTGACTATTTAACAGAGACCTATGGGTACCACATATCAATTTGAGTAGACTTAGTGCCCTGGTCTTGCTCCCTTTATGCTCATAAAATGCCACCCTTGACTGTCCTACTAAACATGCCTCTTTGCATCTTGTCACAGAACCCACCCACCCACTGGTAGCATCAGCCTGATTTCCATCTGGGCAGTCACGCTACCCCTATTCTTAGTCTCTAGGTTCCAATAGGTCTGGCACATTGTCTAAGCCTGGCCAATCAAAGTTCTACTCACGGTAGCAGTGGCTGGCCTAGGAGTGGGCACATACCCTACAGCCAGTTGAATCATCAATTATGGTAAATAGCAAGACTTTGTCCAGGTATACTGGGGGAAACACAATTACTCTTTTCTGCTATATTCAACCCTAGAAAAAATAATAACAACCATGTTGCAAACACAAGGGGAGAGCCTAAGGGAGAATGGTGCCAAAATGGCAGGAGACAAGACCTAAAGAGAGAGAGAGAGAAATCAATCCCCAATTACATCAAACCATGGTCTTTTCACTTCCAGAAATCAATACATTCTCTTTTTTCCTAACTCCAACTTGAAATGGATTTTCTGACCCTTACAATCAAAACAATCCTAAGTAGAACTCAGGTGTGCCAGCATTTGACAGCCCAACCCTGAAGGATTGGAAGTTCCCCAACAGGAGAGCCTCTGGCCTACATGGTACAATTTAGGCTGAGTCCTGCACCCACAACTCCCTTACCAGCCCCTGCATCCTCTCCCCTCCCTCCATTTGCCTGTCCCCCATATCCTCTTCCCAATCTCCACACAAATGATGTTGAATTCCCAGAAAGTAGAGATCCTTCTCCTACCCCCTGTCTCTGCTATTTGTTTCCTTACCCACCACCTTTGCTCAACTACCCATAACCACTTCTCAGCCTCCCTCAAACCTTACCTCCACTGTGAATTCATCTCTGAACAGCAATTTGTTTTCAATTAATCAAATTCTTTTTCTCTCTTTTTTGTTCAAATCTATGTTGGTTCTCTACCAAAACAGATCTGATCTTTTAAAAAAAAATGCCCAAAGAGACATTGGCCAAGTTTCAGCATGAGGTATCACTGAAACCACTTCAGGAAGGATAACACCACCACAGACTTCCTGGGAAGAGGAGATGTAAACCCACCTCAGAAGATGACAGCAGTGAAGAAAATGAGCATCACAAACTGGTTCCCAAGGCCTGGGCCTGAGAAACACTCAGGAGAGCCAATTGCTGAAAAAATAATAATAATAATACCCAGAGAGAGGAAGCCTTTTCTTCAGGAGGAAACTGACTCACACTCTCTGCCCTCAGATCTTCCTGTTCTCACCCTTACACCTCCACTCCAACTACAGTGCCTCCTTGCTGTTCCTCAAGCAACCAGGCATGTTCTCACCTCAACACCTGTATTGGTTATTTATTGCTATGTAACATACAACCCGAAAGAGCAGCTGCTTAAAACAAGAAACTCTTTTTTAAAAAAAAGTCTCAGAGTTCCTGTGGGTCAGGAACCTGGGAGTGGCATAGCTAGGTTATTCTGGTCCCAGGTTTCTCCTAAGATTATGCCCAAAATGTCAATGCAGTTATACCCATTAGAAGGCTGGGGGCTCTGCTTCCAAGGTGGCCCACTCACAAGCCTCAGAAGTTATTGCTGGCTGTTGTCAGGAGGCTTCAGTTCCTTCCCATGTGGACTTCTCCATAGGACTGACTGCTTGAGTGCCCTCACAAGGCAGCAGCTGGCTTTCCACAGGATGGGTGATCCAAGAGAGAGAAAGGCTGAAGCTGTCATCTCTTTTATGACCCAGCCATGGAACCCATATTTCCACAATATCCTATTGGGTACACATGTTAGCCCTATTCAGTCAGGAGGGGACTACACAAGAACATGAATACTGGAGTCATTGGAAGCCCTCTTTGAGGCTTAGGACCAGTGAGACTTTACACTTATCACTTCCGCTACCATCCTTTCCCCAGATATCCCCATGGCTTCTTCTTTTTCCTCTTTCGAATCTTTGCTCAAATGTCACTTTTTCAAAAAGACCAGCCTTTTAAAAACTACAGCTCCTCCTCTTGCCCCAGAGCATTCCCAAATTTCCTTTCCCAATTTATTTTATTCATTGCATTTATTATCAAATACACACACACACACACACACACACACACACACATAATTTTGTTGTGTTTTTGAGTTTTAGATTTACAGAAAAGCAACAAAGATAGTACAGAGACTTCCCGTATATGTTTCACCTGGTTTCTCCTAATGTTTGTTCTGGTTGCGTTTTTTTGTTATTGTTGTTTTGTTGTTTTTTTCTGTCTTCCTCCATTAGAATATAAGCGCAATGAAAGCAGTGACTTTTGCCTATTTTATTGGCTGATGTATCCTCAGTGCCCAAAACATTGCCTCACTCACAGTAAACATTCAATAAATATTTGTTGGATGAATGAAAGACTATATTACCAGCTCAAAGAAAAGCTGACACTTGCCTTTTGACCTTGAAGTTCTTAACAGAAACACACAGGATATTTAACATAGGATGACCCAGGGGATTTAGGTAGAGTATTTAAAACTCAGCGGGGAAAGGTTTGGGTGAGAAAGTGTACACCTAACTTGTCGTAAAACAATAAACTTCATTTATTAATTTTCATTTTTCTCTCTTTGCTCTTTTCAGTATGATTTGCTTTATTGTTGATAAAGTGAGTTGGCTTTATATTGTGTCAATAAACCCATCTTCATTTATCAATAACACGAATGCAGTATTTCCCTAGAAGAGGCTTAACTGGACTAAGCAGGGATGAGCAAGGAGAGAAGATGACTTCTGAAAAAAGAAGCACAGACTCTGAGATTTCCCCAATCTAGTAGAGTTTTCCTCAGTTCCCTGCTGAGCCTTCCCTTGTAGGGCTTCCCATCTGGAAGGCTCCTCCTCTCTCTCTTTATTTGCTGGGAAAGTTATCCCAACAAAGCAATCACAGGATGCATGTCTTGTTTCCTTTGCTGGGGTCACCTCCACCAGGGCTTAATAGCCTTGGTGAATTCTCACTGATGGATTGATGTTGGCCCCTGGACTCTGAGCCCCTCCAGGCCCTGCAAGCCCCATTCCTGTGTCAGATCCCTGACAGCTCCTAACCCATCCAATGCTGGGGCAATTTGCTGGGGGTGAGGCAGTGAATACTTATCAAGCACCTGCAATAAGCCCAGCACTGTGATATGTACTCTACAGATATTTAACTCCACTGAGACTCAGCATCACAGTTAAAAACAAGGGGAGGTGGGTGGTCTTGAGTGAGGCTTCCAGAGTTCAAAAATAATAGTTCCTACTTGAGGACTACCATAGAGATCAAAAGAGAGGATGCAAAGGGTTTACCATTATGCCTGGAATTTAAAAAATACTCCATCGTGTTATTTTCAAACAAGGGCATTTTACAGATGCAAAAATTGGAGCTCAGAAAGGTGAATAAATATGACTGATAAAATTTAGGTCCAGGTCTGCCTAGGTCTAAGTCCTTGCAGTATCCACTGTATTAGTGTCACTCGAAGAATGGCATGGAGATATTTGCATTAGAATCACATGAGGAGCTGGTTTAAGAAGCAGAATCCCAGACGTCCAGAACTGGAACCCCTGGAGGGTAAGGCCCAGGGATCTGCATCTTTCACCAGCTCCCCATGTGACCTAATGTGCACGAGGCCAGCTCACCTCTCTTGGACCTGACACAAGCCAGGGATTTGTGCTTTGGCCCCTCTGTTAGTTCAAATGCAAGGCATGGGCGGCATTCTCTGCAGCTTTCTGGGGCCCAGCTAAGGCCATTATGACCCTGGACTCATGCATAGCCTGAAAGGCGAGTAAAGCTGTGTTCCTTTGGATCAGGGCATCACTGAGGGCAGAAAAATGGGTCTTGGGTCTCAAGGAAAACAAGCCTCAGCTGGGAGAAGAGGATGAATCAAAAAGAGAAAACCCCACCTAATTCTCAGCACAGGGCAGCTTGCTGCTCAGAAATGTCTCATTGTGCCCCACTGTGAAACAGTGGACCTCCATGCCACATAAAGTATTTTGGTACCTCTCTCAAGGTACTGTAGAACTTGAAAGAGACTTCTTTGAAGCTTCTGTCAGATGACAGGCAGAGCTGAGTGTAACACATACCCATCAAACAGAAGGGACTCGGGTTGGACCTGGAAGAGCATTTGGGGAAAGTTTCAGGGGCTCCAAGGCTGGCAGGCCAGGAAGGGGCTACCCACCTTCCCCACACTGGTGGTTCACACAGCCCCGCCCAGACTTCAGCTCTTGCTCTGAACCAAGAACTATCCAGGGCATTTCACATATGAGACCTCAGGTAACTCACATCAACTCTGTGGAACATCACTATGCCCAACTGACAGGTGACAGGTTGAGACTTTAAGGCTTAGGGAGATGAGGTCACTTGTTCAGAGTCACACAGCAGAGATTATGGAGCTGGGATTCAAGTTCAGTCTTAAATGGCATCTGCCCTACACAGAGGGCTACAAGCAACGGACTGGCAGGGAGGGGAAGAAGGCTTGGCCATGTGCCCCTAAGGCTCACCATTCAGGTTCAGCTCTTGGCTCCTGATGCTCTCTGGAGTCCCCCAACTGGGCCAGTCTCCCAGGCACCTTGACTCACCCCTCTCAGCACTTGACTGAGCAAGGTCCTTTCATATTTTAATAACCTGAGCAGGAAGTACAGAGAGTTTCCATGTATCTCCCACCCCCTTAATAAGCCCAACCTCTACTACTGACATCCTACAGCACAGTGGTACATTTGCTACAATTGATGAACCTACATTGACACGTCATTACCACCGAGTCCGTAGTTTACATGAGGGTTCTCTTTTGGTGTTGCATATACTGTGAATTTGGAAAAGTGATGTGTATCCACAATCATAGTATCACAGAGAGTACTTTCACTGCCCTAAAACTCCTCTGTGCTCTGCCTTTTCATCTCTTCCTCCCCTAACCCCTGGCAACCACTCATCTTTTTACTGTCTCCATTGTTTTCCCCTTTCCAGAATGTCACAGAGTTGGAATCACATTGTTTGTTGCCTTTCCCAGTTGACTTATTTCACTTAGTAATATGCATTTAAGATTCTTCCATGTCTCAATGGCTCCATAGCTCATTTCTTTTTATGACTGTATAATATTCCATTGTCTGGTTGTACCATAGTTTATTTATCCATTCACCTACTGAAGGTTGCTTCCAAGTTTTGCTAATTATGAATAAAGCTGCTTTTCATATTTTTTTTAAACTTTATTATGATTGTCATTGTAGTTCTTGATATCGTTAATGAAAGTTTACAATTCAGATTAAATAAGAAGAAAAGTTCTTAATCTCTGCTACTCCAAGGATTGCTTTATCTTATATTTTTTTAAAAATGAGATTATACGATAAATGCTATTTTCTAATTATTTATTTTCCACTTAATCTGATGTGGAATATGTCACCTGTCTCAAAGACACGGTCCAACTTGTAACATGTTTGTGGGGTTCTGGAGATGGCTGTGCAACTTATTCAACCAGATCCTTTCTGATGGAAGTGCAGATTGTTCCAGATGACTTACACTTGCAGGTTCTCACAGTGAGGAAAGTTCCCACACTTTTTCAACCCAGCTACGTGGGACTCACATAGGCTAGCCTAGCCCCCACTTCCTTCCCTTCTCACATGAAGACTTGGGAAATGTTAAGGGAAGAAGAGGGGGTCTCAGGAGCCGAGGGGTTGGCAATGCGGATGCTGCTGATGTCAAGTAAAAGGAAGACTGAACAACACCCAACAGATTTAGTGGCCCAGAGTTATTCTTCCATGCCCTCACCTGACCTCAGGGTGAGGCATGGAATTCCAGCCTCCTGGGGGAGGGGCAGCAATGGGAAAACCCAAGGGTCATCAGAATTGCTACCTATCTGGCATATGTGTCCTTGCCCTGATGCCTCACACCCATTCTCAGTTCCCCAAAAACAGCCCTACCGGTAGTTTCTGTTCTTCCCATTTTATATACAAGGAAATTGAGGCTGAGAAACCTCACCTGAAGTCATGTGGCCAATAAATCACAAAGCCAGGGTTCAAACTCAGTTGCTCAGGGCCCAAAGCTGGGTCAATTGCCCCAACCAGAGAGATGGCCCAGCCAGCCCACCCCATGGGCTAAATGACCTGACTGTTGTCTGAGAATTAGCTGATTCCCATTCACCAGAGTTCTCAAAACCACCAGCAGTTTCTGCATTGGTTATTTTGCTGCTTTTTTCTTTTAATTAAAAAATAATACAGGGCTATGGTTTAAAAAACATTTAAACTGGAGAGAAAAGAAGCAACCCTCAGACCCATTCTCTAGAGGTAACTTATGTGACCAATTTTGGGGGCCATGATGTGCATTTCGTACGTATTTTGTGTGCATGTGTGTATGCACACACGTGTACACACATACAATAACTGCACTGCACACCGCCTATTATAACCAGCTTCTATGCACTGGATGCTTTCAAGAACATTGCCCCATTTCATCTTCATCAGTATCCCAGGGCCTGGACACTATTACATTCCCCACTTTAGTGATGAGAAAATTCAGGTTCAGAGAGGCGGAGCCACTTGCTCAAGCTCACTCAGCTAGTGAGAAGCGAGACTGGAATTCAGGAGCAGGCTTTTCATAGCACCTTCCCGCCTATAAAGAGGGGTGGCTGAGAAAACCCATTCCACGTCCTTGAAACAAAAGGCTCAGGAGGCCCAGACTGGGGGATGAAGTAATCCCTCAACATCTAGCAACTATGGGGCATCTACTGAGTGTCAGGCGGTACATTGCCTGGACCTCGGGGATCTCATAGTAACAGCCCCAAGAAAGACCATCCTGAGCAAGAGGCACCCCTGGCCTCCCCATGGCCCAGAAGGATGGCTTGCATGGTGACAACAGAGGCAGCAAGAGGGGAGGGAAATGGGTGGCAGCTCCAGTGGACACAAGCAGGAGTCTGCAGAGCTTCCTGGGAGGGGTCCCAGGGATAAGACCCACACAGTGGTCCCGCTTTCAGTCATTTCTTCCTTCCAAGCTCTCACAAAAGTACTCGTGGCAGATCTATCTGGGTCACAGGACAGAAATAAACATCATTTGAATAATCCCAGGCTGACAGCCTTGGAAAACGGACAGGAAAATTAGCCCCTGGAAAAGGCAAATCTGAGCATGTCACCAGAGGCACCAGAGGGTGTCTCAGTAGCCTTGGTGCCTCCTGGGAGCGCTCACTCTCACCCAAGCCCTTGGCTCAATGCCCAAGAGAAGGAGACAGCAAAATGCAGACTCAGGAGTGGAGGCCCACGACATCAGCCAGTGGCTTCATTGTTGCTATCAAAGAAGACAGGATTCGAACCCAGGTCTCTCCAACCTCACCTCTTCCTCCTGCCTCCTTACAGGAGCCATCTGGAGTTGGGTGGCCCATCTCAGAAGGAGTTGGATGTCTTGCTTGGGGTCTTCATGACAATCAATGACTCCCATCCCCAGTGGCAGGATGGCTTACCTGAGCCAGCCACACGTTGGGCGACCCCTCACTTGGCTGGCATCAAAGGTGAGGTTGCTTTCCAGGTAGAAGGGCACAGCCAGTGGCAACGAATGCAGAAACCACCGTTGGTTTTAAGAATTCTAGATGGTGGCTGTCAGCTGATTCTCAAAAAACAATCAGGTCTTTTAGCCCACAGTGGGGGCTGGCTGGACTACCCAGTATGGTGCCACAAAAAGGGCAGACTCTGGACCAGACATCTGAATTGGAGCTCTAGCTCTGTCTATTCCTGTGTCTACCTGGGAAGATGATCAGATATCTCTGAGCCTCAGTTTTCTCATCTGTAAAATGGGTAAGAGTAATCTCTGCCTCGTGGGCTGCCAGGAGGGTCAGAGGACATGGACTTAAATGGAATGACCACAATAGGAACAGACCCCAAAACCTTTCAAGTTGAGCCAGGGGGTCTTTACCCTTCCTAGCTTCTCTCCCTGTTTCCCAAGCTGGCTGGGCTCGAGGTTGTGCTGGCCGAGCGGACCAGGCGCAGGCATTTTTCCCTCTTGCTGAGCAATGCGGATTGCGCCAAGCGTTCCCTCTCCTTTTGTGCATGTTTTTCATGACCCGCTGCCAACAGCTCTTTGCTGGGCGGCTGCCACCATTTACCCAGCACAAGAAAACTGCCTTTCTTCCCCCATTTAGGGTCTGGTTTTAATTTCTACAGTATTCTCTTTAATAACAATGCCTAATTAAAACATCTGTTAAAAAGTCTGTAACATTAACTTTACAGGGAGAATTTAATAGAATTATATTGGAATTGCAGGCATTTAACGGGCTTCCTAATTAGGCTTTTCTTTAAAAAAAAAAAAGGAAAAAGAAAGAAAGAAACATTCTACAAATTAAAATCTCGCTCTTTTTTATGATAATTTAGGCTGATGGTCCAGTGGCTGGAGAGGACAAGTGGAAGCAGATAGAGAGACGGGAGTCATGCTAAGCCAGTATAATGACCTTTGCAGGATGGAGAAGGAAATTGGAGAGACCCGCATTTAATGACAGGCATTGTACCAAGAGCACTCTCATTTGTAATCTCAGTTACTTCCTGACAAGAATCATAGAAAGTAGTATTCACCCCACTTGAATGATGAAGAAACTGAGGCAGAGAGAGAAGTAATTTACTCAAAATCACACATGCACACAGCCAGAAAGTGGCAGAACCTTCAAAGTATGCACTCATTCCACTGCTCCCCACAGCCTTCCAGCTTTGCATCCAAAGGGTTTTCTAGAGCCCTCAGTGGGGTCTTTTTCTCCGATTTGCTCACTGCTTGGTGGTGAGCATCATGGCTGCCTCCAATAATCATGTGTAGCTTGTCCCCAGTTTCTTTCCACAAATTCCTCGTCAGCTTGGTGCTCCTACCTGATCCTCCCTGGCCCTGGCTGTCACCCTACATGCCACCAGCAGCAAGCTGGAGCATGTGGTGGAGTAGGAATACAGCCCAGTGCCTGCTGGGGCACACCCCACAAGGGAGGAGTCAACAGAAAAATGTCCAAAGTAATCATCCTCAAAGTCTGGTCCCCAGACCAGCCGCATCAGCATCACCTAGGAGCCTATTAGAATGCAAGTTCTCAGGCCCCATCCAGATTTACTGAATGAGAATCTCCGAAGCTGGGGCCTTGCAATCTCTGGTTTTCTGTTTGTTTTTGTTTTGTTTTGTTTTGTTTTGTTTTGTTGTTTGAGACAGAGTCTCACTCTGTCACCCAGGCTGGAGTGAGTGCAGTGGCACGATCTTGGCTCACTGCAACCTCCGCCACCTGGGTTAAAGCAATTCTCCTGCCACAGCCTCCTGAATAGCTGGGATTACAGGCACCCACCACCACACCCCACTAATTTTTGTATTTTTAGTAGAGACAGGGTTTCACCATGTTGGCCAGGCTGGTCTCAAACTCCTGACCTCAGGTGATCTGCCTGCCTCAGCCTCCCGAAATGTTGGGATTACAGGCGTGAGCCACTGCGCCCAGCCACAGTCTCTGTTTTAATAAGCTTTCCAGGTGACTCTGATGCCATTAAAGTTTGAGAACCACTGATCTGAAGATATAGGGGAACTTTTTTGTCCCTTAACCCTCCCAAGCTAGACTTCAGAGTCTAGAGGTTTGGCACTTTACCTTTGTAATGTGCCTTTGTAGGATGGAGAAGGAAATTGGAGAGACCCCGCATTTAATGACAGAGATTTGGCACTTTACCTGCCCTGAGAGGCAGCCTTGCCCTAAGCCATTGACCCTGGCCCAATCCCTGCCAACTATCACAGAGGTAAACTCCAAGCAGAGCTCCCGACTTGAGGCTGGCCTGCTAGTTACAGGAAACAGGTGGGATTACCATCTTTAGGTAGTAGGAAAGACCAAACCCAAATGCTTTCCTGCCGCTTCCTGAAAAGAGCCCCCTGTTCCTTTTTAGCCAAATCTGACCTCAACAGTGCTCCCCAGAGTGGGGTATGGGAGGTGAAGCCAGCCTAGGCTACTCAAGAAGGGGCTGAGTCACCCAGGAAGGATTTAAGCAGAAACTCCCAAGCTCAAGGAAAGGACTTTTTTCCAGCCATGGTTTTGAGATTCCAGCATGGCCCTGTCTGTTTTTAACTGACCTACCAAGCCCTGGGGTGGATTTAAAGATAATTCAGCAGAGTAGGGGCAGCAGACAGACAGTTCCCATAGCAGGTTAGTGAGGCCCTCACAGATGATGTCTTTGGGTCCATCCCCAGCGGTTGTGTGAGTGGCTTGTTTCTGTCCTGATGAAGCAGGAAGTTGGGTGCAATGAATAGAGCAAGGATCTGAGAATCAGACAGAACTGAGTTTGAAGCCTGACCCTCCCATACATTGGCCACCTGACTTTGGGTAAATGGCATTTCCTTGCTGAGCCTCAGTTTTCTCATCTGTAAATGTTCAAGGCACAGAGCTGGTGTCCTGATTCATCTGGCTTTAAATCTACAAAGGAATCAGAAGCAATGAAGACAGAGATGGCTTACCATCCTTTGTCCTCACTCAGGGGTCCAGCATGTCTGCTGGAGGTTTGGAACAAACAGTTATCACACAGATCAGGGAATATGGCCTTTTCTGCTAAAACAAAACCCGAACTTTGTGGTTGGGGTCTGGGCGCAGAGCCTCTGGGTGAGGAGTGGCTCCTAGATCACCCAACCCTAACTCTGTCCCCTAAGTCTCTCCTCCTCCTTAAGGATTTCACTTGGATTCCTGCTCCCACCATCAAGCAGGTTTCCAAGCTCTGTTACCCCTCTCCTTTGTCACCACAGCCTAGGGATTGCCAGTTCCCTTCGTTCAGCTCCTCTGACATACTTAGGAATTCTTATAAGCCTTCCCTAAACATCAAAGAAGGAAACCACAAGAGGAAAATAAAACAAGAAGAGGAACCCTGGAGTAAAATTGCCCTGCTATTTATTGGCTGCGTGACCTCGAGCAATTTAATTAATCTCTCTGAGCCTCAGTTTCCTCATCCATCAAAGGGGAACAATCACAAGATGACTAACTTTGGCATTGCTATGAGGATTAAAGAAACTAATATTTGCAATGCACTTAGAAGAGTGGCCAGTACATGGTAAGTGCTACAGAAGTATTTGTCCTATAAATAATAAATGAAGGCATGAATCCAGTCACGCTCCCAACTCTGAAATATCAAAACTTGCAGGTTCCCAGGGCTTGAAATTGCCACCCCAGCCCATCCCTATCCTAGGCCCTAAAATCTGGTACTGCACAGCTGTCCCTGGCTGGAGGCACTTCCCATCACCCTTCCATGTATAGCTGATCTCTCACATGGGCCAGGGCAAAATCCCCAGGGGAGGGAAGCAGGCAGCTTCCACCTGGGCCCCATGTGACTGCTTTGGGAGGACTGGAATTCACAGTTCAGTGCTTGGGCAGATTCAATAGGACAGCCTCCTGTGTGATGGCTTCTTCTGTTCAATTACTACTAAAATTCACCAAATGGAACTGAGAGGTTTTAACGGCAGTAATTGTGGTGCAAAATGCTCTGTAATTGGTCTCACAAATGAAAGTGAGGAGAATGCTATTGAAAACGAAGCTGCCTTGCCCTGAACAGTTCAAGAGTGATGGCTTAGACATGCTCCCCAGAAACCAGTTGGTCCCACCCTCTCATGACTGAGACCCCCGCCCTTTGGACTCTCCTGGTGGGAACCTCAGGCTTCTCTCTCTCTGTCTGTGCTGAGGTACAGTGATGGGGGACAGTGCTGGCATGCCCCTGCAGACCCTCTCCACCCTGGTCATCCCTGGAACCTCAGGCCTGCAGACACCAGGAAGCCTGAAAGTCCTCCTTGAGTGGCCTTTTTATTCCCTGCTGTCTTACATGCGTATAATCTCAGGCCCCCAGGCCTTTGCTCTTGCCAGTCCTTCTTCCTGGATTCCGTTCCCCTCACTTTCCACACACAGTCACTTCTCATTTAACCTACGCAGTGGAGCCATCCTCTCCTTCCCCAGACAGAAGTAGCAATGCCTGCCTTCTATTATAGTCCCTTCTATATAGCCCAGACACTACTATGAATAATACTGATAACAGTTACTCTAGTGAAGGAGGAGAACTGTAGTTCAACAGCTGGTAGCAGAATTCCTCTGCGGCAGTGTGTCTTCCAACAATTCCATCCCTGCACACACCTGCTGCACCTCCCATCAAGAAAGCATGTCTGTTTTCCCTCCCCTTGACTCTGGGTTGCTCCTCAGACTTGTTTTGATCGACATGATGAGGTGAAAGTTGCAGTGTTCCCACTCCAGGTTAGCCTTTCAGAAGCCCAGCAGCTTTGGCTTTTGCTCCCTGGCAAGCCAGATGCTGTACTGCAAAGAACCTGGACTGGATGCCTGGATGATGGGAGACCTCGTGGAGAGAGGGCATGGAGAATGAGGGGCCATCTCTGACATTCCATTCCCATTTAGGTGCTTTGTTTTGCAGCACTAGCTAACTGATACATTCCACTAAGGAGAAACCTTTTCTTTTTTTAGCATAACACTCTGATGAATTATTTAGTTTTTTTTTTTTTAAGTTCTGGAGTACATGTGCAGTATGTGCAGATTTGTTACATAGGTAAACACATGCCATGGTGGTTTGCTGCAACTATCAATCCATCACTATTTAGGTTATTTTAAATAAAAGGGGCCGGGCGCCGTGGCCCAAGCCTGTAATCCCAGCACTTTGGGAGGCCAAGGTGGGTGGATCACCTGAAGTCAAGAGTTCGAGACCAGCCTGGCCAATATGATGAAACCCCATCTCCACTAAAAATACAAAAATTAGCTGGACATGGTGGCACGCACCTGTAGTCTCAGCTACTTGGGAGGCTGAGGCAGGAGAATTATTTGAACCTGGGAGGCAGAGATTGCAATGAGCCGAGATTGTGCCAGTGCACTCTAGCCTGGGTGACAGAGCAAGACTCCCTCTTAAATAAATACATAAATAAATAAATAGGAAGGGGGACATAGCTACGATGTGCTTGATATTCACATCAGTCACCTGAGATGTTCTTGAGAAATGAAGTGTCACAGACTCACTCCCAGAGAGTCTGGTTCTGCAAGGTGGGGTCCAGTAATCTGCAGGTTTGACAAACAGTGCTGATGACTGTCATGGACACAGAAGTTTGAGAACCACTGGCTGGGAAAGAAAGGAAGAGCTGCATGGGTATTTTTAGATGTTTGGAGAAGGAGAATGAGATGGCCAAACTGAGAATTCCCTGGGCTGGGAAGGCCTTAGACCTCCTGAGAGCATGGTGCTACCAACTGGGCTGGGCTGGCCCCATTGTGTGACCTGCCACACTGCACCTGGGTCTCTATTAAAAGTCCTCCCAAACTTGGGAGGTGATAGATGTATTCATTATTTGATTGTGGTGACAGTTTCACAAGCGAATATCTGTCAAAACTTTTCAAAGTATACACTTCAAATATGTGCAATTTGTTCTAAGTTCATTACGTTTCAATAAACCTTTTTTTAAGAACTGTTGCAAACACAACTGCCCTTCATGAGGGGGGCTTTGATAGGGTCACCTAACTGGAACACTTCAGAAAGTGAGAGAGGAGATAACACAATGGGACAATATGCATAAGCCATGACCATCCCTGGCATATCTGGACATTTGATCACCCTCTGCTTTGGGGACATCAGGGATTGGCCAGGACAAAGAGAAGAGGAATAAAGGTGAGAAATCAGAAAAATCAGGAAACAGGAGCTAGAGGTGACTAAGAGAAGCAAGGATTGTAAGAAACCTGTTGCCAGCACTCACTATGAGTTCTCAGTGCCTATACTAGCTCAGGCAAACCTCACAACAGCCCCATTTTACAGGTAGGCAAACAAAGGCTCAGGAGAGTGACCTGCCTAAGGCCACCCAGCAGTAAAAAGCAAACACTGGATTTGAACTCAGGAACACTGGCTCTAGGAACTGTGAACCTCACCCCTTCTGGGACTACTGCCATATGTGAGTGAGAGACTCAGTCCTTCTTAAAGATCAGTAGAAATCCATAAGGCCAGAGGGCTGCAGAAACCACACACAGCTACAACCTCTGGTCACATTCACATTGACTGGCTGTTTCCTGGGGTTCCCAGCTTCTGCTTTCAGGACAGTGTCTTATGTAATTCTCACAATGACTGCAGGGCATACATTTTTATTATCTTCCTCATTTTACAGACTAGGAAATCGAGACCCAGAGAAGTTTGCCCCGAATCATCCAGCTGGTAAGTAGTGAAGCCAGGTTGAAACTAGGACCAGAACTAGACACCAAGACCTGAAGTTTACTGTCATTTGAATTACCCAGGGATCTTATTTAAATGCAGATTCTCATTTAGTAAGTCTGCCACAAGGTCTGAGAGTCTACATTTCTGACAAGCTCCCAGGCTTGTAAGGCATTTTTTTCTAATTTTGGTTGTTGTTGTTGTCGTTGTCGTTGTGTTTATATTAACCGAGACCTCCTGGAAGGCCAGGATTTGTCTTACTCGTGTGGCACAGTTCCCCTGTGTTGCATGTGTTAGAAGGGAGGCCTGGGACCCAGGAGCTTCTTGATGATAATAATTTGATGCGAAGGAAAGAAGGAGCAAAGCAAGATAAGAAATTGGAGGCTGCCCCTTCTTGCACACCTACCTAACGCCACAGCTTGCGCTCGGAGAGCACACGAAAGAAAAAGAATCACATTTCCAGTATTTTCCCACCACTGTTGCAGCTCAGGGCAGGAGCCTCAAAGAGGCGAGGGAAGTGACCAGGGGACACACAGCCAGGGCAGTGATCGGTGCCAAGTGTTGCTCTCTCTGCTCCACGGAGGAAGCCCAGGCACTGATTCTCACCCCTCCCTGCGTCCTGGGCCAAGCTGGGAGCCCAGGAAAGGACATTCCAGGAGGAAATGCGTGGTTTTCACTCCAGTGCCCCTCCATGGACCACAGCCCTCCCCTTCCCTCACTCTCAGGTCCTGACTTCTCTCCACGTGGGGCGACCCAGGTGGTCTGTGGCCAGGGAGGCTGAGTAGGCAGCAGGGCCCATGAGAGGTGGGGGCTGTGTCACCACAGGCTGAGAACACACACACTCGCTTTCCCATAAGAATCCAGCCCAGCCACTGTCCAACCCACCCGCCGGGACCACCACAACACCAACTTTCTCAGGAAACCTGGATGGGGCTGAGGACTCAGGAACTGACATGAGGCAATTGGAGGCCTCCGAGGGGGGAGAGAGGAACCACAGTTGGTGTTTTGTGGACGGAGTATGAGGCGTTTGCTGATCTCAGCAGACCAAGTGCCTCCTGTCCCTGCAGAGAACCCGAGGGGAGGAACTGACAGCAGAGGGAAAAGTCTGATGACCAAAGTCAGGACAGAGACGAGGCAGGGAGCCCATAGACAGGAAGAGACACAGAAGGGCAGAGATATTGGGGCCAAGCGAGACTCCACGAAAAGGAGAGGTCTGGATGGACAGTTACAGGCACAAGAGGAAGGGAAGATGGGGGCAGAGGGATTTATCAGGATGGGCATTCCAGTCCTGGACAACACTACCCCCTCTTGCTTGGGCAGAAATTCTGGCTTCCACACCCCAGGGTAATTCATACCTTCTTATGACTCAAGCCAAACTGGCAAAAGGCTGGCAGATGAACGGTATGTCAATGAAGTGATAATGTTGGTAGAGCCTGGGACACAGTCCCCATCCCCTACAAAGCCCTCAAAGCAAGTGAGCTGTGGCTCTCAAGATGGTTCATTGTTTTGTCTTTAGGGAGTGGCAGGTGCCTACCACCCAGGGAATGATGAGATGCGGGGAAACCCAGCCCAAACTGGAGGAGGCCAAACGGAGCCCATCTAAAGGGAATGGAATAGTCCAGTGGTCCCTGGAACTTAAAATGGGTCCTTCCCTCCTCCCTCCAGGACCCCCACTCAGTCCCTTCTTTCTCCAAGACTGCTGTCTTATTCTTGTCACCCAAGCCCGGGAATCTGGCAGCCACTCTCTGGCCAGAGATGGAACTGGGAGGCATTTCCTCAGGAAATGAGGCCTCATGGAAAAGAGTGCACACCACAGAGGGTTTGCTTTGAGGAGTCCAGAGGCTCTTCCTCTGCCACTTAAAACACAAAGGAGAATCTCTTGAACCTGGGAGGCAGAGGTTGCAGTGAGCTGAGATCACACCACTGCACTCCAGCCTGGCAACAGAGTGAGACTCCATCTCAGAAAAAAAAAAAAAACTTCATAATCAAAAGCACTCTGAACCCTTCCCCAGATGTCAGCCCAGATCAACTCTTCATTATCAGGTAGGCAGAAGAATTCTCAATTAAGCCTAAGCTCTTCTTATTTGGCTCCACGATGCCCCAATTATCCCAGCTTGGTACCTGCACAGGGGGCTTTGTGCTGGTTCTGAAAGGCAGAGTGGCCTCTCTGAGGGTCTCAGCACAGGTCACAGGCTCAGTACCAGCCACTGACCCAGCAGAGAATCCAGGGAAAACAGGCCCCAAGGAGCATGGTCCTCCTCACATCTCCTTTGGCTGGGATATGCCTGGCGCTGCCTCCCCAAAGCCATCCATTATGGGGTAAGGCTTGTCATTCACTTCCCAATGAGCTGCCCACCTGGCCAGAGTAAGGTGAAAGCCAAAGATGCAGGGAGGAGATTTGGAATGGTTAAGTGCCCTTCACCACTAACAAAGACATCAGGGTCTATATCTATATACTCTCTTTGTTTCATCATCAACATCACCACCAGCCCACCATCACCACCACCATCATCATTATTTCCTAAACACTATGCACCAGGCACTGTGTTCAGCATTTTACATGAATTAACTCAAGTCTTTTCATCCTCACAACTACCCTATAAATTAGAGACCATCATTATCCCTATTGCACAGATGAGAAATTGAGGCACAGAGAGGTTAAGTCACTCATCTACAGTCATACAGTAGTAGTGGAACCAGGGTTTAAACCTAGGCAGTGTGACTCCAGAGCTCACCTATTCTACCACATGACCGTAATGACACACTACTCCCTCATGTGCACACAGCCCTCCACAGTTTACCCCCAAATTCCTCATCCATGACTCTGTGATTTAAATAGGGGGTGCATTTCTCTTCAAAGAAGAGCAAATTGACTTGCAGGGACAGGGACCAATGGGCACTAGAACTGGGACTCTTAATGCTCACCTGTAGACCCCAAAGACAGAGCTCATGCCTCAGCCTTGCTGCCCCATATCCTGGGATGAGATAAGGCCTTTTGTTGAGTCCAGGAAGATCCTCAGTCTTTCAGGACGCCGTTGGCAGCCATGGAACCCAGCCCTGCCCTGATCTCTTAAGACACCTGGGCCAAGCCACCACCCAACCAGGCCTGCAATTATTCACCTGCCCAACTGGCACCCAGCACACTGCATCCTTGGTCTCCTGGGGTAGGTTTCTACTTGGTTCAGCATGCAGCAGATTAGAGACAGGGCTGGGAGAATGTTGGTCCTTAGGCTTCCTCTCCCTGTCCGCAGTGTCTGAGGAGTTTGCAGCACTGGTGGGAGGGGGCTGCAGAGGTGAGGCCAACCTCACTGAGCTCCCAACTGAGGACCTCGTTTGTAACATAGCAAAGAACCCAAATATAACTGAGGGAGGGGGTGCAGTGGCTTCAATGTGGCCTAGATCCAGGGTCCAGCAACGTGGAAGAAGACAGGAAAACAGGGCAGTGGGACTGGAGGATGAAGCCAGGGGAGTCAGAACCTGCAATGGAATGAGAGTGGAACAGGCTTCTGAATCGGGGACAGCTTTGGCCCAAGAGCCCCCTACCTCTCACTGCCTACTGCTAACAGCAGCAGCAGCAGGAACATTTGAGGAGGCCTAGCCCCCACCACAGGCCTCCCAGGAAGCATATAGTCTGGGGAAAACGACAGGAGGAAGGTGGACACCAGGATCCCCTATGGTGAAAACTGAACCCATTGCAGACCTCCACCAAGGTACCCATATTTCAAAAGAGTTTATCTAACAACACCCTAAATATTTTAAGTAATCATTCATTCATTTCCATTTGTGAATATTCATAATCATCCAGAGTTTTCTGGCCAGTAGGGTGACCCCACCAAGCTGGTATAATTTCCCCTTCAAGCAAAGCTCCGTGCTTTAGGTAACTTGGGTGGCCTGATGGCGACTTGCTGAAATACTAAATATAGTTTGAGAACAATTCCTGGCCAGTCTGTAACCAGATCTGCCTTGTTCAGGGCTATTTCCCCAGGGAACCTGGCACATGAAGGTTCTCAATACACAAATATTTGTAGAATGAATGAATGATCCCTGTATTAGTAGGTTTTCACACTGCTATTAAAAAAAAAAGCCTCACACTGGGTAATTTAGAAAGGAAAGAGGTTTAATGGACTCATAGTCCCTCATGGCTGAGGAGGCCTCAGGAAACTTACAATCACGGCAGAAGGGGAAGCAGAAATCTTCTTCACTAGGTGACAGGGGAGAGAACAAAGGAGGAACCATCAGACTCTTATCAAACAACCAGAGCTCGTGAGAACTCACTCACTATCACAAGAACATCTAGGGGGAAACCACCCCCACGATCCAATCACCTACCACCAAGTCCCTCCCTCAACACATGGGGATTACAATTTGAGATGAGATTTGGGTGGGGACACAAAGTGAAACCATATCAGCCTCCATGAAGGGAAACTCCCAATTCTTTACTTCTTCCAACATGAGCTATTCCCTACACCCAAGGGGATCCCTACCCTCGCCCAGAAGCTCTCAGCAGAATCTGTCTGGATTTGCAGTGTGTTAACTCTGCCATGGCCACAGAGAGGCCCACGGGCACACACACACATCGCATGGCTGGGTGAGCTTGTGCCAGGACACACACTCACCAGGAACAGCCCTGAGAGAGTAGGGGCTGCAAGAGCGATAGCAGCATAGCCATTGCTCCCAATTAAACTCAGAGTGTAAAAGGGAAGAGAATTTATCTGCAAAACCACAGGGCCACAGAGAGGTCAATGAAAAAGCTTCTAAGCTTGTTTACAAAAATACGCAATTATGTATTAACTGTCCTGTGATGATTGCACTTAACACTTGTTTTTAATCTACTCACTGTTAACCATTTAGGGTAAGAAAGGATGCTGGCAAGGAGGAAAGAGAGGACAAGGTCATTGATTACACTCTTGCTCTCAGCCCATTGCAGATGGGGTAATCGAGCCTCAGTCTCCACTTCTCAAAAATGGGGAAGATAATGATATCACTAAGCAAAGACTTCTAGTGTGGTGCCAGGCATGGAGTAGCCCACAGGGGTTGGTAATTCAGGTTCTAATCGTAATCATGAACTCCTCTCTATAAACTGTCTCTCAGATGCCTGGTTAAGAGACAGCTTCACAGCAAGGCTCACAGGACCCAGCAACTATTCTTTAGGCAAACTGTATGCTTATCCACCCACCTGAAGCCCCCAGTGGCCCCAGGAAAAAAGGTTCCCAAAATGTGCCAGAGTAGTCTGAGGTGTCCTGAGAAGGAGCCCCTCTGAAATAACAGCTTTAGCTAGCTCTGGTCTGGCAGGGCATCAGGTCTTTAAAAAGAAAAATAAAATAACTTCCTCCCTGAGATGAAGTTGTTTTATTTTCTCTATTCCCATTTCCTGGCTCCTCTCCTGGGTCTGCTGTTTGGGGGGTCCATAGGAATTAGCAACACATAGACCAGAAAGAAGCAAGAAATAGAACTTTCTACTGCTTTCTGGGAATCATGATATATCACATCTAAGAACATAGTTTCTAAGCTTCAGTTTCCTCATCTCTAAAATGAGAAAAATGAAAGTAACTTTTTCATAGGGTAATTGTGAGGATTAGATGAAATCATGCATGTAAAGCCCTTGACATAGTGCCTGACACTTAATAATCACACAATAAACATTTGCTGTGATTATTATTCATAATGCTCACAATGACAAAAAACAATATGTAAGTAAGGTCTCAGAGAGGTTAAGTAACTTGCCCAAGGTCACACAGCTGGTAAGCAGCAGAGCTGGGATTCGAACCCAGGCAACCAGAGTGCTTCCCTGTGCTGCTTCCATTTGTTAGGTAGAAACAGATCATCAGCTTCCCATTACACTCCAGAGACCTGGGCCCAGGCAAGAGATCTGGGAATGGTGGCTTGGGATTTTTCCATGGTCGATGACCAAGAGCATACAAATGCTCATGCATAAGGTGATCAGAACCAAGGGAACTTAAGGACCATGTTTTACTGAGCAGAGACTTTCCAAACCCAAATAGTAAGTCTGGACTCAGACCCCAGTCTCTCTTCTTCCAATCAAGTGCTTGCTTCCAAACCACACTTATGAGATCATTGTTGCCCCACCCAGGTGTGGCAGAGCACAGTTCATGAATGCCACACACTAGCTGAGTAATCTCGAATGCCTTACCTAGCAGTTCTGTGCCTCAGTTTCCCTATATGTGGAATAGGGATAAAAAGTAATTTGCTAGGTTATTGTGAGAAATCTGTAAAAATGCCAGCAACATTCTAGGAGCTCCATAAAGTTTAGTTTAATCTGGTTTAGGTTTGAGTGGATTACTTTTGTTTGATTTCCTTATCAGGCAACAGAAATCCTCTCCAACATGACTGACTTTTACCTTAACATCATTATCTTCCCTTTTCAGAGGATTCACTGGCATTGAAGAGAGTGACTCAAGGCTGAGGCTTACCCTCTCTCAGCCTGCCCTTTCCAATGTTCCCTCTTCTCTTTCTACTTCCCATCTTGCCAGCTCATTTTTCTCACCAGCAAAGACCTTTTCTCTCCAGGCCCACGGCATGAACCCTGCGCTTCCGAAGGAAGCAAGCGCTGAATAGATTTAGCAGGTTCTGATAAATGTCACGTTTATTTTGGTGCCAATGGAGTCACTGCATTTTAATAAAGGCCCCACCTCCACCTCTGCCCCAGATGTTGGTGCTGGTGGGAATACCACACGTTCTGCTGCCACCTCGAAAATGAGGTTCCAGCAAGCGGGTGCTGGAAGGTGATGCGGAGCTGGGTCCTGCCAGCTCCCTATCTGGCAAGGGGGCACTGTTTCTGGGTGGCTAGTTCTGCCAGCCAAGATTTTTATATGCCTATTTTCCAACTTCAGTTTCCTCATCGGAAGAAAGCGGATCATACCCTTTCCACTCTGTGAGGTAAGGCAAACCGACGACTGTCCATGGAGATGCTTAGTGCCTGTTGATTCTAATTGATTCCAAAGATCTAGGCCCCTGGGAGTAGGCTGGGAGAGGTTGGCTGCGAAAGCTGAGCTGGCTAAGTGGCAGAAGCTGATGTGGGTGGCTGAGCCAGCAGTTTTCCCATGCCAGAGAGTGAGAGCCACAGATTGGGCCCCTTCTCCAAAGGCCCCACCCAGGAGGGGAATCCTGGCCTGGGATGGAGGAGGGGCAGGGAGGGCAGGGCCAGATGCATAGACCTTCTTTTCATCCCAGCCTGAAGTAACTGGGGATACGACAAAGGACACATGGATCTGGCTCCCATCATACCCCCACCCTACCACCCCACCCCCACTGCAGCCAACTCCAAATGCCCCAGGGCTGGAGAACTAATGAGGTGATGGACTGGTGTTAGGTGGCAGCCGCTGAGAATCGCTCCCACACACACTGTAAAATAAAATCCACCCTTTCTTTGCATTTTGCTGAGCCTAGGTGTTCTCTGAGTTCCTATTGTCTGTGGGTTTTGTGCTCCAAAAGCTTTTTTTTTTTTTTTTTGTCATAATCATGAACCCAAGCCTGCATGAAAACACAGTATAATTAGGGAAAGAGAGGGGAAGGGTGAGAGGGGCAGGGCATGTCAGAGGGAGAGGTTGGGAACAATGTCTCACATTTCCATAGGAAACCATTTGGGTGCCCTAGTAGCAGAATCTGAGAACAGGATTCCAGGGCAAGTAGTATATTTAGGAGTGGTCCCAGGAAGCACCAGTAGGGGACTGGGCAAGTGAGACTGGGAGGGGAAGGAAGTCAGTCAAGGATGCATGGTTGAGAAAGTTACCACCTTGGGTAAGTAGGACTCCAACTTCCTGGAAACCTCTAGGAGCCAGTATAGATGTGCTCCTCCAAGTTATTCCATCTACAGGGAGAGGGAACTGGGGTATTTATTTACCCACTCCCATCCATCATTGGCCGAAGATCCTCATTAACTCTATAGCACTCCTGACACACCAACACTCAGGCAGAGAGTCACATGTACTGGAACAGAGAATACCAAGGAAGAGACACCAACAGCACCTTCTATACTATGGACTCTATAAAAACAGCCTGGGGAGGTGGCCAGAGCATGAGTTATGATGTCCATTTTAGAAGTAAGGCCACTGAGGCTCAGAGAGGCAAGGAGTTTGGTCCACTATCATATGGTTGGTAGCTACTTAAAATGAAAATTATCTCCCTTCTAAGGTCCAACTTGACCTTTTCCCTGAAACTACTCATTGCTCATCCCATCCCAGCAGAAATTACTGTTCCCTTATCATCTTGCCTATACTTTAGTTAAGATGTTTGTCTTGCTGCATTGTAATAACCCTTTCACCTGTCTGTCTCCTCTGATCAACTGTGAGCCTTTTCTCAAGTGCCTAACACATTGCAAGGAATTAGCAAATGCTTGTTTCCTCTCCTTCGTGCTCCCTGCAAGCACAGTCCATGAGACAGGTAAGTGCTCTATCAAGTTGCATTGAACTACAAAGTAACTCTAGAAATGAAATTGTTCTCAGGAGAACAGAGGCAATAGCCAATGCAGAAATGGAATTCCAGGCAGGAGAACTGGTTATGAAAAGGCACAGACGTAGGTTTTGAGGGAACCCCCAAGGAATTGTGTATGTACAAACAGGCAGCAGTGAGAGATGATGCTGGAGAGTTGAGTAGGAACCAAACCATGAAGGTCTCCAGGCCAAGGAATGGCATTGCCACAGTGCACACAGGAAAGGACTTTTCCAAAAGCTTCAGTAGGTCCAGATGAGCCATCAGGACTCTGAGTGGGAGAAGATGCTTCTGCCCAGAACAAAGTCATCCAAGCTCAGAAGGAGATATGCAGTGCTAGACTCTTGAGCAGATGACAACCCCACTGAGCTCATTAGGTAGGAAAAGCAAGGTTCAAAACAGTATGCAGTATGTACCTCTTTGTGTAAAAAGGGAAGGAGGTGAGAATATACTTGTGTGAGCTTACATTTGCATAAAGAAACTGTAGCTAGTCACTGAGCTCAGTGGGATTGTCATCTGCTCAAGAGTCTTCCAGCCCAAAGCTGGCAGTTTCTGTGATCACTGATCACTGTGCGTCTCTAAGGTGGACAAAGCTCCCCATGCACCACATTCTAGGAGGGAAGGGGAAGAATTAGGACATTCTTGTGGTTGCTCAAAGCTCAGAAAAGGAATTAAGAACCAATGAAACAGAATCTCTTAAAAAGAGAAGTTGACACTCAGCAGCAGCCTGGGCAGGACTTATATCACTGAAAAGGAGGGCAAAGGGCTCACATCAGCTTTGTTCCCATACTCTATATCTATAAATGGCAATGTCCAATCAGAAATACAGGGTGAAAACTATTTATTAACAAAAGTTTAGGTTTACTTCATTTCTCTGATAATTGGGTGATACACATTCATTGCAGAAGATGTGAAATACACAGAAAAACATATCAAAGAAAGTAAAAATCACAGGAAATTCCATCTGTAGATTTTCTTCTTTTTTAATCACTGTATGTATCATATACACTTTCCCTAAAATTGGGATTGTGACATAAACACAGTTTTGTTAGCTTCTTCATTCAATAAGATATCACAGACATTTTGTCCATGTCACTAATTACTAATCTATGTTCATTTAAGAAGTTGTTCAATTTCCATCATATGGGCACTATATTTGCTTTGCTCAATTCCCTGTTGCTGGACTTTTAGATTATTTACAGCTTTTTACTATTATCCATATCAGTGGAGTGAACATTCTTCTACACACAACTTTTCCTTGGGATAAATTTCGAAAGGGAGATTACTGGGTCAAAGGCTATGAATTTATTTTTTTTTTTTTTTGAGATGGAGTTTCGCTCTTGTTGCCCAGGTTGGAGTGCAACGGTGTGATCTCAGCTCACCGCAACCTCCACCTCCCGAGTTCAAGCGATTCTTCTGCCTCAACCTCCTAAGTAGCTGGGATTACAGGCATGCGCCACCATGCCCAACTAATTTTGTATTTTTAGTAGAGACAGCGTTTCTTCATGTTTGTCAGGCTGGTCTTGAACTCCTGACCTCAGGTGATCCGCCCGCCTCAGCCTTCCAAAGTGCTGGGATTATAGGCATGAGCCACTGTGCCCGGCAGGCTATGAATATTTTTTAAGGCTTATGACATATGCTTCCAAACTCCTTTTCAGGAGACCTTGTGGAACAGAGAGTCTAGCCCTGTGCTATTCAATATGGCAGCCACTGGCCACATGTGATTATTTAAATCTAAATTAAATCCAATTCAAAACTCAGTTCCTCAGTCTCCCTAGTTGAATTTCAAGTGCTCAATAGCCACATGTGCTAGTGACAACTATACTAGACAGAGCAGATATAAAACATTTCCACCAGCATAGAAAGCTCTATTGGAGAGAGCTGCTCTACACTCAAGAGAGGACAAAAAGGCAATCCACAAAATAACTAAGTACAGTATGTTAGAGGAAGGTATCTGCTATAGAAACAGACCACAGTAAGGGAGCCAGGGAGTACTGGGGTGGGGAGGGTTTACCATTTGGATAAGGTAGCCAGGAAAGGTGTCTGCTAAAGTGACATTTTAACAGTGACCCATAGGAAGAAAGGAAGCAAACCGTGTATATTATCTGAAGGAAGAGAGCTCTAGGAAAAGGGAACAGCAAGTCCAAAGGCCCTGAGGCCGGAGTGTGTCTGGCGTGTTCAAAGAAGAGCAAGGAGACTAACATGGCTAGAGTAGCATGAGAAGGTTAGAAAGAGATAGGCAATGCAGAGATAGGCAATGCAGCCAGAGAGAGGATACTGTGAGATCATGTGGGGCCTTATAAATCCATTGAAAAGACTTTAGCTTTTACTCTGAGCGAGACAGGGAAGAATTACAGAGTTTTGAGTAGAATGCTGTTATCTGATTGACATTTTTACAAAGTACTTTGTGACTCAGTTGAGAATAGATTGTAGAGTAGATGGAGGACAAAGGAGAAAGCTAGGAGGCCAGAGAGGACAGTGATGTGATAATACAGGGGAGAGACGTGGGTGGCATGAGCCCTGGTGATGAAGGTGGTGAAAAGTGATTGGATTCTGGATATACTTTGAAAGTGAAGCCCATAGGACTTACAGGCATGGTTGCAAACAATGTGAAGTGTTACAGAGAAAAAGCACAGGGATACTGTGTATCACTGGTGAGTAGAGGCTGCTTTTCTAAGAAAGCGACCTTGGGGCCAAAATCTGAGATCCAAGTAGGAGTTAATTTGATAAAGATTTTACAGATTCCCTGTCTAGTCATCTGCAGCCTCCTGACAATGAGAGGAGGGGAGGGAACGGAATGGGAGAGGAAGAGGCTGCCTTCTCCTGGGAAAGGGGAAAACTTTGCTACAAAAAGCTGGAAACAGCCCAAAGAGTCATGTTTTGTTAGATATGTATCTGCAACCCAAACAGCTTTGCTGTTATGGGCCTGTTTGTCATCGATCAGTTAGTGGGTAGATTGCTTCGGCTGGAAATGGAGATTTAGACAATGCCAGAGCGGATAATGGTGCCCGAACGCTGTCAGGCGCTAATCAGGACTCGGCAATGACTCTGCTGTGCAGATTGAAGTGCGAGCATTTGGAGTTATTACTCAAGGCTTGTCTCTGCAATTAGATGATTGCATAACCTTAATATGATCAATCTTGCCGGATGTGAATTGTGCAGCTGTAACCACAAAATAAGGTGGCATTTCTGTTTTCTTGTTGAACACAAACATTATATATGCGCAAGTCATAATTTTATAACGGTCGCTTTTGGCAAGAAAGAGCTTTGTCAGTCAGAAGATGCAGTTGAGGGGAAAAAATATATATATATGCAATACAAGTGCTTAAAGAGGCGGTCATAATGTCAGGCTTCGCCTTGGGAAATATTGCTTTGCGGGTTTTGCATCTTCTCCTTTTTTCCTTTGTACACATCAATTTTGAGGCCAGGAAGTTGGGAAACTTGGAGCTCATATTGAGCCCTCCCGGGACAACACAGCTTTGCACTCGCACATGCACCACGTTGAGAGTCATAGGGAATCAGCTTGATATTCATCAGCAATTGCACATCACACCCCGTTCATCAAGCCTCATTGTTCAGTGGGGACGTGAGCTACGACTTAGGCTCTTCAGATTCGAGATCCTTGCAGAAATCTTAGCCCGCCCCCCAAGGCCCGGCTTGAGGGACTACAGGGACACAGCCCTCAAATGCCCTTTCCACCTCACAGGCTCAGGGTGCGTCGGAGGGGATGAGACGGATGAGAGGACCAATGCTGAGAATGTCAAGATTTCTCTTCTGACTCTGGCCCAATTTGCAAGGGGCACAGAACTCTGAGAAAGGAAAAAAAACCTAGAGGTTAAGAGTTGTTTTGTTATGGGTCGTAGCTTAATCTTGTGAAAGAAGAGAGAGAGAAAGAGACGGAGATGGGGTGGGAGGAAGGGAGCAAGGAGATACATTTAAGAATAGCGCAGTGTGATGGGATGTCCAGAGATGAAACCTAGTGGCCAAATAAGTGAATGCCTAAGATTAGGTGAGAGTGTGTGTGTGTGTGTCAGAGAAAAAGAAAGAGAGGAAGTGGGAGAAGGAGGGAGAGAGAGAGAGAGAGAGAGAGAGTATTTACCAATAGCATCTGACCAAGACTGTAATTTCATGGCTGCAACTAATGACAAAGTCAAGTGTCGAAGGCTGAGTTCTCAAGGAGACAGACCCTGAGATACAGATTTGAATACAAGTTTATTGGGGGGTGCTCTTGGGTCCACACCTACAGGGAAAGGCAGCAGGAATGGGCAGAGGGAGAGAAAGACAGCAATGCAGTCACAACAGGGCAGTCACAGCTGATCCCAAGTAGAGCTCTAAAGCTGGACGATCCGTTAAAGCCATCCCAAGTTAGGGTAAGTGGGTCAGGTTGTTATAGCCCTACCTTGACCGGTCATTGGATGTGGGCTGACCTGGGAAGGGGTGTGACCTTGGATGCTAGGACGGTCTTCAGCCAGGGCAATTTCTACAGAGGGCTGACAGCTGAGAGCTATCAGCTGACAACTTTCCAGCAGCTGGTAGAATCAGTCCTTCGTTCCTGAATGAGGGGTCTGGGCAGTGTCGTAGAGCATCCCCAATAACAAGTAAAGGATTTGAGGGCAAGGAGAACTAAAATTGAGTGGAAGCCAGTGAATGACCTACGGTGTGAAAGAATCAAGTGTAGGCCAGGATATTCAGGCTGGAGGAGCCAATGCACTGCTGGGTTCCAAGACAGAGGCAGCCTCAGCTTGGGTCCCTTCATTCCAGGCCCCAGTTCCCCCCAACCAACCACCTGTCTCACTTGCCAAATGGCCAAGCTGAGTGAAAGCAAACATCTAGGAGGCAGGGCCTGAACAGGAGGCACCCCATACAATCAGCATCACCATCTGACAGCTCACATTTGCAGTGCACCCAGCATGTTCAGGACTCTGTGCTATGCACCATAAGGTCACTGCTGTCACTACCAACTTTCAGGACAGGCTTAGGAGGTAGAAACCTTCAAAAGGCCCACTGGAGTCAGAGACATTGTTGGGATCCCTCATAACCAGTGGGTGCCCAACCTTGTCTCCAACTCTCGCTTCTCTCCAGAGCTCCAGGTGCATTTTCCTGAGGGACCGCCCTGCTTGGATGTGTGAAGGACTCTCGAACTCCCATGTCCTAAACTGCCCCACTCATCTTCCACCCTCAAACCTGGGCATTCCTCCTGTTCTGTGTTTCAGTAAATGGCACTGCCATCCACCTCACTGCACAGGGCAGAACGTGTCATCCGTGACTCCAGCTCCCTCTCACACCCCCACACCCAACATGTCCTATGGGTTCTACCTCCCTCACAGGTCTAGAATCCAGATACCTCCCTCCACAACCAGTAAGCCTCCCTTCTCTCCAGGAAGCAATTCTCCCAGTTAAATCTTCCTGTCTTCAAACTTATTTGCCTCCTCCAATATCCATCCTCTCTTTGGGGAGCCAGAAGATCTTTCTAAAATGTGAGCCAGATCACAACTCTCCTCTATGTAAAACCCTTCTACATCTGCTCCATTGTCTTCAAGATAAAGTCCAAATGCTTTCCCACAGCAAAAGCATCTCTCTGAAGCCTCATTTCTAGATATCCTCTCTCCTCGCCCTGCATCCCTCCCTCTTCCCCATAGCCTGTGCACACACAGGTACTTAGACTCTATCTCGTTGCTGTCCAATCCCGAGTCCATGAGACACACAGAGCAACTGGGCACGTTGAAATGTGCCTAGTCTAAATCAAACAGTACTGTTAAGTGTAAATGTCCCTGGATTTTGGGTCCCTGTAAGTAAAATGGTCCCTGGATTTTGAACACTCAGTATGAAAACAAAGAATGCAAAATATCTCCACTGGGAATTTTTTACTGATTACATGTTTCAATGATGATATTTAGACTAATTTATATTCACATTTGATTAATCGATTTCACTTGTTTCTTCTTACTTTTTTAAATGTGTGGACACTAGAAATGTTGTTTTTAATGTGCAGGTTCTTATTATCCCTGGGTTTTTTATTTTTATTCTTTATTTTTGTGGATACATAGTAGATGTATATATTTATGGGGTACATGAGATGTTTTGATACAGGCATGCAATGCATAATAATTATGTCATGGAAAATGGGGTACCCATTCCCTCAAGCATTTATCCTTGTGTTACAAACAATCTAATTATACTCTTCATTATTTTAAAATGTACAATTAGATTATTATTGCCTATAGTCACTCTGTTGTACTATCAAATAGCAGGTATCATTCATTCATTCTAACTATTTTTTGTACCATTAATGATCCCCACCTCCCACTTCAACCTCGCCACTACCCTCCTCCACCTCTGGTAACCATGCTTCTATTCTCTGTCTCCATGGATTCAATTGTTTTGATTTTTAGATCCCACAAGTAAGTGAGAACATGCAATGTTTGTCTTTCTGTGCCTGGCCTATTTCACTTAACCTAATGACCTCCAGTTCCATCCTGTTGTTGCAAATGACTGAATCTCATTCTTTTTTATGGCTGAGTAGTACTCCATTGTATGTAAGTACCACATTTCCTTTATCTAATTCATCTGTTGATGGACACTCAGGTTGCTTCCAAATCTTGGCTATTGGAACACCAGAAATTTTTTAATGGCACGTGTAACCCACATTCCATCTCTATTGGATGGTGTTGGAAGAGCATCCTGCCATCCCATCAATACCTAGGAGTTTTCTCAGCTCAGGGAGCAAGAAATTCCCCTAAGAATTCAAATTGACCTAAAGTAAATTATATTTCAGAGCTTTAGCCTCTGTCTTTGTACAGTTAAGAGGTAGCCAGCAATGGGGCCTTCCCTTTTCAGGCACTGGTAAGCCCTGGCCAGACTAAAAGCAGAAGGAACCAAAGAGAGGCTACAGAGTTCTACACAAAAATTTCAAGGGCTGTCCCCTCTGTGAACCAGGAAAGCTGTGCAGCATGTGCTGGAATGAGGAAAGAGCTAGGCAGTTCTATCTCTGAGAATTACTAGTTGTTGGTAGATGAGTGTTATGTGGGAGTGGGTGTGGCGTTCATGGGGGTGGGAGTGGGGAATTCAGTGTCCTCAGATCAGGGATATGGGGTTGCCTGAACATGAGGAGTAGCTGGTACTGGACTCTAGAGAGACTTAAAGAGAATGACTTTTTTCTCTTACAAGAAGTAAGGAATAGGCCTGGCATGGTGGCTCATGCCTGTAATCCCAGCACTTTGGGAGGCTCAGTTGGTGGAGCACCTGAGGTCAGGAGTTCAAGACCAGTATGGCCAACATGGCAAAACCCCAACTCTACTAAAATTACAAAAATTATCTGTGTGTGGTGGCACACACCTGTAATCCCAGCTGCTCAGGAGGCTGAGGCAGGAGAATCACTTGAATCCAGGAGATGGAGGTTCCAATGAGCCGAGAGTGTACCACTGCACTCCAGCCTGGGCAACAGAGTGAAATTCAATCTCAAAAATAAAATAAAATGAAATAAAATAAAATACAAATGGCAAGAAGAAAGGAATAGACCTTAAGAAAGGGAGAAAGCCTCAGAAGCCCCCTCAGAGCACCCTTCTTAGTATTGATACACTATTCTTTCTGGAACTCCCTGGACAGTCACACTTTACATAATTTTAAATATTTTATCCTATGTTGCTATTTCTATCCAGTTCCACCAACACTTCGGTAAAGCCTACCATCCTCTGATAGCCTTGTAGGGGGGGCAGGTGAAAAGGAACGGAGTTACAGAGAGCAGGAAAGGGAAGAATGGTCTCCTCGCTCTGGCGCCTGTGAAGAACAGCCACGCATTGATACAGACACAACTCTCAGACTCCAGGGATGAGCAGGGGTCCATGGCACAGCCGGGAGCAGCCAGGAGGAGCCCTGAGCAGGGAGCTGCAAATGAATGGGACGCTGGGAGCAGCTGCCAGGCAAACCTCGGCTTCCTCGTCTATCCTGGAGAAAACGGATCCTGGAAGGGAGACCAGCTCTTACCCCATCCTGCTGCCTCTTCTGCCTGGACTGCCCTTCCTTCCCTGGCTGCCACCTCTCTCACTTGTCTTCAGGACTCAGTTGAGACATCACCTTTTCCAGGAAGTCGCCACAGATGCCCTCAGTCTGGGTGAGGTGCTCTTCCTCAACATTTTTTAATAACCACTCCTGACTCCACTGTCACCGTCTGCCTGCTTGACTCACTTCCTCAACAGTGAGCACCTTGAGGGTAGGAAGCATATCTTTGTCATCCCAGTGCCCAGCTCAGGCTCTAATACATAGTAGGTCCTCAGCAAACATTTGCTGAGTAAATAAATGACACCAGAGAGATATTGGATAAAAGAGGAGCATCCCCCTCTTCACGCCCCATCTGAGATTCAGCTTGCCCTGGCTCCAAGAAACTTCTGGTTTCTAGCTTGACTGTCTCCATTTTCAAGAAATATCCCCAATCTATCCAAAGCCCTAGGACAGAAGTCGATGATGGGCATGTGTTTGAAAGCCCTCTGATGAGAGAGTTTTTCCTAATTCTTCTATCATTTAAACAAACTGGGATCCTGATTGATAGAGGAACCATTTTTACAAAGACTGGGAAAAATGGCTTTTAATATCAGTTTTTAAGAAAGAAAGTATAGCCTCTATAAACTGTTAAACTTCACTTTATTGACCATAAATCTGTATTTTGCTCAATGCAAAAGTTTTTCATCTCGTACAGAAAAATGCTGAAACAGCGACAACTGCTGAAAACAAGAAGTTTTCTCTTACGAACAATTTATATGAAAAAGTTATTGAATTTCTGGTTAGGGAGGCCAGGCCAGGCATCTTGTGGCTCCCCCTCAGGGCCAGGCCAGCGGGTGCCAGACGTGACCCATTGATGATCAATGTCAAGAGAAAATTAACCAATTGTAAGTCTATTAAGTTGTGGGCTCCAGGGATTTCAGAGCCCAGAGCAAAGACATGTTTCTCCCTGAGGACCTTAAACTGAGGCTTTCTTTGCTCAGCCAGCCTTTCTGCCAAGAAAAGGAAAGAAAGAGATAACATTGGAGAGCCTCTACCAGCTACTAGGTGCTTTCACAAGTATTGTCTTATTTAACCCCAGCAGGTAGGCTTTATCGGCCACATTTTACAAATGAACAAATGCAAAATTAGAGAGGTTAAGAATTTATTCAAAGCCTCACAGCTTGTAAGTTACTAATTACTTTCTCTGAGCCTCAGTTTCCCCATCCATAGAATAAAGCTGGAAGTGCTTAGCCCACGACTGGCACAGAGTAGGTACTCAGGAAATGTTTGCTAGCCTCCTAAAATCAGAAAAGTGCAAAGCAGTGTTTTGAAGATAAGTTTGGGTGACTTTAAGACTCATATTCTTTCCCTGCAGAACTTGCCTTTTTATCAGCCTCTCTGAAACCAATCACCTTCAGAAAGTGGGATAATTATATCTCCTGTGTACACAGGGGACAAAGGAGCAATATTTTATATTTACAAAAAAAGTCAACGAAAGAATGGACACTTTTACAAGGACCTAGCAGGTTCCTCAAAGTACTTCCTCCTACATCTTCCAGTGCCAGAAATTTCACAATTAGAGCTATACACTCTTGAGTTAAGGCGTTATCTCATGTAAAAGTGAAAATATTATTGGTTGAGTTAAGATTTTCTTAAAGTCATCATATCGGAGCTGTTAAGAGTCCCCAGCAGTATACAGTGCAAGAAGAACATACAATGTACGTCCAGTGAGCCAAGTCCTACTGATTGGTTGTCCCTGCCTGGAAGGATGTGTTGAAAAAGATTCTGAGGTAGAATCTAGGCTCCGTGGGGAAAAGTGTAGCATTCTATCAGTAAGGTCTGCTTTAGGCAGGAGAGCAACTTGGCAGAAAGGCTTATGAAAACTCTTTAACTGTCTACTACCTTCCACTCTCTCCTTTCCTCTTGCCACCTCGCAGAGATACAGTCCTATTATCCCCTAGTTCAATACCCTTCAATTTACCTGTAGGACAAAATACACAGCCCTTCATGGCTGCTCCTGCCTCTCTCTCTAGCCTCACCATCTACCACTCCCTTCATATGTTACACCCTAGCAGCACCGAACTACTTTAATTTACCCCATACACTTTGTGTTTTTCAGACCGCTCTACCTAGGACAGCTTTTCTCAACCTGCCCAAGTGGCAAACTCCTACTCAGCCCTCAAAACCTAACTCAAGAGTCAACCCTGTGAAGCCTTCCTTTACTCCCCCAGTAGACTTAGGTTCTTCTTCTCCAATGCCCCACCGCACATTGTACATTCCCAAATAAAGCCTTTGTTGCACTGCTAGACTGTGAGCCTCTTACAGAACACAGCATCTAATTTTCCTCTGTGCCTTGATCATGCAGCTCAGAACCTAGGACAATAAATTTTTGTGTGAATGAATGAATGGATGAAGAAATAATTTTCCCTCCACAATGCATATGCTTGTTCATCAACCTTTGAAACCACACTGACCTTTCAACTATACACATAATTCTTTGACAAACATTAATGGAGGTATTGCTAGGTACAAGGAGTGATAGAAACAGACACAATTATTGCCCTCATGGTGCTTATAGTCTAGTGGGAAAGATAGGTAATATATGGGAAATAGCCAAATAGATGTGTAATTACAAAATAAGAAAGATGGAATGAGGATGAACACAGCACTGTGATGTGGATCATTTAGCTGGAATGTTGGAGAAGATAATAAGAACAGATTTGCAGGATGGAAAGGAGCCAGCTGTGGAAACTGGGGGAAAGGGATTCTAGGCACACAGAAAAGATGTGCCAAGTTTTCAAGGCAATAAGAGCTTGATGTGGCTGACGCTGAAAGGATGCCATGGAGGCTGGAGTGTGGTGAAGGAAGGGAAGAGGAGCTTGGAATAAGGCTGGAGAGAGAGGAAGCAGCCCGATCATGCAAGGCCTTATAAAAGTAAGAAGTTTGGATTTCATGCTGAGGGAAATCGGGAGCCATGGAAGGGATTTGAATCCCTGGTTCATTTACTTATTCAGTAAACATTGGCTGATGTATGCTGTGTCCAGATGCTGGGCTCAAAGCTGCCTTTGAAGAACTCTCAGGTCAGAGGAGTAGGCACAGCAGAAAGCCATCACTAGCGAACATGGTGGTAAATGCTGATTAAAGCCTATCCTAAACCAGCCAAGAGGGATTGGGGAAGCTTTCTCAGAGCATATGACAAAGGCACTGATCCTACAGAACGCACAGAAGCATTTCAAGTGAACAATGCAGTGGTGAGCTGGTGCCAGCTAATACCTGCTTGAGAGAACCCAATTACGTGTATTTCTCCAACTACCGTTTAGGGACAATAAGTTGAAAGCTTGAAATTGACCATGGTGGAAGCATTTACACCTGGGAAATTGGAAAACGCTACAAATTGGGGTGGGCTTCTTTGCTTGTTTGTTCGTTTGTTCCAGCACACCAGTGGGGGTAAGCATTAATAGTACCGGGAAGATTTTTGATGTGCATAATATGGAGCACAGAGGAAGGTAAGGATAAAGTCAAAGGCCGTGGGAGTACATTCCTGGGACAAAAAGAGATCTTTTGAGTAACAGGAAGGCAAATCCAAAAGACCTGATTTTGGATCCTAGATTTGCCATTTTCCAGTGGATCATCTTAGCAAATCATTTCATCTCTTTCAGCCTCAGTTTCTTCATCAGTAATGAAGATTCAACAATATATTATCTATAAAACACTTAGCACAGTGCCTGACACATAGTAAGTGCTCAACATGAATATTAGTCTATGATTTTTTATTAAGTATTTCCAGGATAAGAAGACAAACATTGGCATCAATTAAGGGAAAATCTTCTAATCACATCTGTCCGTGAATGCAGACTGGAAAAGGCCAGTCCTCTGAAGAGAAATGGTTTACAAAAACCTCAAAATTTAAATTTTAAAAACCCTCAAAATTGAAATGCCCATGTGAAAGAGCAGAAGATGGAATTAAATGAGAGAAATATATGTAACTTTCTCAGCACAGTTGCCGGCAAATAGTAACTTTTTAGTAAATTGCAATAGTGGTGGTTCTTATTTTCAGATGGGTAAAAGTGAAGAGCTCAAATGTAAAGAAATCAAACTTGAATTTGAAAAGGAGAAAAAAATGATTGTCTATATTAAAGTATAATTTTACATAAAAGGAAATCTATCAATTTCACTGGTAAAATTAGATGAAATTTGACAAATGAATACAGTCATGTAAAAATCACCAAAATCAAGATATAAAACATTTCAATCAAACCAAGAGGTTATCAGTCCCCACCAAGAGGCCCTGGAAACTGCTGATCTTCTTTCTATCTCTACAGCTTTGACTTTTGTAGAATTTTATATAGATAGAATTATAAAGCACATTCTCTACTATGTATGGCATCTTTCACTCAGCATAAAGCTTTTGGGATTCATTCATGTTGCTGCATTTGTCATTCAGTTTCGTTGCTGAGTAGTATTCCATTGTGTGGATGTACCATAATTTGTTTATTTACCACCTGGTGGATATTTGGGTTGTTTCCAGTTTGGGAGGTGTTATTTAAAAAAAAAAAAAAAAAAGCTGCTATGCATGTTTAAATACAAATCTATGGACAACTGTATTCATTTCTCTTGGGTAAACACCTACAATTGAATTTGGTAAATTTTCTTGGATAAAGGTACATTTAACTTTAGAATCAAATACTAAACAGTTTTCAAAGTGAATCGAACATTTTTTAAATTGCCAGCAGCAATGTATGTGAGTTCCAGTTGCTTCACATCCTTTTAAGTGCTTGGTATTGTCAGTTATTAACTGACAGTGGGTGTGTAGTGGTAACTCATTTTGTTTTTAATTTTCATTCCCCTAATGAGTTGAACATCTTTTCATATACTTATTTGTCATTCACAGATCTTCTTTGATAAGGTGTTTATTCGAAGCTTTTGCCCTTGAAAGTGTCTTTTAAAAAACAAAGATCTTTAAATTTGATAGTCTAGTTTATCATTTTTTTTGTAGTTCATACTTTTGCATCCTATTTAAGAAATATTTTCCTAACCCAAGATCACTTAGATTTTCTCCTGTTTTCTTCTAGAAGTTTTATAGTTTTAGCTCTGATTTATATGGTAAATTACATTGATTGATATTTGAATATTAAACCATAATTGCATTTCTAGGTTAAACCCCACTTGGCCATAATATATTGTTCTCTTTGTGTATTGCTGGACTTGACTGGCTAAATTTTTGTTAAATATTTATTGATATATGTTTATGAGGGATGTTGGCCTGTGGGCTTATTTTCCTGTAAGATCTCTTTTTCTGATTTCATTTTCAGGACAATACTGGCTTCATAAAATGGTTGGTGACAGGTTTTCTTCCTCTTATCTTTTCTGAAAGAGTTTGTGTAAAGTCACTATTTTTTTTTTCATAAATGTTTTGTAAAATTGTTTGTAGAAAACTATTTAAATGTTTCATAGTAGCCATTCAGATCTGGAGTTTTCCATGTGAAAAGGTGTTTTCCATGTGAAAAGGTGTTTAACTGTGAAGCCAGTTTCTCTAATAGATATATAGCTATTCAGATTATTTATTTTTGTGTGAGTTTTGGGAGTATGTATATTTAAAGAAAGTTGTCTCTTTCGTCTAAGTTATAGAATTTATTGGCATGTAACTGTTCATAACATTCTTCTGTTGCCATTTTAATGTCCGTAGGATGCCCTCTTTTTAAGTTCCTGGTCAGTCTGGCTAAAAGTCTATTAACCTTCTTAGTGTATGCAAAGAACCAGCATTTGGCTTCATTGATTTTTCTCTATTTCTCTATTGATTCATTGGGTTTTGCTCTCATATTTGCTATTTTCTTTCTCCTGCTTACTTTAAGTTCAATTTACTTTTTTGTATTTTCTTGTAATGGAAACTGACATCATTGATTCAAAGATTTTTTTCCCAATATAAGTGTTTAATGCAATAAATCTCTCTCTAAGCACAGCTTTAGCTGCATCCCAAAAATTGGATGTTTCTATTTTCAGTCAGTTTAAAATTTTTACTTTTTAAGTTTCTTCTTTAATTTATGGATTATTCTTAATGTGTTGTTTAATTTCCAAATATTTTGGGAATTTCCAGATATCTTTTTGTTATTGATTAGAAGTTTAATTCTTTTGTGGTCAGAGAACTATTTTGTATAATTTCAATTCTATTACATCTATTAAAATGTGTTTTATGACCCAGAATATGGCTTATCTTGATGAATATTCTGTTTAAGCTTACAAGGAATCTGGTATTCTTCTGGTTTTATGTGGTGTGCTTAATAAATATCAGTTAGGCCAAGCTGGTTGATTATGTTGTTAAGATCTTATATATCTTACTGATTTACTGTCTATTTGTTCTATGAATTATCAAGAGAATAATATTGAAATCTCCAACTATAATGGTGGATATGTCTATTTTCCTTTCAGTTCTAGTCATGTTTGCTTCAAATATTTTGAAGATCTGTTATTAAGTGCATACATATGTTGGATTGTTATGAGCTCTTAAAGAATAGATTCCTTTATTGCTATTAAATGGCTCTTTTCTTTCCTAATATTCTTCTATGGTCTGAAGACATATGTCCCCCCAAAATTTTTATATTGAAAGCCTAACCCCCAAGGTGATAGTATAAAGAGAGGAGCCTTTTGGGACCTGATCAGGTAATGAGGCCAGAGCCCTCACAAATGGAATTATTGCCTTATAAAAGAGGCCCAAGGTAGCTTGTTCACTCCTTTCACTAAAGTGAGGAAACAGTGAGAATGTGCTATCTATGAACCAGAAAATAATGACCCCTTACTAGACACTGACTCTGCCAGTGCCTTGATCTTAGACTTTCCAGCCTCCAAAACTGTGACTAATAAATTCTGTTCTTTATAAGCTCCCAGTTTATGGTATTTTGTTACAGCAGCAGAAGTTGACTAAAACATATTCCTAGCTCCGAAATCTACTTTGTGAATGTTGTTGTAACTACTCACTTTTTTTCTAATTGCTGTTTGTATGAAATACCTTCTATCCTTTTACTTTTAATTTATTTGTTTCTTTATACTTAAAATGGGTTTCTTGTAGAGAGAATATTGCTGGGTCATCTTGCTTTTTTAGTCAGTCTGATCATCTCTGCCTTTTATTGTTTGTTTGTTTGTTTGTCTGTTTGTGACAGGGTCTCCCCTGTCATCCAGGCTGGAGTGCAGTGACATGATCATGGCTTGCTGCAGCCTTGAATTCCTGGCCTCAAGCAATCCTCCCACCTCAGTCTCCCAAATAGCCAGAATTCCAGGTGCATGCCACCATGTCCAGCTATTTTTTTTAGAGACAGGGTCTCACTATTTTGCCCAGGCTGGTCTTGAACCGCTGGCCTCAAGCGATCCTCCTGCCTTGACCTCTCAAACTGCTGGTATCACTGGCATAAGCCACCACACCCATCCTCTCTGCCTTTTAATTGGAGTGTTCAGAGCATGGACATTCAAAGACATTATTAATATAGGTGTGTTTAACTCTACCATATTGCTATTTGTTTTCTATCTGTCCCAACTGTTTTTTGCTTCTTTTTCTTCTTTTTCTGCCTTCTTTTGCAGTAATTGAGTACTTTTTATCATTCCATTTTATCTTTATTTTTTGTTTCTAGGCTTAGCCTCTCTGTTTTGTTGGTTTTTTTCTTTTAATGGCTGCTCTAAGGTTTAAAATATACATCTTAAATTATCATGGTCTACTTTCAAATAATATTACACCACTTCATGTATATTTTTAGAACCTTACAACAGTAGGCTTCCATTTTCCTATTTGTGTGTTTTGTCTTGATTTTACTGCTATATTATAAACCTCACAACAAATCGTTGTTGTTTTTGAGAAGTCAATTATCTTTTAGATAAATTTTTTAAATTAGAAAGAAAGCCATATTTGTCATTGTCGGTATTCTTTATTTCTCTGTGTAGATCTAAATTTACATTTGCTATTATTTTACTTCTTCCTAAAGAACTTGCTTTCTTTTAGTGATGACCTGATGGTGATAAAATCTTTTAGCTTTGGTTTGCCTGGAAAATGTCATTATTTCATTTTTATTTTCACTAGATACTTTTGCTGAGTATAAAATTTTAGGTTGACAGTTTTCTTGTTTTTCCTTTCAGCACTTTAAAGATATTGTTCTACTATCTTTTAGCTTGCATGATTTCTGACAAGAAGTATGATGTAATTCTTATGTTCATTCTTTTTTTTCCTCTGGAAAGAAATGGGTATAGCAATCTTTATAGCCCATACAGGGCTTGGAATAGTTCATGTTTTCCTCATCCATGTATATTAGGAATTCTTTCCACTGTGGCTGATGGAAGCACAAACTGTTTCCAGCCCTATATGAGTTATAAAGCTTATTCCTTTCCAGTGGTTATTCCCCAGCCACAGGTAGCTTCCTTATACATACTTGCAGATCATTAATCAATTAAAGATTCAAAAAATCCTCCTGTAATCAAGATCTCTCTCTCTCTCTTTCACACACACACACACACACACACCCCTACATGTGTACTCTCTCTCACTCTTTCTAGTAGTTTCTCCCTGAAAATTCTAGCAAAATTGGCCTCCCTGAAATCTAAACTCTGTCTTCTCAACTCAGTGAAATCTCTGGTCTCTGACTGGGTTTTGCTTCCCTGCACTAGTTTGAAGAACTCTCCAGGAAATGATCTGAAACAATCATAGGCCTCACCTCATTTGCTTCCTTTCTGTAAGGAATACTGTCCTGCACTATCTGACATCCAAAATCTGAAAACTTTAATTTATTTGGGTGTTTAATTATTTAAAGCAAGAAGGGAAATCCAGTCCCATCATGACCAAATCAAAAATCTCCCCAGGAGGATATTTTAAAACAACAGAACACAAGAAAAGATGGACAAAGTAAGATGGAATGCAAATAGAACAACATAAATGATTAATAAACATTGTTGAGTTAAAGTTAACTAGTAATTGACTAAAGACAATTTAAATATTTTATTGGGAGAGATAGCCGCTGCCTAGGACAGGATGAAAAGGAAGTATAGTCATGCTAGCAATACCTCTAAGTTTCTGAACATGTCGCAGCAAAGGAAGGTCTGTGGAAGCCAGTCAGCCAAGATTCTAGTGAAAAGATGAGTCAATAAGCTACAACGATCAAAAAGAAAAAGAGATGTAGGTGCTCATTTATAGGAAAGAGGAAAGTGAGAAAGAAGAGAATTGTGACTTAGGATAAAGTTTTCCAGGGAAAATAGAAATGGCCACAACTTCTGAGTAAGATCAAGAATCATGAGATCTGACCAGAAGGTACAGTTCCCTGTGGAAGGAAGCTGGTTGAAGAAGTGGAAGAAAGCATTGAAAATTTAAGTGTGTTCAGTCATTAAACCATGGATACCAAATATGTAATATTCCTACTGCCATTTCTCTCTCTCTTATTCATGACAGACATTACTAAACAACTATGGCTCTTGCATCACCAAGCCCAGAGGCTGCCTTTGAACATTTCTACGTATCATCGTAGGCAGCTTCTACCAATTGATCACGGTTGGCTTCTAAGTGAAAATCCATTTTTCTCACCAGTTTTAGGCACTTTTATGCCATTTTTGTGATAGTCTTGTTCACCTAGTAATAGGGGAAAAATGAAAATATGAATTTCTAAGTAATCAAGCATAAATATGTACATTATTTGGCTCTTAATACATATGCATAACATTTATATATGTTTCCATAAATATACAATATTTTTATAATTAAAAACCTATTAGGATCAAATGAGATAAGAGGTGGGAGAATACCCTGAAAAGAGCAAGGTTGTGTATTTTAGAAGACAACACCATGGGACCTCTGTCATTTGTCATCTGCTAAGATTCAGGAAATCTGTGATTGATCTTTCTGGATTTCTGATAAAATTTTGTATCTTCTCCATGTCTAATCCCCTCCACAGCTATATACACGATGATCAACTATCCTGGGCTGCCTGTGATAAAGAGCTGTAGGATGTAGGACTTTTAGTACAAAAACTGGGAAAGTTCTAGGCAAACTAGGACAAGTTGGTCACCCTAGATGTAGGTAGGGAACAAATCAAGCAGTTCTCACCTCCCTGGGATACAAGTCATGGAAAACTTAGGATCACAGAGGGCATTGGTTTTTATCATTGTCCAAACCTAGGCCCCCAGATCCCCTTCTTTCCTACAGGATCCCAGAAGGGATTTCACACCACACCCCCACTCTGCTGCTGCTCCTGCCCTCCCTCCCTGCCCTCCTCCCCTCAGGTATGTTTTGAGCCATAGAAGTTCTCCTGCTCCTCCCAAGTCTAGAGTATTTTCCCCCGTCAACCAATGAATACAGCTCTTTTCAGCCTCCAAAAATCAGCCAAGTTCTCCTCGTTTTTTAACCAGCCTTTCCTCTCATGATTCTACTCACCTCCTCCTCCACAACACTTTTTAACAAAGCAAAAGAGAAAAACAAATGAATAAAAATTTTAAAAGAGAGTGCCTATTTTGTAACAGTTCCTGAGCTGGCTGCTTAGATACGGGGCACAAAGATAAATAAAATATGGCCCAACCCTTAAGGAGTTCAGGGCTAAGAGCATGAGGGAGGTGAGGAAGATGGATGGTACACAAGTAATTATAATAAAATATTATAATAGCTAATATTTATTGAGAGCATACTTTTGTAGCAGACACTGTGCTATGTGCTTTAAATGCATTATTTCTTTTAATCCTCACAGTAGCCCTAGGAGATAGGTGTACGAGTATTATTATTCCTCATTTTCTACCTGAGAAAGCTAAGGCTTAGGCCAGTTAAATCATCTGCTCACAGTGCTAGCAAGCACTGGAGCTGGATTCGAACCTCAGCTAACCACAAAACTCATTCTGTTAACTACTGTGTTCTACTAGGATGCAATCCAAACAAAATGTTGTGAAGACTCAACGGAGGGAGAATGCTCTCTCTACCTGGTAGAAGAGCAGGCAGGAAGGCGCCACAGAAGTGACTTTTGAGTTATATCTTTAAGGATAGGAAGTTCACCAGGTGGACAAGAGGGGGAGACAAAGGGCATTGGCTCACGAGAGAGCTCCTAATATTCAGAGGAAAAGTGATTTTCTAGCACAATGATTTTAGCCATGGATGCATATGGGGAGAGCTGTGTCAAAGGGCCAGGGGTGAGGGACAGAAGTCAGATCTTGGGTGCTTTCTTCTAACCCCAGAAGTGATGGGGAGCCATAGAAGGTTTTTAGGCAGGAGAGCCATATGATTGGCTTTAGAAAAGTCACTGTGGCAGTGATGGATTTAGGGTGGGAGATCTGAAAGCTGAAACAATTAGCTAAGGAAGGACCAGTGGGATTAATGAGAGTTAACAGATTCAAGAGAGATTTAGTAAGGCTGGGCCTTGTGCCTGATTGGCCTTGGGGAATGAAAGTAGGAAAGGTGGAAAGGCAGGATATGGAGAATAAGAGAATTCCTAGCCTAAGAGAATAAGTGAATGGTAGTGTCATTTGATGTGAGATGAACAGAGGAGAAGCAAGCTTAGAGAGAAAAGTGGCACTGGTTTGAGGTGCCTGTGAGATATCCAAATGGAGATATCTAACAGGCAGTTGGATATAGAGTAAGAGCTCAGGAGATAGGGTGGAACTGAAATCACCTACCTAGGATAAGATTCTTGGGAACATTTGAGTGGTGCACTCTCATGTCCCACTTTAAAGTGCCCCATGATGAAATAACAACCAAGACCCCAAGAACCTTCTCCCATCACTACATTTTTCTTATCCTTCCAGATGCCCAGTGGAGGGTGGAGTACATTCACTTAAGCCCCAAAGTCTTACTTAAAACTTTGAAGAAATTCCTCCAGAATTCTAGAGGCCATAACTATGGTACCTTCATTTCCTTGCATCTTCACATGTTTCTAATAATTTTTTAGTTAGAAAAAAAGTAAGTCAAGGGAATGAACATGGATTCAGCAGTTATCTAAGCAAGGGACCACCCTGTGCATGGGCACTTTCCATGAGTTAACTCAAGCAGTCCTTACAACAGTCATGCTGTCTTATTTTCCCCATTTTGTAGATGAGAAGTTTAAGGCTCAAAGAGGTCTCTTAGCTTCCTTAAGGCCACAAAGCAAATAGGTTGCTCAGGTATGTTTTGAAGCCAGATCAACCTCATCCCAAGGCCTTAGCCATGACATCATGACTCCCAAATGTCTGCCACAAAGTACTGCTGGTCTACAATCAAATGAGCCAAATGTCTTATACTCTTGCATGACTGTTAACCACCTTTTCTTGAGATGGACTTTTCTTTGAAATCATGCCCTTCCTATGGGCAGGAAGCATTAAAACGATTCTGCTGCAGTACGGTTGTTTGATTTCTTTTTGCTTCATGTCCTTACTTGGCAAAATAAAAAGCCAGCAGCTGGCCGGGTGCGGTGGCTCACACCTGTAATCCCAGCGCTTTGGGAGGCTGAGGCAGGGGGATCACAAAGTCAAGAGATGGAGACCACCCTGGCCAACATGGTGAAACCCTGTCTCTACTAAACATACAAAAATTAGCTGGGAGTGGTGGCACTCTCCTATAGTCCCAGCTACTCGGGAGGCTGAGATAGGAGAATCACTTGAGCCCGGGAGGCAGAGCTTGCAGTGAGCCAAGATCGTGCCACTGCCCTCCAGCCTGGCAACAGAGCAAGACTCCATCTCAAAAAAAAAAAAAAGAAAAAAAGAAAAAGTAAAAGAAAAAAGAAAAAAAAGTTGGCAGCCTCGTGTTCGTCCTCAAAATATTCTTTTAATATTCCCTGGTCCATGAAGTCCAAAATGTTGGAAACTACTGTAGGACCTCTTGCTGAAACCTTGACGTTTGAAAAAGAGCAGGGATAATCCAGCCCATCATTCTGACTGCATATGGGGGTAGCAGAGACACATGGGATTCTTGCTGTCTTAGTAAGGGCCGCTTCACGCCTGCCATTCCAGGGCTCAAACCAAGAATGAATTGGCAAAAGCCTTTATATGCACTAGCAGCTTGCTGTGAACCCCTGAGATTGAAAAAAGCTTATCCTCCAAATTTTTTTTTTTTTTTTTTTTTGAGACAGAGTCTCACTCTGTCTCCCAGGCTGGAGTGCAGTGGTGTGATCTCAGCTCACTGCAACCTCCACTTCCTGGGTCAAAGTGATTCTCCTGCCTCAGCCTCCTGAATGGCTGGGACTACAGGCACACACCACCATGCCCAGCTAATTTTTTTGCATTTTTAGTAGAGACGGGGTTTTACCATGTTGGACAGGATGGTCTCCATCTCTTGATCTCATGATCCGCCTGCCTCAGCCTCCCAAAGTGCTGGGATTACAGGCGTAAGCCACCATGCCCAGCCCCAAAGATGGTTTTTTAAATTCCATTCCTTGTTGTTAAGACAAGATGGTGGGAATTAAGAGATTAATAGTAACAAGGAATCTGATGATATGCGTTTTATATCCTCTCTGTCCCAGACAAGTGCTCTACCCAGAGCCCATGGGAGGAGAGGTTTTCTCTAAAATCTTTGATGTCAAGAAACAGGACTATTTTGGGATTCCAGGATTGAAGGCTCCTTTGCTATTCCCCAGCCATCAGGTAGGAGCCCTACGGTGCTCTGATTTTTTTCTCCTCTGTCTGACTGTGGCTTTCTGTGCTCAAGCTCTTCTCCCTTTCCTTCCTAGAGAAGAGTCTGCATCTGTGGGGAAACATGCAACAACTACTGAGACCTTAAGTTAAGTGCTAGGCACTGTACTCGGCAATTTCAAGCAAGCCATTTAAACTCATCTTATTTATTTTTTATTGCTTTTATTATTTCAAAAATAATGCATGCTTATTTTATTTTAAAAAAAATGTTTAACCCTACATACATGACCTTGGACAAGTTACATAACCTTCAGTTTCCTTGACCACAAAATAGGGACAAGAACCAAACAATATTGTGGGTGAAAATGCCCCATTTTACCTTCAGAGACAATCACTGTTAATACTTTAGTGGATATACCCAAGGCACTTTACTATATATTTATCAACATTTATTATTAATAATTTTTATAAGAATGGAATCACTTACACAATTGCTTGTGACTTGTTTTCTCAGGAAAATATTTGCATGTTAAGGTACATATACCTGAGAATCAGGTTTTATCAACAAACTGGTGGATGGGAAAACTGAGGATCATGGAGGTTGTACAGTCCAAAGAGTCAGGTAATGGAGGCAAAACTCAAATTTCACACCCTTGCTTCAAAACCCTTGTTCTTTCTACTAAATCTCAGGTTCTTAGAAAATAAATCACAGTGGGAAGAGGGTCCAACCCCAAATAAGGTGAGACTCTGGGGGCAAAAATCATACAGTCTGGGGGTGGTGCCATGTAGTGGCAGCAGGATCTAGAATGATGTCAGAACTGGAGTCAGAAAGCCTCAGTTTTAAGATTGACTTATACTAGTTTATGACATTAGGCAGTTGAATAACCTATCTCAGCCTCAGTTTGCTCTGCTATAAAATGGAAATAAGAATAGTGTCTGCTTCATAGCATTGCTCTAAGGGTTGAATAAAGAGAACACATGTAAATGGCCTGGTACATTTCTGAAGGTCTCATCATGTATCTGGCACTGTGCTAGGTTTTGGGGATTCAAAGACAAGTGAGACACAGTTCCTGACCTCAAAGGATTGACAGAGAAGACATCTGTGTGCCCCCAAAGTGTCACAGGGGCTGATGTAGACACCTGGCTGGAGGGTCTTTTGGGGGCAAAAAAGAGGACAGGTAAGCACAAGGAGAAGGAGGATTTGGATGGTTAAACAACAGAAATTTATCTTGTCACCATTCTGGAGCCTGGAAGTCCAAAATCAAGGTGTGTGCAGGTTTGGTTCCTTCTGATGCCTCTCCTTGGCTTGTAGAAGGTCATCTTCTCTGTACCTTTTCACATCATCTTCCCTCTGTACATATCCAAATTTCCTCTTCCTGTAAGAACACCAGTCATATCGGATTGCAGCCCATCCTCATGATCTCATTTTAACTTCATTACCTCTGTAAAACCATAATCTCCAAGCAAGGTCTTATTTGTAGGCACTGGGTTGGGGGTTAGGACTCTAGCATATGAATTTGGGGGAGGTGGAGGACACATTTCAGCCCATAACGAAGAAACACTCTACACAGACCTTCTGCTGCTAGTTTTCAGGAGTGGTTTGTCTTTCTGGTCAGTGTTGTGGTCTTCTCTCTACTTTGCATCTCAGTGTCTGTTTTCACTCTCCCTACCTTCCTTACCCAATTGAGGCAACAAAGGAATCCTCCAGAGCTTTTAGACTACAGTATAAAGTATCAAAGTCCAGGCTCAGTATACAGTGGCCTCATGGCCAAATCTCATGCCTCCAACCCAAGCTGAAGGAAAGGAAGGAGAGAGTAGATCACTCTGTATTAGCACTTTACTGTGAGCCTGTGGCTTTCCCGTGCCTTGTCTTGTGTGATCGTTACTACAACCCCGTTTATAAAGACAGAATCAGAGAAGCCAAGCAATTTACACTGTGTCACAAGGCTGGAAAGTTGATGGAGCAGGATTCAAATCCAAGTCTATCTACCTTCAAAGCATATGTTATTTATTTACTCCACTTTCCTTGAAGAGTTCCTATCCCTAATCTCCAAGAAATGTAGGCAAATGAGAGAGATTCCAAAAGTCTGGAGCATGAAAATCACTGCCCTCAGTGTAAGTATAGATTCCGAAAATTGTAGACTTGAAAGTTTGGCAAATGGAGTTTTCAGAAAATTCACTGAGATGTTCTCTGTTTTCCAGCAGCTTCTCTATCTCAATCCAACCCAGTTCCCAATCTCCCCTGAGATAAGGAATCTCAAAGATTGGAGTCATTCTTTGAATGGAAGAGAGGAAAATGCTGCAGGAGCAAACACAAATGTGACAACAGCCCTCGTAAGTGGTCCCCTTCTCTTGCTCACTCTGGTATTTCTTCCCAGAGCAGCCAAAGAGTCTTTCAAAAAGGCAGCTCTGAGCACCTCACTCTTCTGCCTGAATTCTTCAGTAGCATTGCACTGTCATTCAGAATAAAATGCAAATTTTTCACCATGCTCACCAAGGCCCCTTTCCATTTGCCCTAGACCCAGCCCCTGTCTTATCTCTTTCTGCATCTCTTTTGATAAACACACACTCCAGTTATATCTGAGGGCAGGGACCATGCCCTCCCCTGTCAGTTCCTAGAAGAGAGAAGGCACTCATCAAGAACTGGGAAATAAGTGAATGAGGGGAAAAAATGAATGAACTGCAAGAGAGCAATGTGGGTATTTATGGCTTAATCGTTCTCCTCCAGGTCATGGCTCAGGGCTGAGAGCCCTTCCACCTGTATCTCTGGCCTTCCCGAGATCCTTAAAGTCCTCTCCACCCAGCCAGCAGATGAAGAAAGAGAGGATGGATCTTTGCATGGGGAGCTGTAGGGTCTGGAAGCAGTGTACATCACTGCCATCCATTGTCTATCAGCCAGAATCAGACCATGGCCCCATCTAGCTGCAAGGAAAGCTGCAAGCCTAGGAGATAGAGGAATTGGGACTGGGTAGACACATGGCAGACTCTGGCAAGGCCTCAGCGTTTTCCATCCACACCTAACTCCAAACTCCACAAAAGCCTCCTCAGCACTTCACCAGAGTGGACTCTTCTTCTCTCCCCTGCCTCCTTGTCCACAGCCCTCTAGCCCATTTTCTCTGCATCTTGACCTTTCCCAATGTAAAACTGTTCTTATCTGTGTCATAAGAGGTGGGAGGTAAGGGAGAGAGCAGCAGCATCATTTCCTTGGAGGGCAAGGCATGAACTATCCCCCTCCGCACCCTCCCCCTGCCCACTCCCAATGCAGCTGTCTTAGTCCATTTAAGGTGCTGTAACAAAATACCATCAACTCGGTGGCTTATAAACAACAGAAATTTATTTCTCACCATTCCAGAGGCTGGGAAGTGCAAGGACAAGGTGCCAGCAGATTGGATGTCTGGTGAGGGCCTACTTCCTCATTGACAGTGCCTTCTCCCTGTGTCCTGACATGGTGGAAGGGGTAAGGCAGCTCTCTGGGACCCCTCTTATAAGGGTGATAATCCCATTCATGGGATTATCATGAAGTCTCCACCCTCATGACCTAATCACTTCCCAAAGGCCCCACTTCCTAATGCCATCACCTTGGGCGTTAGGATTTCTAAACATGAATTTGAGGAGCAGAGGGACACAAACATTCAGACTGCAGCAGCAGCCAAGTGTCAGGTGGGCACACAGAGGAGTTCTTTGCAGCTTCCCTCACACCAAGGTCTACATGTGTGTAGACCACATCACCAGCCAGACTGGCCACATCAGTGTAGATATGTGTTGCACAAGAATGTCCACTTTCTACCAAGAGGCATGGGAGGTTGGCTGACCCTTCCCCACATGCCCTGACAGCCCCGCTGATAAGAGGGAGCGGAGGGACTGAAATTTCACTTTCTCAGAAACAGCGGATTCAGCAACTGTGGCTGCTACAGGAGACACAGATCTGCACCAGCTTAATTTCTCTCAGCCTTTATCACCATACCCAAAGCAAGAGCTATTATGCCCTGTCCGGCGGCCAAGGACTCACCTCGTCTGGCATTGGGGAAATGATATCTTAGCCTGCAGGGCCCCAGACAGCTTCTTCTTCCAACACTATTGTGGCTGGAACCCTCACCTGCCCAGGGGAAGCTGTTCCCATGCAGGATAGACACCATTCTTGCCATCTGGGGCTCTTGGAGAAGTCTCTTCTAGAAACTGAGCCAGGTTTGGGCCCCATAGAGAGGACTGTAACAGGGCTAACGTATTCTGGAGACAAACCCCCATCTCCACACTTGCCTGAGCCCTGAGAAGTTGGGGGAAAAAGCCTCTCCAGGAGCTCCTGGGATAGTTTGAGCTGCTGCTGAGAAGGAATGACTGCCTTCCGGGGGGGATTTAGTCTCCACACTTGGCGATCCTGAGTCCGTATTAAAAATGCAAGACTCTAGTCAGAGCCTACCAGATCCTGCCAGCCTTGGTTGGGACCCTGAGGCTGGGTGAAGGAAGGTGAGGGGAATCAGGGAGACAGGGAGGAAGGATGGTGCTTCCAGCACCCCCTATCCACAGTTGATCTCCTGCCTCCAGGACTCCTTCTCAATCTGGGGCTGAGCTTCTGGCTCCTACTGTCAGGGCTCCCTGAACAGTCCATATATTGTGTGCAGCTCACCTTTGCCCCAGCCCCTCCTCACTCCCATAATCCAAATCCATCTTCTCCCCCACCACCCTGTCCTTTCCCTACAGCCTGAGAAAGGACCCTCAGTTTACCTGGTCTGAGGCATCCTCCTTCTTATAGCTTCAGGCGAGGATCCATAGGGCCTGTCTGTTCAAACCCACTTACCGAGTCCCCTGAAAAGTCCTAAATATTTTTATTTCTTCATTCCTTTGACAAACCCTCTCTGAACCCCTAATTTGTACACAGCCCCATGCTCAGTTCTGAAGGTAAAAATCTACCAGTACCTACTCTCTGCCCTCCAGAAGCTCTTAAACTCAAAGAAAGGAGATAAATGCAAAAACAGTGACATTAATGAAGTCGTGTTCAATATTTTCTGAGCACCTACTATGAGCCAGACCCTGTAAAATATGCACCACAATATAAAGATGAATATGACTCAGTCTGTGGAGAAGAAACATCAGTATACTATCTCTCATTCTGCTGCAAGTTCATCCCAAGAAACTATGGAGAGCAAAAACCACCCTTGCTCCAAAACCTTCCAGGGGATTGTTTGTCTGAAGCATGGAAGACATTTTCTGATGGTTGGGAGTTTTCTAGCAGTGCTGTTGGTGCCTCACTTGTGTCTGTAAACATCAAAGCTTCTTACTGCAAGTACTTGAGATGCTCTCCTGTGCATCTTCCCTGGCCTAGGTAGGGTAGACCAGAAGAACCAGAGAATTTATGTCCCTCCCACCCCAGACCAGCCCTCAACCAGTGATGGGAGGAAGTTAGCAACTAAGTGTTCCAGCTTAATCCCTCCCAGCGGCAGAGGACTAGGGCAACTCTGAGGTGTGTTCTGCCTTGCTGTCCCCAGCAAGATGGTGTCCCAGTTGCCCAAAGCAACAACCTGCTCATTAATTCACCTTATATTGGCTTCCATTCCTTCCCTGTCTTACTCACAACTCCCAACCCACGCTTCCTGGGATCACCTTCCAAATAAACCCCTTGCACCTGAATTCTTCTGTCAAGGCTGCTGTGGGAGGAGCCCAGCCTAAGGAAGATTCTGAAGGCGTCCCCACATCCGGGCCTCCACCCACATGGTTCTCTGCCCCAGCGGGCTACATTCTCTTCCTTAAGCACACCAAAGGCATTGCCTGAGCTTGGACTGCGCTGTGGATCCAACCTGGAGCCTCCACCCCAGCCCCTCCATACACCACTTGCAAACACTACTCAAAGAATCCTGTAGGCTGAGAGAGGTGGCTCATGCCTGTAATCCCAGCACCTTGGGAAGCAAAGGTGAGTGGACCACTTGAGGTCAGGAGTTTGGGACCAGACTGCCCAACAAGGTGAAACCCCGTCTCTACTAAAAAATAAAAAATTAGCTGGGCATGGTGGTGATGCCTGTAATCCCAGCTACTTGGGAAGCTGAGGCAAGAGAATTACTTGAACCCGGGAGGCAGAGGTTGCAGTGAACCAAGATCGCCACACCATTGCACTCCAGCCTGGGCGACAGAGTGAGACCCCATCTCAAAAAAAAAAAAAAAAAAAAAAAAAATCCTCTATTTCTTCTAAGGCAAGTTCAAGTTCCGTTGCTTCCACAGAGCCATTCCAGCCACTCTTGCCCTGGAGCAGTAATGCACATGTATATTTGTAGGTGTGCACTTATCATCTCTCCCCCATCCCAGCAGCTGAGAACGCTAACCCTTGCTGCATAGATTGAAGAAAGACACAGGGATAGTTGTGGGGCGGTGTGGGGGTGGGGGTGAAAATGCTGAGAAACATGTGATTTCTTTACTTCTAAAACCCTTTCTTGAAGAAGAGAAAAGGATAGATTTAGGAGAGGGAGAGAAGGGGCCAGAGCCAGAAAGGGCTCAGTTTGAGAAAGAATTGGGAGGTGGTGTGTGGGTGAAAGGGAGATGAGGCGGAAGAAGAGGAGTCAGGGATCATTCTCAGCCTGAAATGATTGGCTTTTGGGGAGAAAATGAATTTTTTTTTAAGTTTTGCCTCCTGTGAAGCCAGCCTCTCTTTGCTACTTTTTGAGGCTTCCATAAAAAGATCCTCTTTTTTTGTGGACGTTGGCAATGCCACGGTCACAAAACGGGTCAGCTTTATGCGACCCCACATCTTGAAATCTTTAAATGGAGGTTAAAATCTCTATTTTCACCAGAAACAGAGGCCCAATCTTCCCCAAGTTCCTAATGACTTCACTGTCCAATTGCCCTGCCTCCCTCTTTCCTGAGCTGAGGGACAGGAGGGGCAGTGGGTGTCCTGGGCGCATGTCCATTCTCCTCAAGCTGGAGCCAGCGACGCCCACACCCTCCCAGCCCCTGGTCCCAGCCCTCTCCCACCTCACCCTGAGTCTGACAAGTCACCCTAATGGATTGACCGTGGCCTCTGCTGGAGGGGCTAAATATAAAACTTTCCTGCGCTCCTCTTGTCAAAGTTAAAAGCTTTTCATGTCTGTGTTAATGTTTTTTTCTGTCTGCTGGCTCCAGTGACAGATGCGGCATCTTGTGCTGAGTAACTGGAGAGTGAATGGCTGGCAGGGGCCGGGGAGGTAGCAGTAATTTATCTCCAAGAGTTTAAGCAGGATGACGTGGCTGGGAACAGAAGGGGGGTGAGGTTGTCACCTGATTACTAATTCCAAGATTTCTCCTCCAAGAGGGAAAAGGAGTGAGCGAGGATGAAGGGTACAAAAAGCAAATCAATAAACAGGTTAGCGTCTGCGTCATTATTAACTCTCAGCCTGTCAGCACCCCACTGAAGTGATCGCTTGAGGCGGCCTCGGATTTAATGGTCAGTGCAATAGATTTACTGTAAATGTTATCAGAGGCAAGGGCGGGGGCAGGGGGCTTGAGGAGGCCTTCACTGACAAATCACTGGATTGCACCTGGATGCATGAAGCCATTTCTGAACATGCATAAATAACCTAGAGCTTAGGTCCCGGGTGGCATTTCCTCCCTCGGATTTAAATGCTGCTACTCGCCTTTCTCTGTATTCTTCGCTTCCAAAAGGTTCAAACAGCCAGGTTTCCCCTAAATCTTTCCAGGGGCCTCATCTTCTGGCCCTCAGCAAATCTGAGAAAAGTCAGGCAGCAAGTCTGCACCAGGAGCCTCTGAGATCCAAAGAGATCAGCGAGCCAGGAAAGAGCCCAGACCCAAGAAATGCAGCCAGCCAGGAGTCTGAGGCTTCGCTGCAGCAGGTGAGATGCCTCTGAAAGCTCAGTCCTAAAGGAAGCATTCCCTGAGCTCAGCATCTAGGGACTGGGGATGCCTTCTTGAGGTTCCTCCTGACCTCTCCAGTGAGCCTCTGGAGCCTCTTCCTCTGAGCCTCTCACCTGCTATGCTTACTAACAACAAATACTGGATGGAGGGCTTTTGACTAAGATCATTCATCAGAATTCAGGTTGCTATCCTACCCTCATGCCAGGAGTCATGGCAGAACAAGAATCCAGAAGCAGGTAGAGACAGCAGCCAAAGAGCATAGTAAGGTAGCCTACTGTTTTCAAAAGCAGGGCCACTGTGTACAGTTGTTCAGGCTGTATACTGCACAAGTCTAAGGGATGTCATTCACAACAAATCTATGGGAATGGTACTCTCTGGAGCTGTGCAGCATGGCAACTTCACAGGCACATGCAACAGTCCCAAAAAAGAGGCAGTGCCAGGTGGACAATGGAGAGAAGCAACCTACTACAGAAGTGAACACTGAGAATCTTTCCAGTAGATTCCAGTTGAAATCAGAGGGGACAAGACAAGTTGCCAGGCATAGGTTGTCTAAACAGTTGGGAGGGTTTTAACAGTGTCCTGGGAACTTGGACCATTGAGAACTGCTTCTGCTGACACTTGAATGAGAAAAAGCCTGTGGGAACATTAGGGAATGCAGATTTTGTCTTAGCTACACTGACCATAATCTTTCAAACCAAACACATGGGATTTTTGTTCTACTGATGGTGATGAAAAGCTTGGATACAAAAATACTCTGCTGTCTCAGGCATTGAGATTGTTCCCGGGGTCAGAGGCAGAACACATGGCATCTGGACTCTCAGAAGTAACACAATGAGATGGAATCAAGGAAGGGGCCGACTCAAGACCCTCTCTCTCCTCAACTCAGACTTGGAGCAGACAAGGCTGGGGTTAGCTTGAGATCCTCCCAAATGGAGTCCCTAAGACAAGGCCTTGGAAGGAGGTCTCTTGACTGGGAGGTGAGCCCAGAAAGCAAAAGTGAGAGAGAAAAGCCAGCTAAGAGCAGGTTGATGGTCATGCCCAGGGCATTATTCCCCGACACACACTTCAAAGTGGGGCCTGTTGGAGGCTGAGCAAGTTCCTCTGGGACCAGGGAAAGCCCCAAGGCATGGGAAAAAAGAGACTCTTAAGCAAGAGATAAAGGGAACTGTCCGCAGCAGCAAGTGGATGCGGGGATGCGGGGGACCACGGGTATCTGAGGGGAAGACATCAATCACATCTTCTATAGGACCCAACCTCAGCATCCACCAGGCCTGCCTGACCACCCGCCCTGTTCCTCTGCTGCAGAAACACCAAGTGCCTTGGAAAACCATGGCTCTGTTTGGGTTCGCCGGCTGCCATCTCCTGTGGAAAGAGCCAGGTGAATCTGAAATTAGAGCCAAGTATGCCTTGAGGACTTTCCAGCCAATCTGATGCTAAGAAAGATCCTTTGTCCAGGACTGGCCCATAGTGGCAGGCTCGGAGACATTTCTTTGAGGCTGGGGGGACAAATCCCTAGCTATGTATGCAGAACCATTTATGTTCATGGTCCACTTGTGAGGTCGGCGTTGTGATCTACTTTTTCCTAATAAAGATATTGAGGTTCAAAGAGATGAAATGATGTGTGACAGGGCACACCTACGGGGCTTCAGTCAGAACCCAGTGGCACCCTAAAGCTGCTCCCAGCATGAAAGTCACCAGTAGCACTAGACCCTTGAAAGCCATCTGGGGATGGCTATAGCCCAAATTATATCCCTGCAGGCCTAGGAGTGGGGGTCACTTTTCTCTGTTGCTAATCTCCAGGGGTCTCGAATTCCCTGTTGGGAGTCTCCACTCTTCCCTCAGTGAAACCAATTCCCTGTTTTAAATTCCTCAGCGCTTTTGAACCACAGTGTTTGAAATCCCTAGAGCGATTTCTGTTCTCCTGTGTGGCTCCTGGATGATTCCCAGCCCTGTCTAAACTGTTGCCCTGCCCCAAAATGTTATATGCCCTTCCTTGCTTAGCATGATCACTGTCCAACATTCTATATATTTTACTGATTTCTCTCATTTATTTTCTGTCTCCCTCACTAAAACAAGACCAGGAACTGGATGCAGTGGCAGTAGTAGTAGCAGCAGTCCCAGCTACTTGGGAAGCTGAGGTGGGAGGACCACTTAAGCCCAGGGATCTAAGACAAGCTCAGGGAACATAGTGAAGCCCTGTCTCAAAAAAGGCAAGACCAGGATTTTCCCCTGTTTTGTTCACTGCTATATCCCTAGAGCCTTAAACATTCCCCCAGCACACAGAAGATGTTCAAAAAATATTTGTCAGATAATTAAATGCACAACATACTGGATACTCCATTTTGGACCCAGACTGGAACCTGGGTGCCTCATGCAGGTTCCCATTGCTGACTCACTCCCCAGCCCAGCTGCCCCTCTGTCTCCATGCTCTGGAACTCCATGCCCAATGCCAGTCACCCACCTATAGTCTCCTGACACACCCAGTCCATGTGGGAGTGCAGTCAGGGGGACTCACCAGGGATACCAGTGACCTTTACCACCCTGCCCTGGAGGAAGCACAGAAAGCCAGAGAGAAGCAGGAGAGAGGAAGCCTGTGAAAGGCAAGTCAAGCTGCTGGGCTGTTCCAGCCCTGAGGGGCTTGGTGTGTGCATGTGTATGCACATTCTCACACTTGCACACAAACCTAGTGCTATGGTTTGGATGTGTGTGTTCCTCCAAAATGTACATGTTGGAACATAAATCCCAAGGCGGTGGTATTCAGAGATGAGGCCTTTGGGGAAGTGATGAAATTGTGAGGGTTCTGCCCTCAATGAATGGGATCAGAGCCCTTAGGAAAGAAGCTTCAGAGAGCTGCCTGGCCCTTCTGTCTCTTCTCCATTGTGAAGACACCAAGAGGGTGCTGTCTTTGAGGAATGGGTCCTCACCAGACACCGAATCTGCTGGCATCTTGATCCTGGACTTCCCAGCCTCCAGAACTGTGAGAAATAAGTTTCTATTGTTTATAAATTATCCAGTTCAACGTATTTTGTTTAAGCAGTGGAAAAGGACTAAGACACCTACACACATGCATGTGCACACACACACACCTACACATGTATGCACACATGCACACACCCACACTTATGTATGTACACCTACACACATGCATGCATACTTATACATGTGCGCATAGCTACATGTGTGCACCTGCATACATGCATGTGTGGGCACACATTGCACACATGCATGCACAATCACACGCGTGTGTGCACACATGTGTGCCATTCAACACATACACATGTGCACACATACCATGGGTTGCATGTGAAGAAGATGAAGGAAAAGATCTAACCCCCTCTCCACAGTCCTGTGACTTACTAGGAGCTCTTGGAGGCAGGTAGGAAAACCTCTTCCTCTTTATAGATTTACTGTTCTGACTCTGAAGATTAACATAGATACTCTGGCAGGGGGTCAAATAGCTGTGGCTGGTGTACGTGTGCTTATGTAGATGGGGGTGTGTTTAGGTGATATGTATGTGATATGTCTGTTTACATCTGTGGTATGTTTGTGTGTATGGTGTGCATATCTATGTGGGTAGGGGTGTGTGTGTACTATGTATGGTTGTCATATGTGTCCACGTGTGTCTCTGTGCTTGTGTGTATTCAATGTGCGTTTTTGTGTGGTTTGCGTGTGGTGTGTGTGGCATGTGTATATGTGCTTGGTCTAACACACAGAAGTACCTGCCACTCATAATGAAAATAACAAAGGATACCCCACTAGGACAGCCCACCCAGATGAGGACAGAACTGGGCCCCCAAAGCTCCCCCAAATTGTGCAGTGAGAACTGGAGCATTCAAGGCCGTCACTGCTGACTAAAGCCGCCAGGGGAGCTACTCCCTCAGACTCAGTCTGGGGGAATAAACTCCAGGGAAAGGGGATGGGGCCTACAGACAGAGTGGGTGGGGGTGTCTGAAAGGTGGGTGGAAAGTCACGCAGGGAACCTACAAGAAGATGGCTCTCTGGAGGAGAGGGCAAGCCCACAGAGGCCCACAGGGGACCCAATTCAAAGGCACTTCTCCAGAGCTTCTCTCCGGAAGTGGGAAAGAGTGGCCCTTGGTGAACCACCTATGTAACCCTCCTCTCATAATTCCTCTAAGGAGCCCTGCCCCACAGCATAGAAAGTGGGCAACGCCACGCAGGCCTACTCTAGTGGGGAAGGTGAGGGGAGCTGGCAACAGAGAAGTGAGGCCCACTGCAGCCCCCACTCCCTGCCAGCACCCAGGCCACAGCATCCCTGGAGGGGATGGTGTCCAGTTGGTGCTGCCCCACACAGATGAAGGGTGCCCATTGCAAAGCTGGGAGGGGTAGGGAAGAAGGCAGACCCGTGGATAACTTGGGTGGAAGGACTGTAGGACCCGAAATTTGGCCGACATATGAAGCCTAGGAGTGCCTCCCAGGGGTCAGTGAGCTGCAGGGGAGTGCCAGAAGTGTCAGACAAGGTGACCTCCTCCCCCACCTGGCACTGGTCTCCTTATGGGCCCAGAACCCCCGCCAGCCTCCCCTCCTGAGTGGGGCAGCAGCTGAGCCAGGACATCCTTGGGGGATGTGCCAAACAATTACTTTACTTATTGAATATCTGATTAATTATTCAGAAGGTGAATCAATTATTCATATCTCATTTAAGCAAGGGGGGAAAAGCCACTGCCCCTTGAAAGAAGCTTCTCAGCGCCTCCCAAGGCCCTGGGGACGGAGTCATCAGCGGGAGAAATTGTCACAGCAGGAATGTGTCACTGGCGTGGCTGCTGCAACCACCACGGGCCTCCTCCTGCACACACTGTCACTTGTGCATGCACACACCCGCTCACACTTCCACACACACACACACACAGAGCACTCAGATACATAAAAGGGAAGAAGTGTGGATCACACAGAGGAAGAGACAGTCCCTCAGTCCATCAGGGAAGGTCCCCAGTAAAAATGACATTTGAGTTATGACTTGTCAGAGGAAAAGACAGAGACAGTGGGGAAGGGTAGTCCAAGCACAGGGAACTGCAGGAGCAAAGGTGCGGAGGCGTGGAAGAGCACCAGGCACCCGAGGGCACTGGGATGGGAGAGGGATGGTGGCAGGGAGCAGAGACTGGATGACTCAGAGCCTGGGCTTACCCAGTGGGGAGCCAGTGAGAATGTGGGAGTGCCCCTATGGGACACTGTGGCTGAAATGGGCTTGTGGGGCCTGGGACCCCACTGGGGGAAAGGGGGTCCCATTCCAGACACTGGTTTACAACCTCCTCACCTGGCTCTGTCCAGGGCGCCCTTTGGCAAGAGGCCAGAGACCATCTCAGCGGGCTCATGAATCATGAGGCTTTTGTAAGTGGCAGGGGCTTCGCCATTTTTCCCTCCAAGGTTTCCCAATCCAAGGGGAAGGTGGGCTGGGGTTCCCCCAAGCAAGGAGTGAGACTTATTGACCACGTTTTACGGATGGAGAAACTGAGATCCAGAGAGAGGAACGGGCTGAGCCTCAGTCACTCAGAGCCAGGACCAGAACTCAGGCCTGCAGCCCCCAGGCTTAGCAGTACAATGCAGGCTGGGAGGGTCTGTGACTGCCAGCCCCACCTCAATCCAGCCCGCCCTGAGCCCTCAGATGGAGGCCCTGCGCAGGTACCTCTGCAGGAAGGTCTGAGCAGGGTAAGCTGTTGCCCACTCCCACTCTGTCTGTCCCTTTACCACTCTTCTTCTCTGTCTTTACCTCTATCTTTGTCCCTTGCTCATTTACTTGCTCTGTGTGTTTATGGCAGAGGGGGTGGGGTGGAGGTTGACTTTCTCTCTCTCCACTCTGTCTCTGCTTCTCCCATCTTACTGTGCCTTCGTCTCTCTCCTACTTTCTGTCTCTCTCTTTCTCACTCTCTTTTTTCTTTCTCTCTTTCCCTTTCCTCTCTCTCTCTCTCATTCTCTGTCTCTCTGTTACCCACCTTTGCCTTTCTGTCTTTCTTTTTCTCGCTAACATTCTCTATTTGTCTCTTTCCCTGTCTCCCTCCCTTTTCTCTCTTCCCACTTTCCTCTTTCTCTTTCTTTCTGTCCATCCCAAGGCTGGTCCAGGGCTGGGATGCAGCCTCTTCCTTCCCCCAGCCCTTCAGCCTGACCAGACCCAGGCGCCCCACACCCACTAATCAAATCTGCGACCTGATTCAATTACACCCAGCGAAAATGCAGACGTGTAACCTTGTTAATATCACGTTTATTAGAGGGAGGGGAGGAGAAAATTAAGATAGACTTCGTGTTGCTGCTAATTAGAAAAATTGAGACTTTACATCTGCGTAGCACTGAGCAACATGTGGTGGTAACAGATGTGGGCTCATTACACAGCTGCACGGGGCGGGGGTGGGGGCGGCAGGGTGGGGGTGTTGTGTGGAAAATGTTCCCAAGCCAGCAGCATTCTCGAGCTGTAGCCCCCTCCACCCAGCGACCCAGGCCTGATGACACCCTTAGGAAAGGCCAGGACCCAGGAGAGGAAGCGTGTGGGACAGCAGCTGAGAGCTCTGCCCTGGGGTCAAACCCTAACTCTAGCATAGATTAGCTGTGTGACTTGGCCCAGCCCTTAACCTCTCTGTGCCTTGGTGTCCTCATTTACAAAATGATACTATGGACCCCAGCCTCATGGGGCTGCAGTGTGGGAGGATGAAATGGAACAAAGCAAGTCATGTGCTGAGCGCAGGGTTTGCACATGCCCAATTCAAATCATGGGTCCCTGAGGCCAGCTGCAGTGTGGGGGGCCAGCTGTGCTATCACAGTCATTGTCCAGCCCCCACTCATGAACCTCACCACCCTAACCCTAACAAAGGCCAATAGGAGCCGTGGCTCAGCCCCTCATCCTCTGGGGGCTTCATGGGTCTGAAACAGCCCCATCTCAGAGCTCTTCAAGCTTGGATCCTGGATTTCACTTACGGGGGAACCACGAAGGAACAACAAGATGCAGTAAAACCCCTACTTCTGGGGGCCCATGGAGGGAGGAGGTGGAGGCTGGAGATGGCACTGGACAGGGTTGCCGGATAAAGAAAAAAAGGAAAAAAAAATACAGGGTGTCCAGTTAAATTTGTATTTCAGATAAATAACAAATTACTGTTTCGTGTATGTTCCATGCAATCTTTGAGACATACTTATGCTAAACAATGATTCATCTGAAATCCAAATTAACTGGGCATTGTATATTTTCTCTAGCAAACCTAAGTGGAGTGTCTGTACACGCTGGAGCTGGGAGAGTACCCAGGGCTCCCTTGAACCCCCTGGACATGGGCAACCAGCCATGGATGGGCTGGAGAGAGGACTAGTAATCTCTCCCTCCTGGTGCCAGCCCTAGGAGCTCAGCCCAGGCCCACTCCCTACCCTGCAAATCCTCCATCAGAGCCAAGTGGAAAAGGACTCTGGCCCAGCTCACTGCACCCCCAGATCCCTTCAGATGGTTGTTCCTGGGACTGGGAGGAGCCCAGCTTCCACCTGCAGGCCAGCGTGGCAATCAGAGCCATGACAGAGGAAGCGTGCAAGTTCATGAAATGTTGCCTCCTTGTCCCCCTCTGCCTCTCCCCACCTCTATGGCAAACTCTTCTGGCCTTGAGTCCCTTAATGGAGCATCCCTAAAGGCAGCTAGGAGCACAGGCCCCACAGATCCCCTTTGGGGCTCACCATCCTATATATCTGCAGGCCTACACAGAAGGAACCCACAAAAGCAAAGGAAGATCCGTTCCATGAACTATGAAAACTTCAGTGCTGAGGGGTCTCAGGGGAAGACAAAAGCTGCCCCCTACTTCCCCCCAGGCAGGGCTTTCCAGGCCTCCCAGCCTCTGGTTCCAGATTAGTCATAGCCAAAGGGCATGAGACGTGAAGCCAGGGGAGTCAAGGGAATGCCATGGCTGAAGGCAGACGGCGATGTCAGGCCAGGGTAGGGAGGCTCAGGGTAGGGAGGCTCAGGGTGGGCTTCCCCTGGATGTGTCTGTGAGGTGGTGGGCAGGGGCTGCTTAGGCAAAAGTCTCCCAAGGGGGGCCACACCACAGTCAGCCCAAACTAGTCCTCCACAGACACAAACTGAAGAGCCTGGGACCTCTCCATAGGGGAGCCCTGTCCTGGGCCCAGGAGGGGCTGCTGAAGTTTATTTACTATGTCTTGTACCCCGCAGAGTCTAGCACAGGGTTTCATTTGGCAAGCACTTATTACATGCTGAGCACTGTTTTAAGGATTTGACAAATATCCACTCATTCGTTTTCCTAACAACTGCTGGTGGCTCTCCTCTTGCCAGACTCCCATCCTGCACCCAGCTCTAGTTTCTGACCTTCTGTGCCGTGTTCCATGTTCTGTGCAGGGGAAGCTGACCTCTACCTGCTGCATCAGCCCCACTCCATCCCCCCCAGCTGTAGTTTGGGTTCTGGGAGCCCACCAGTTGTGACTCTAGCCATGACTGCATTTCTCTGTGGCTGCATATCTGAATGGGGCACGGAGGAGGGGTTCCAAGACTCCACTCTCATAGGCTTCCTGAAACAACCTTTCCTTCCCTTGCCCCTTCAGTCTGGCAGGAGGAGGGGGTCATCATTTTCTGCTCTTGCTAACCGAGGTATGCCTCACCATCCCTTTCTATTTCCTTAATTTGCCTTAATTTGAAAATTGTCCCTTTATAATGTTCTTTTTAGAGAAATCCTTTTGGATGTGCCATTTGCTTCCTGCCAAAATCCTGACTGATCTAAGAATCCTATGAGAGAGGTTACCATTATCACCCCCATTGAGAAGATGAGAAACTCAGACACAAAGAGTTCATTAACTCACCCAAGAGCACACCAAGAGGTGACCACTCCTGGTCACGTAAAGCCCAGTTTCTTCTCCCCACACTCCCTTGGAACCCTCTTCACACAGGCTTTGTCCCTAGACTCCTTGGGACTCACTCCAAAGGGCTGGGCTTCCAGCTGTCAGGTTCAGACCTTGTCGGATCATTGAATAAATGAGAGCCCAATCCCTGGAGCAGGAAAGGCTTGGAAGATAAGATGCCACTACCTTATGGAGCTAGGATAGTGCAGGCCCATGCCCCCAGCCTCAGAATGAGGATCATAATGCCTATGACCAAGCTGGAGTCTAAGAGAGTCTTGTGAAAGGCCTGGCCAGCCACATGGTGATTCTTAACCATTATTTTAAATCAGCAGTTCTCATCTAGGGCAGTTTTGCTCCCTGGAAGACATTTGGCAAGGTCTAGAGACATTTTTTATTATCAAAACTGGGGAGAGAAGATGCTACTGGCATCTAATGGATAGAGGCCAAGGATGCTGCTAAACATCCTACCATGTACAGGACAGTCCTCCACAAGGAATTATCCCGCCTGAAATGCCAACAGTGCCAAGATTGAGAAACTTAGGTTACAGAATCTCAGGACTCATAGAGAACATTTGTTCTATTACATCTATTACAGATGAAGATACTGAGGACCCAAGAAGGCCTCAAAGTCACTGCCAGGTTAGAAATAGCCAGTATCCAAGTCCAAGTCCATATTTACCTCCAGAGTCTGGTACAGCACAGAGCAGGTGCTTGGCTTGACCCAGCATCTGGCTGCTTCTAGAAGTTCCTCAGCTTGTCACCAGCTGCCTCCTCCAACCAGGACAACGTGAGAACTGGATGTGGGTCCTAGAGACTTTCTTCCCCTGGAAGATCTGAATGAGTCCAGAGAGCTTTCCTTCGGTAACCTCTCCCCTCCCTTCAAGAGCTCTTATCAAGAGCACACACACTTTCAGGCACAACCTGAGCTGTGGCTACTTGGTTAATAGCCACAAGCTCATCCATAGCCCAGTTGGCCTCAAAGGGATCCCCTTGCAAAGCCCTGAATTTATTCTGACAGTGCTGCCAGTGGCCTTCGGAGTTTTACAGGAGGCCTTGTCAAGGGCAAACATTGATCCTTTGAGAGGTGATGTGCCTTTGGAAACAGCTTCTGGCATCTAGTATGGTAAGCTCAATGGAGTACAGACTAGATCAGTCCTTCTCAGAAAAGTTCTAAGAAGGAACCATATATGGAGGTGAAGGTTTTGTGAAGTGGTTTTGGAGGAGCTGATAGGGACCTAGGGTCACCTCTGGCTGGGACCACAGGCACAAGATCCCATGCTAGGGATAGGGCCAGAGAACCAAGAGTGGAATGGGGACTCAGATAAGCAGAGCCTTTACTCATTGGCCAGAAGCAGAGTGTGCCAAAGACCAGCCCCCAAACCACCCACTCAATGGAAAGGAGAGGCCAGATATCTGTGGCTCAGCCTGTGGCCAAGAGTAAGGCGAGAATCTAAAGAACAGTTGAAACTTTGGGGGCCATCCAGCATCCATTCTCCTTTCTTTGAATAATGACATCAAAGGATTGCCTTTCAGGGAAGTGTGTAAGAAGTGAAATCAAAGGCCAAGAAGTCTTTAATGAAGGGACTATTTGCAGAGGTGCAGACAGTGTTAAGGAAACAAACACTGGCCCAAAACTAGCCCTAGTGGCAAGAAGTTACCACCTGTATTAGTCCATTTTCATACTGCTATGAAGAAATGCCCAAGACAATCATGGCAGAAGGCAAAAGAGGAGCAAAGGCACATCTTACATGGTGGCAGGAAAGAGAGCATGTACAGGGAAACCACCCTTTTATAAAACCATCAGATCTCATGAGACTTATTCACTATCAAGAGAACAGCAAGGGAAAAACCCACCCCCATGATTCAATTACCTCCCACCAGGTACTTCCCATGATACATAGAAATTACAGGAGCTGCAATTCAAGATGAGATTTGAATGGGACACAGCCAAACCATAGCACCAACCTTAGGTCTGAAGGGAGAAATGCAACTATGGAGAGAGCCTGTCCAGTGGGACACAGAGTCAGATGGGGTCAATGACTCTAGAACTAGTGTAACACCAAGCAGGAAGGGAGTAGGGAATAGAGATCCCATCCTCTCTCCTCTTCCACCCTCTGATCTCCTGCCAATACCTCTCATTGGCCAAACTCAATGGGAAGCCACAGGGCAAGTCCAAGGGTGAGTCTTTTGGGGTACAGAGAATGGCAGAGAAACAAACTAGGAAGAAGGGGAGGAAAAATGAAAAATGAGCAGCACATCTGTCCTCTTTGACTGAGAGATGGGCAGTAATCCTAAATGAGGCTAATTAGACCTTGCTCCTCCATGATTTTTAATCCCAGCCAATAAGACAGAAGAACAGTGGGGTGGGAGGTGGGAGATAATCCATTTATTCCCATAGCAGTGCCCACACTACAGTCCACAGACTGGGTATGGTGAAAGGATGCCAGCCAAAAACTCTCATCCTGTCCTATCCATTCTCCACCTTCAGTACCAGGTGGAGCTTGCCATGAGTGAGAGATGTCTTGGAGCAGCTCCCAGTGATGGCTTTATAACAGGGCCACTTGGACACCTTAAATCACACTAATGAACCACGAGAACCCCCTGCATGGGGTGCTGGCAGGAGACCACACCATTGCAATGGCAAGAGGGGAGACCTTTTTATTAGGTTTCCCCAGAAACTACTCGATAAATGCTTTTAGCATCTTTTTTAAATAAAAAAGAAATGAAATGTAAGGGGCATATTAGCGCTGCTCCCATTTTCAATTAGTCCAAATGATCATGTTAAAAGCTATTAATAAACCACCGCAAGTGGAGGTCACTGGTGGAGGAGTTCATCAGGGAGGAATTGGCAGCCCACAATGGAGTCTTACGCACTGCTGAGGTCTCTCCTCACCCACTTTGCCTCAAAAGCCTCTGCCATGAGACCCACTACATTCCCACGATGTAGGGAAAGGCAGAACCACAGACTGGAAAAATCTGCTAAGATCTGAGCACCATGCCTGCTCAGGTCTGCAAAGACACAAGACCCTGGTTGGAAGTTAAATAATTGGCTGATTCTATCAGTTTTATCAGGCTCAGGTCATCCTTGGTGGTCCTACACAGTCTGTGCTGAAAAGGATCCTAGGGATTTTGCCCCTCATGGGGAAATGTGGCTTGATTGATTAGTGATGTCTGCCAGGGCAATGACTTAGAAGGTGGTGGCATGCTTGTCCTGTATCCACCATGCCCGCCTAAACCTGGTAGGAGAGGAACTCCCAGCAAATGGACAAATGGACTCCCTTTGGTCAATTTGCTGTCCAAAGGCCAGCCCCCAAACCACCCACTCAATGGAAAGGAGAGGCCAGATTCCAACTATGCTCAAGTGAGCCAAACTCTTCCTACCTGCCTCCTTTCGTCCAGAGCCTTGCTTCTGGGCAGATAGGGCCCGTGGGACAGAGACCTGGATTCAACATTTCTTCTCAAAGCACATCTGAAAACAAAGACTCAGTTTTATTGTTCCCAGCTATGCCAGAACTAAGATAAGGGATGGGATCTTTTTATCCTTTGTCCCAGAGACTTTCAGGCCAGGATTGGTACTAACGTTCTCTGGTCTCCACTGGTATCACAGTCTGAGCCCCGTCTTCCCTGACTCAGGCAAGGGCTCTCCATGTTTCCTTGTCTCAGAATGGTCTCTACAGAGCACAGCCCTGGCCCTGAGCCTCTCCTGCTCCTGCCGAAGACCTCCCATGGTTCTCCAGTGTCTCCACATAAAGTTCCCCTCCCAGCCTCACCTCTAGTCTCTCCCCATGCTCACCATGCCTTCCAGTCACTGCACTCCCTGTGTTCTCTGACAATGCCGTGCGTGGAGACACCTCCAAGCCCTTCGCTTGGAACAACCCTGTCCCCTCCACCCCGACAGCTAACTCCTGCTTATCCTTGAAGGTCCAACTCAAGAGATGACCTGCTCCCCCATGACCACTGTGATCCCCTAAGTCGGCACAAGCTGCTATCTGGGCTTCCAAAGTCCCTTGTACCTGGATCCTCATTGTCCATTTGCAGATCTTCCCCACATGACTGTGGTGAATGACACAGACCACACCATCTGATACAAAAAGGGCAGTAAATTCCCCCACTGGATCCCAGAGGCAAGGCCTACACCGACCCTCACCCCCTGTCTCCCACACCCACCCAGCTGGGGCCCCAACAAGAAGGGACACCAAAGGGACCCTAATGGTTCAAAGGGAGGTTTCAGAGGCCTCCCTAACTGGGACCACAGGGGCATTTTACCTGTTGTCCTTTGGCTACACCCCTAAAAAGGAAGAAGTCACCCCTGTGGTCTGGACTCAAGCCCCACAGTCCCCACACCCTCTTCTCCATCACTCACTCTACTTGTCAGAACAAAAAGCTGATTCCAAAGCTGAGAGAAGAGCTGCCCATGGGCCAAAGCCTGGGGACTAAGATGGAAGTAGATGGCCAAGCAGTGTGGCCCCCAAGAAGGACCCAGCCTGAGATGGACAAGAGCCCCATTCCTGGTTCCTAACAACTCCCACTCCCACCCCATGATTGATGGTGAGCAGATGCATCCCTGCCCCCTCCCCTCTCCTCCAGTGGAGGTTTTTTTGTTAGGTTTTGCTAAAGCAACCTGCAAATTAATTTAATATCCTCCTTTGGTTGGGAGCTATGAAGCTGGGCTCGAGGCTGATGATGCATGAACCATCGGTGGCAAGTATTTAATCTCTGGACAATGGATAGAGATGTTAGTGCATGCCACACTAAATTCTATTTACGCTGCCTATTAAAGGCAGTCAAGCTGAAGGGAATCGGTGCACATTACAGGCCCTAATGGGAGAGGAAGCTCCACAACAGTACATTAAAGGCGGAAAATGAATTAGGAGGGGACTGTGGAGGAGAAAGCAGGCAGGCCGAGGGGCTGTCTGGATATAACTCTTCCTGACAGCCTAGCACACATGCCCAGCCCCACTGTTCAGATTTGCTAAGAAGAGAGGCTCCAGTGGCCCTCCCAAAGACCTTGACTGTGGGTACCACCCAACCTACATGGGAGTTCCTGTCCTGCAGGTGAAGAAAGAAAAGGGGTTGGAATGATCTCAGGCTACCAAGCCAGCCTCCTTGCACTCTCTAGGTGGATCCATCTGAAGGCCTGGGGCATTCTTCATCTCCACAGGTTCACCAGTACTTCTGGTCCTTCTACAGGCAGGAGGAAGCTGGCAATGACCAGAGGGAGTGGGTCTGTGTGCTGTTGCTGCTATCACATTATTGGGCAGACCTTGGGAACAGTGGTTACAGTACAGGGGAGTATGGCTACAGAGACTTTGGGCAAGCCATGTAATCTCTTTAAGCCCCAACTTCTTCCACTGAAGAGCCATAATAATGTATACTTATTAATAATGTGTCACGAGGGCTTAAGTCTCCCTGGGTTTACACAGATCCTAAGTCCTCCTCTTTTCTGTCTTTCTCCCCTACAGTGTCTTGTCCCATCAGAGCCCAGCATATGGCTGTGCACAGAGAGGGCATTGTCCAATGCTTGCTTGTTAAAGAGAGCATTTGCCTAAGGTCACCCAGCAGGTAAGCACCTCAACCAGCATTAGCACCAGATCCATCTGACTCTCATCACGCCTCCCTCCCCAACACCCTTCTCCTAAGCAGGTGATTCCTGGGGTAGTTGGGAAAATCTGAGCAAATGTTTTCCCTTCAAAGCCAGACGGCAGAGTCTGGGATCTGCAGGGGGTCCCCAGCTTCCTGCTTCCTGCAAAGTAGAGTGTGGAGCACAATTAAGCAGCCATAGATGTGGGACTTCAGAAAGAAGTGATGCCAGTCAGAGGATGGTATTGCTGGGCTATACAATTGGGAAGGGGAATCAGGACAAGATGGCACAAGCTTCATCTAGCAGGGTGAAATGTTAACAGAGTACCCTCGTAGGAAGGTGTCCATGGTCACCCAAGCCCCGCACCCCCAGCACCTGCAAAATCTCAAGAGGGACCTAGGGTACTGGGAAGAGGACTAATGGCAGCCTTGGGGAACTACCCAAACTACCAGAAATGGATGTCTAAGTTGTTGCCTTCAGAACAAGTCCCAGCTCCTTAAATCATCTGTGGGCCTTACCGTCAGGCCTGCCACATGTCTCACCCCTCTATTACTTGACTCTATGTGCCAATAATACTGAACAACTCAGAGCTTCCAGAATACAATCTGACATTTCACATCTTGCCTCTTCATTAACTGTTTCCTCTATTTGAAACACTTTACCCCACATCTCCTGGCCTATTCCTAGTTGTCCACTAGGACTCCACTATCTCCTCTAAGTCTTCCATGAACCCCAGGGGCCCACCGTGTATTCTGCTACAGTACCTTGTACTACATCCATCATAGCACTTAGTGTATTATGTGATTAAAGTCAAGGTACATCTCTCTGGTTCATTCTATGTTTCCAGCTCCTAACATGAGACAGGCACTTGGTAAGGCCCGGTGAATATTTGTTGAACTGAAATGAAACGACCATTTGTTCTGGTCAGCCATTCTGAGCAGATGTACTATAGCCCTTGTCATTAATTTATACAACACCATAACCAGACATAAAAGCTTCGGGTTATGTAGGCTATTCCATACCACTGTCACTAAGTAGATGTACATGTCATGAAATGAAAGGATTACATATTTGCCATGCTTATTGTGATGGTGAAGCCAAAGCAGTACTCAGAGGAAAATTTGTATTCTTGAAAGCATCCATTGAAGAACAAGAAGGACTAAAAATAAATATCTCAAAGGAGGTCTGGGTAGGCATGATGGACTGAAAATATATATCCAGCTTCCAAAATTTTGTCGCTATTGCCTTTCCTATTCTCCTCGTCTTTGTGGCTTATGCCCTTTAAGAAAATCCCTTTGCTGTTGTTTCACTGGAAGTTTGGGGAGGAATTAGCACACCTGACATGGCTATGCAGAAACCACAAGAACGTGCCTTTCAGATCTCCAACTTCAGTGTAATTGATCAACTGCCCCAGGTGCTATGCTCTGAATCCACCACCACATTCACTCCCAGCCTCTGGCTGAGCACAGCTGAGATAGTAAGGCAGGTCCGTTGTCGGGAGACATGAGAATCCTTTGACAGATGATTTTAGCTGGAGAATGCCTCATCAGCTTTGCTGAAACTTTCTTGGAACAGCGCAGCATTCTAATAGTTTTTTCTACCCAATCTTCCTCCCTTCCCTCTCTCCTCCAAAATGTTAGACATGCATCATAGTCTGACAGCTCTCCCAGCCTCCTCCAGCTTTCTCCCCATTTTTCCTTCACAAGTGTTTTTCCCAATAAAGCTTTTGTGCATTTAAGTCCACGTTGGTGTCTACTTCTTGAAGGGCCCAAACTGACATACATGAAATAACCGGATCCTAACCCAGCAGTGGGAGAGCTGAGAAACAACTTGATTCACTGGAATTTCTGAAAGGCTTAGGAATTAGAGGCATCGGGGAGCACTACAAATAGGGAGTGGGAGACATTCTCAAAGAAGGAGAATCTATCAACAGTTTAGAAAAGTACCTGGCACACAGTAGTGGTTATATAAATGTTTGATGCATAAATATAAACAAAATTGGTGTAAAATATGTTTAAAAGCAGTCAGATCACTAGATGTTCTCCCCAACTCTTTCACAGGGAAGCAATTGCCCCTCCCTCCTCTCAGCAGATGAGTGGAGAATTTTTCTCCAGGGAGTTTAAGGCAAAGGACCAGGCACTGTTGAGAGCAGGGTTCCTTATGGAACATGGAATCAAGTGAACATTCATGCATTAAATGTTGACATCTCCCCGTGATTTTCTCTCAGTCAATTCTCAAAGCATTGACAGCCAAAATTTTACCTACAAGCAGGAGACTAAAATAATCTTATCTAAGAATCCAACCATCCTAAAGAGATTTTAAAATGATGACCTCAGACAATGCTCCACCAAATAAGCAACAGGTCACCCTGTGGGGAAGCTCAGAGTCAGCAAGCCCCACACATGACAGTCAGCTGGTTTATCCTTCCTTTTTCAATCAGAACAAACTTCCAAGGATTAACAGACATCTGAGGAAGGCCCCTGACCTGGAAGATCAAAGGAAATGACTGCAGGGCAGGGAGCAACTAGGAAAAACAGAACTATGCTATTTAAGAAATGAAGAAATGTCATTCCACGCATATGAAATGTCTAGAACAGGCAAAGATAGGAAGAAGATTGGTGGTTGCCTAGGCAGGGGTGGAGAGGAGGAAATTGAGGAGTGACAGCTAAAGGGTACAAAATTCCTTTTTGGGGTGACAAAAATATTCCAAATTGATTGTGGTGATGATTACACAACTCTGTGATTATACTAAAAACCATTGAACTGCATATTTACATGGGTAAATTCCATGTTGCATGAAGTATATCTCAATAAAGCTGTTACATATGTATATGCAAACGCACATATCTTCAGAGAGATAACAAAAGAGATTTCATGAAATAAATGTAAAATAATATAAAAAAGAACATTCAGCACACATAAAAAGATGCCTTAGAAATTCTGAATGCAGCAGAGTTTAAATAAAAACTCAAAAGAAGGATCCAAATATAAATATACTCTCCAGAAGACGGAGAAAAAAGACAAAGATGTGGAAATAGAAAAGGAATGATGAGAAAATTAGAGAATCAGTCAAAGATGACCAGCATCCAAATGATGGGAGTTCTAGAAAGAGAGAGCAGGAGACAATGGAAGGAGAAAGTCACCAAAATTACTCAAGGCAACTTCCCAGAACTGAAGAATATAAATTTCCAATGAAAGAGTTTGATAGAGAGGATGAACATGTTCTCACACTAGGCATATTATAATGAAATGTTAGGAAAATGTGCAAACCCTGGCTACAAAGGGAAGATCCTGCAAGCTTCTAGAGAAAAATACAAAACAAAAGAGATCGAATAAAGAGTTGAAAATCAGAAATGCTTCAGACTTCTCAACTAGAAGACAATGGCACAGTAGGTATTGGTTATCTATTGCCACATAACAAATTAACCTGAAACTTAGCAGCTTAAAGTAATTTTTTTAAGAATGTATCTCATACAGTTTCTTTGGCTCTGGCTCAGAGTCTTCCTTAAGGTTATAATTGAAATGTCAGCCAGAGTTGCAGCCATCGAAGGCTTGACTGGGCCTGATGAATCCATTTCCAAATTGCCTCACTCGCAAGGCCAGCAAGTTGATATTGGCTGTGGCTGGATACCTCAGTTTCTCACCATGTGAACCTCTCCAAAAGGCTGCCAAGTGTCCTCATGACATGGCAGCAGGCTTCTCTGAGAAACAGTAATCCTAGGAAAACAAGCCATAGTGTCAGAAGCCACAATGTCTTTTGTGGCCATTATTTCTACACTATTCCATTGATAACACAGGTCATGCCAATTAAATGCAGGAGGGGACTCTATAGGGCATGAATATCAGAGAAGAGAAGTATTGGGGGCTATTTTGGAAGCTGGTTACCAAATAATGGCTTTGAAATTATGAAGAAAAATGAATTCTAAACAAAAAAAGAATCTACTGCAAGCCAAATATTCATCAAGTGTGAGAATAAGATAAGGATATTTCAGACATGAGAAGTCTTTAAATATTTTTCCTCTCAGGTACCTCCTCTTAAGACACAATTACAGAAGATGCTCCACCAAAATGAGTTTGTAAAACAAGAAAGAGGAAGATGAGATTCAGAAAATAAGAAATATAACTCAGGAGTGAAGGACAGAGAATTTCCGGTGGGATAGGGGAAGGAGGCCCCAGGTCAACAGCTGTGCATTAGGCTTAGAAGGCAACCAGGCCAGATTGGAGCAAGCCACAGCCACTGGGAGGGACTTATCCAGAAGAAGAGATTGACAGAATATCTGATGTGTTTGAGTGCCTGGATAGGTGAATTAGGTAACAAGCAAGGAGTTTGGGGTTAAACTAATGATTAACAATAGCAAAGCAAGCTTCAAAAACCAAATACTAGCTTCAAGGAAATTAAAAGTTGCATGGGAAAAGAAAAGTAATAATAGTTTACTACCTTGCTCAGCTGTGAAGAGTGTTTACACAGCAATAACAATATAAGTGTTAAGAATTGGTCTTAGCAAATTGCAATATAAAATTATGATATATCTATACTGGGAGGATGGGGTAAGTGAGAAGGATGTAGAAGTGTGGTAGGACAGGTAAAGGAAAGAAAGCTAAATCCTCATCTTCCATGGTGGGAAATCAAGATGTAATACCTAGACTTGAAGAAACAATAAGTACTATTGCAAACATGTTTTGTTGAAACACAGAGGTAAATATCAAAATCTGCCAAAGGTGGGGAAGGTGGTTGCCTCTAGGGAAGGTGAAATGTGGGAGAAATTGCTGGAGGGGTTTGTAACAAATCCTGTGGAACTTCTGACCCTTTAAGTGCATATAAAACTTGAACAAAAAGAAAAGCAAAACTGAAGAGAAAACTGAAATTTCCTTCAGAAAATGATAATAAACTATATTAGAAAAAATTGACAAAAATAAAATTTGTTTGTAGGCATGTTCTCTCCTTATAACATCCTCCCCAATACTTCTTCATTTTCTCATTTTCTCCTCCATCAACCAGGCTTTGGAGTAAGATAGACTGAGATTCATAGTATGTCTTAGCTGCTAACTAGCTGTGTATTCATGGTTTTGGACAATTCTACTCTCTTAGCTTCAGTTACTTTATATAGTAATATAAGGAGAGAGAAAGAGAGAGAGAGACTGCAAATGTCTACCTAGAAAGAATCAAATGAGGTAACATTTATGAAAGTGCCTAGTATACAATATGTTCTCAGTAAATACTAGCTTCCATTCTTTTTTTAATGTAGTTGAGAGAAATGATGATGATGATAATGGTAACGATGATGGGGTTGGAGATGGGGTGAGGACGATAATGATACTAAGCTAAAATTTTTGCCATATTATCGCATTTAATCCTACAGAAACCCTGTGAAGCAGAGGCTATTATTATACCCATTTTATAGATGAAGACACAGAGGCATAAGGAGGTTAAGTGAGCCATCCAAGGACATAAAGCCCGTCACAGAACTGAGATTGAACCCAAACAAACTTCAGACTCAAGGATATAATCACTTTTAAATACTGCCAGCTTTGCTGTAGTACAATATCTTAGGTATATTTTGCTGTGGATGTTGGCACCTCCAGAAGACAAATGGCCACGAGGGTAATAATTAAATGACTGGATGGACAATAAACTGGTGAAACAAGTAAACAGATCAGTAGAGATAGTGCTCCGCTCTAGTTATGGTGCATCCCAGCAACCAACCCTCTATGGACTAAATTGTGTACCCCCTTCCCCCCAGAATTCGTATGTCGAATCCCTAATCCCCAAAGTGGCTATATTGGAGATAGGGCCTTTGGAAGGTAATTAAGGTTAAATGAGGTCATAAGAATAGAGCCCTGACCTGACAGGATTATTGTCCATATAAGAAGAGATACCAGAGAGCTGGTTCTGTCTCTCTCTGAGTGTGCACACCAAGAAAAGGCCAGGTGAGCACATGGCAAGAAGTCTGCAAGCCAGGAAGAGAGCCCTCACCAGAACCCAATGACTCCAATCTCAGACTTCCAGACTCTAGGACTGTGAGAAAATAAATTTTTGTTGTTTAAACTACCCAGCCTATGGTATTCTGTTATGGCAGCCCAAGCTGACTAATACACAGCCAACATTTTTATTGAGCTGATTCAAAGCAAATGGCCACCAAAGGGGCAATGTGGTACAATGGAAAGAATAACAAACTCCATGGGGAGATATTCAGGTTCCAATCCTGGTTTTGAGACTTACGAGTCGTGTGGTCCGATAAAAATCTCCTGGTGTGTCTGGACCATCATTGCCTCTATAAAAAAGGAAATCCTAGAGATTAAAGAAACCTGGAGTCATCTACTTCCACATGTTAAATACGAGGAAGCAGCGATAACGTTAACATGCACTGAGAGTTCCTTCTGTGCACTTCACATACAAATTCTCACTTAATGCTCACCAAGGTGGTATGAGATAGCCACTGTCATAATCCCCATTTCATAGATGAGGAACTGAAGCCGCAAAAGAGATTAAGTAACTTGACTAGGGCCATATAATGAGTTAGTGGAAGGGAAGGAATTAATTAAAATCACAATATAAGGGTGCCAAAGTAAGAAATTAAGACCGCAATACTACAGGCCATATGTAGGTGCTCTCAATGACAGTTCCATGAGAGCCCAGCCATCAGCCATCCCAGCCCAGGAACTGGACCGCGGAGTGCAGAAGCCATCTTGGGAGTGCTAATAGATTCCCCAGCCCCTGCCATTCTAGTCATCCCAGCTGAGGCCCCAGAGAGCACAGAGCAGAGAAAAGCCATCCTTGCTATGCCCGTTCCTAATGCCTAACCCACAAAATCTGTGTGCAGAATAAAATGGTTGTTGTTTTACACCAGTAAGTATTTGGGTAGGACACAGCAATAGCAGCCAGAACAGCATCCCAGGAAAAGGGGTCAGCCCAGACCAAAAGGAAGTGTGCCAGATCCTCCCAGGTCTACCTAGCTATAGGGATCTCATCAGTCTGCCATTTGAAGTCACTTTGTAAACTGCAACATCACGGCCACAGAAATGTGACAGGCTGTGGCATCCTGGGCTATACTTCTTTCCTCATCAGAGGGAAGCAAGCTGCCTCAAGGGAAGCCAGTACTCTCCTGGAAACCGGCTCAAAGAAGTGAATTTAGGCTCCCTTTGATGTAGACAACCCTAGAGCATCTCTCAAGGGGTGGCCCAGGTGAGGGCAGCAGGCATCCCAAAATCAAGCTATGGGGAGAAGCAAGGGAGGCACAGCAGCTCACCTTGGCATGCCATCCCTGGTTCCTAGGTCTAGGATAACCCCCACATGGTTCCTCCCCACTCCTGCCCCCCATCCCAGCCTGTCCCTGAATCATTAGTGCTGATTTTGTCGCCTCATGCCTCCACCTGACTCCCCTCACTCTCCTGAGGAATTGATGTTCTAGAGGTGCCCTTATGATTTGCACCCAGTCATCCCCATGCCCATTTCTCTCAAGACACCACTCCAAACCTCCACCTCTCTGAAGTCCTTCCTTACAGCCCTCCTCACCATTGCTCTGGGGAAACAATCACTTTGCGTTTTGCACTCCACTGTACTCTGTCCATCATAGCACCTCGTTAATGCAATTCAACAAACATATATTAAGCATCAGCTATACGGCAGGCACAGTGCTGGGCACTGGGAACATAGAAATGGGTCAGACAGTCATGATCACTGTCCCTGTAGGGAGTCTCACAATAAACACATTATTACACACAGTAATGTGGGCACTTGGATGCAGGTAGGTCCTCCATGCAGTCAGCCTAACGCAACCTAATGCAGCCCAACACAGATTTGCAAGGGCCTGGGTCCTCCATTGCCCTGGCGAAGGGACTTCTGCAATCTACACATGGGGAGTCAACCAAGCAAAGGCATTGGAAGATAGATGATGGGGAGCATAGAATATGATCCTGGTAGAAGGGACATCTTGTTCAAAGACCTGAAGGTTTAAAAAAAAAAATGTGTTTGGTTATAAAAAAAAATTAAATGAAGAAGATAATTGGTCCCAAAGTGTGCAATTGAGAGTGGTAAGAGATGGGGCCACAGGAGTCAGTAGGGTCTTACAGACCTTGGAAAGGATGTTTGCCTTTATCTAAAGGAAAGTAAAAGCCCCCAGAGAATTTTAAGCAAAGGAGTGACTTGGTCAGATGTACACTATAGAAAGACCATGCGAGGTGCTGTGTGGAGAAAGAATTGTAGGGCCAACAAAGGCAGCAAGGAGATCTGCCGATTGGTTTTTGAGTTCTTCCAGGGGAGAGTAGGTGGGGGTGGAGCAGGGCTGCAGGAGGAAATGGAGCAACGTAGGCAAAGTCAAGAGGTAGAAGGCTTGGGAGACAAATTATCTAGGCTTTAGAGATGGAAGAGATGATGGAAGTGAGGTCTAGAGGAGGTGAAGTCAAGGAAGATGAAAAACAGTGATGGAAGTTTCCAGATTGGCCCTATGGAAGCATGGGGATTATGTTCCAGAAACTCCCTTCAATTCACTTATAGGCATTATCTCTTCACCAGCCTGGGATATTCCCATGGGCAGGGCCTGGCCTAGAGAGACAGCAAAGGGACAAAGGGATGAGGAAGAAAAGAATGCACCCAGGGTGAGGTCCCTGCCTTTGAACACCCCTTCTTCCCTCTCAGCCTTCCCACCATCCGTCCGTGGCCTATTCCTTCAAGGACAGCCTCTGTCGCAGCTGCCGGCGGCTCCCATCCACCAGCTGCAGCCCCACTGCTGAAAATTAAGCTGTAGTGTTTACGGGACTTAATTAGCAAAATCACTCATCATCCCGGGAGCTCACTGACTACCCAGACATGACACCATTTGAAATAAATTAGCCCAGTGCCCAGTGAGGTCACCCTCATTCCAGTCTGGGGTCCTAGCTTACCCAAGACCCCCTGACCCACCTCTGGGGCCTCCCCTTCACCTCCAGATCCTAGGAGCCCTTGCAATTAATAGCTAATTAACAAACAAAACAAACCTACCAGGTGGAACAGCAGAAAGACATTCTCAGCCCACAAAAGCAAGTAATTATTCGGTGTGGGCAGGTCTGGAAAAAAATCACTTATGAGATAAATCAATGGCTCTCCCCCATCTTGAGGGTTTGTTAGGATGAAGGAAGGCTCCTCAAGATCAGAAAATTGATTTAAAGGAAAAATTAAGCCTGGTCCATTTCCCCTACAGCCAATCACAAACGAAGACATTCCTAAATCTTCATTTTTCCAGGCTTGCTGTAGTCGCATTGGAGATGGAGGTAAATTGTTCACTTAAAAAATATTTATTGTGCACCCACCACAAATCAAGGGATAGAGAATTGGGCAAGACAGTCATGACTCCTGCTTTCTTGGGTCTTTATATTCTAGGGGTTTGAAGACAGACAATACACAAGAAAACAAACAAGATATTTCAGATCGTGATTGGGGCTATGAAGACAACAAACAGGGTGATGTGAGGAGGAGGACTGGGCTAAGGGCTGCTTTACAGGTAGGATGATCAGGGAAGGTTCTCTGAAGAGATGACATTTAAACTGAGCCAGTCATGCTAAGAACTGGGGAAAGAATGTGCATGGCAGGGGAAATGGCTGGTGCAAAGACCCTAAGGTGGGAAAGATGCCAACAGTTCAAGGAACAGAGACCAGTGTAACTGGAGCATAGACAATGAAGAGGAAAGTAGGAAGTAGGAAACTTGGAGAGCAGACAGAAATGGGACCTGGTTGGCCTTATAGGCCACCAGAAATATTATGTTTTTATTCTAAGTGAACTGGGAAACTGTTGGAGGGGGTTAATCAAGAGTGACAGGATACAAATGTAAGTGGAGGGGCAGTGGGTGCTCAGGGCCTTTTGCATCCCTCAATGTGAATCCCTGCCCCACCCTGGAAGTCCTTGCATGCCTCAGGTACCAGCCTTTGGGAATGATGGCAGAGCACTCATTTCCAAAATGCATCACTCTCACTTAGCTACTCAAACTTTACAGATTCAACAGATGGAGAAACTGAGACACAATCACTAAGTGAGTACCCATCCAGTATGAGCCAGGATTTTACACACATAATCTTGTAGAAACCTCACAACAGCCCAATGAGGCAGTAGTAGTATCCCAATTTAACACATGAGGCAACTGAGGAACAGGGAAGTTAAGTGATTTGCCTAAGATCCCACAGTTGGCAAGTACCAGAGTGGGGATTCAAACATGGGCAGTCTGAATCCAGAGTCAAGCTCTTGCCACTACACCCTACAGTATCCACAGTGTAAGTTTTTTCCCTGAGATTTCACAGCCCACTCAGGCCTGGAACTCAACTCTTCTATGGTCACTTGCACACACCTGTTTGAGATGAGGTTCCCGAGTGTCAGGCAGTCCCCGCTGAAGGATATCAGGTGGCTGTCATAGAGCTAAATAGGCAACATATACAAAGTCCCTAACACGCAGTGCCCAGTGTGATGTCTAGCACTTAGCAGGAACTCAATAGATTTTTTTTTTTAAGAAAATGAACACTTCTATTTATGTTAAGGTGAAATTCCATTGGCTTTGAAGTGAGGTGTGCAGGGGATGGTAAGGAAGAAGGAAGCCATTCCCCTCTGGGGATCGGCAGAACACACCTACTTTACAAAACAGACCTTATTTTAATAAAATTTTTAAAGAAATTATTTGACTTATTTTTAAACAAATATGTTAATTTTATCTAAAAGTGGGTCAGATGAAAACTAATTAAAAACAAAACAAAAAAAACTTTAAACAGGGGTTCTTGTACTATCTTAGAACTCCAGTGGGTCAAGCACCATGGTGCAGTCAAGTAGCTGCCTTCTGGAGCCTACCCCAGGGCATCTGGAGCAGGGCCCTGAACAGAGAGCTGGTGTCTGTTCCATTCCCATCTAAAAGGTGTTGCTGGCCCATAAGCTTTGAGAGGTGGAGACCATCAGTTAGGGAGGAGAGAGAGTGGCTTTCCCACTAAGCTGAAAGTGTCCTGGCTGAAATCCCAATGGCTTGGTGAGACTCATGCCACCAAACTGGTCCTCTATGGCCCAAAGTCAGAGTGAAAGAAGAGAGCCCGGACTTCCAGGGCTTACATCTGAGACCAGAGCAAAGTCCAGGCATAAGATGGGGCCCATGTGCCTGGACCACTGATTTGCAGAAAAGCAGGAATCTTCCCTGCAACCTGGTAAGATGAAGAAGTCTGTTTCGTCCCCTTTGAAAAGCTCTTAATCATGATAGGTTCTCAGTTAAATTGGCACATGCCCCACCCTTCCTCTTCCCTTCTTACCTCCTCCTCCTTCTCTTCACCCCATCTCTGGGCTCCACTCTCTTCCAGACCTTCCCATCCTGCCCCTCCCTCAATGTCTCCTTAAAAGGCCTTTCAGGGACTGAACCAGCAGTGCCTGAGTCAGTGGCAGACGGCACAAGAGGCCACCAGCCCGACTCCTCTACCTCGAGGACACTCGGGGACTGTCCCCTTATGCAAAACAGCAGGCGCCTGAATTCATAATTGGACGTTCCAAAATGTAATTATGAAAGATGAAATGCTCCTCTCAATGAGAAGGCTGTAAATAGAATAATTAATTTTGTGTTTGCTTGAACAATTCTGTATTATGGACCTTATAGTGGAACTGAAATTAATTAAGTGCACCAGGATTTATGGAGGAGGTGAAGAGAGAGGGAAAAAAGGAATTAATCCGAAGTAAAAGATAGATGAGTTTGGAAGTGTAATGATGTGTTAGCCTGGGGTATTCTTTAACAAATTTACCAGGCACGTTCTGGGTACAAAAGGCATGCATTGACAGAATTATCTCAACTAATACAGCAGCTGGTCAAAAATTGAGTAAGAGGGAGGTAGACGGATTGGGCCTGTGAGGTCCCTGAAGGAGCTGGAGATGGGGGCTAATTTTGAGCTGGCCAGGAGGGGGTGCCACCAGGAGGAGAAACGGGCCCAACCAAGCAGAAGCTTCTACCCCCACCGCAAAGCAGGAAACAGCTGAAAGGTACTAGGAGTTGCGGAGAGGTAAACCGGGAGAGCCAGAATGTGAGGACTAACTGAGGAAGAAGCTCCTCAGCACTCCCGAGCCCCCCGGCCAGGTATGTTCATTCCTAGCCCAGCAATATTTTCAGCCCCATGCACTCATTCAGTATTTTTCCACTACTCTTAAACCTAGATGGGAAGTGATATCACATGACTTCCAGGGCCAGGTTGTGAAAGGCAATGCTTCTACCTGTGCCATTACAACCCAACCACCATGCTGTGAGGAAGCCCAACTAGCTCACACAGAGAGACCCTATGAAGGAGAACTGACAGCCAGCACCTTCTGCCATACTTGTGAGTGATTCCAGCCCATATTCCAGTCTTCCAACAGACATCATGGAGCAGAGGCAACCTATCCCCACTGTGCCCCATCCAAGTTCCTGATTCACAGAACTTTGACAGATTATAAATGAGTGTTGTGTTTTAGGCCCCTACACTTTGGGATGATTTGTTATGTGGCAATATATAACCAGAACAGGGTCCCCACTTAACCAGAGTGGTGCCCTCTTTCATCTGCCCTTTATATCAGAATCCCACATCAGATTTCTTTTTTTGGAGGAAGGAGGGGTTTGTGGCTTAAAAGGTTTGAAAACACACTATCCTGGTGGGGGAAAAATAATAATACAGGTTGGGAGTCATATAGAACTGTGTTGAATCCCAGCTCTGAGCCTCCTGGCCCTGTGACCTTGCACTGCTCCCACCACCTCTCTGAATTCCTTCTCTTCACAGATAAAATAGAGGCAATAACACTGATTGACGGAGTTGTTGGGAGGATTTTAGGTACACTGCGAAGGTGATTACTTAGCCTGTGAAGCCAGCAAACTGTGCCCAGATAAGAGTGAGGCTCCAGAGTCTGATGAACCTGGGTTCAAATTACAGCTCTGTGTTTTCTTGCTGTGTTATCATACACAACTCACTTCTTTGGACCTCAGTCTTGCCATCTGCGCAATGGCAATAATAATTGCACCCAGTTCCTCGCATAGTAAAGGCAAAGAAGTGCACATAGTGAGTGCTCAATAAGCAAGAGCCTGTAGTTTGATTGATGCTCACTTCCTCTCCAGGAGCCCAAACTCATTAAACTCCCACAGGCATCAAAGCAACTACCAGTGGTTTTCAAACGTCTTTCTCTGAACAGCCAGACGTGTGTGCTTAGTGGTGCTCTCATGAAGCCTGCACATTCCGAAACTGTGTCAGAGGCAGATGCATGGGACAGCAGCGTGGAAGTTCTGGGTAGCAAATACCTGTTTCTACTCTGACATCTGTCCTCTGCAAGCAGTAAAATGGCAAACAGGAACTTCAGTGTGTCTACTCCAAGTGTGCTTCGGTGCTGTTTGTCAGATCACAGCCTCCCAAGCTGCGTGATCCCATACCCAAGCCAGCCAGGCAGAGGGAGACCCTGAGCTGAGTTTGCATCTGGATTGCACCAAGGCTCCAAACCACGAGGCAGTTCCTGACATACCAGCACCCTGGCCCCCAGGTGCTGAGCATCCCTGATGCAGACTCCCACCCCCCAGGGTGGTATTAAGCAGGCATTTAGATACCTGGCATGGAGAAGGGTGATGGATGGCTTTATTAACCCACCGAGGCGAAGCCGCCGACAGTGAAGGACTCCCCTGTCAGAGGAAGCATTCCTTGCCTGCAGGCCCCCTCACCAGCTTGCCTGATAGTCTGAGTCCTTGACAGATGGGCAGCTCCTACGAGAATGGGAGGGCAGTGTGGGGATGGGACAGTAGCCTTCCAAATGCCATGCCTCCTTCCAGACCCTACCCCATAAGACTGACTACCACAAAGCTACCTAGCCCTAAAGGTCATGCCTCCAATCCTCATTGTCTGGATTGTGTAGTTCAGAAGGCAGCATTCACCTTGTCCTCCTTCCAGACCCTACCCCATAAGACTGACTACCACAAAGCTACCTAGCCCTAAAGGTCATGCCTCCAATCCTCATTGTCTGGATTGTGTAGTTCAGAAGGCAGCATTCACCTTGTATTCCATATAAAAGATGTTCCCTGGGGCTGCACAGTGCAGCAGCCCTACTGGCATTTCTAGATGACATCCACCACCAGCCTCTGCGCTGTGCTATGTATTCCACATGCACTATTCCATCATCCTCTCCCCAAAATCTTGGAAAAAGGTAAATAATATCATGAATACCCATTTTGTAGAGGAGGAAACTCAGGCTCAGAGAGGTGGAGGATTGACTGGCCCAACCTCACAGAGCAGGAGTTGAGGGTCCCCTCAACTCCTCAACCCCTTCCCTGTCCTAGATGCCATGCAGAAAGGACCCTGCCTAGGGTGGCTTCCATGGCTCCTTTATCCTCCTCTACACTCTGGTCCTCCCATCATCCCCTTCTCACTTTTGTACTGTCATGGACTGAACTAGGAAACTCTCTTCCATCAGTTATCTGAGGCTGAGACCAAGAACGAGAGAGGAAGGTTCTGCCCACTCCCACTTTTCTAAAGTTCCCAGAGAGCCCCTCCAGCCTCCACAACCCCTTCCATCCTCCATCGCCCTAGACTGAATCTCCTGTGGGCTCCCTCAGGGCCTGAGAGAACTCACACCTCCCCTCCCCGGCCTGCACCGCTCTCACCATTGCTGTTGCCTGGGTCTTTTTCACATTTGTCTGGACTCCTGCAGCAGCTCCAAGTCCCCACCCTAAACTCCATACACACGATGGGAGTGGTCCTTCTGTAAAATCCAAACTCCACTCTGCCCACACCTCAGATGCCACAGGGGCTCTCCCAGCCCTCAACATAAAGCCCAAACCCCTCAGGTGTGCCCCAGCTCCTGCCCTAACAACCCCCTGCATTCCAGCCATGCAGACCCTTGGGTGGTTCATTGCACAAACCTGGGCCACTCAGAGCCTTCCCTCCATGGGGAAGACCCTCTTTCCTCATCATCTGGCACCTCTGCTCACCCTTCTTCCCGCTGGCTCCTGGCTCCCACCCCTGCTCCCTATGTAAGACCCACAGGGCACTCTGAACTTAGGTTCATCACAGTCCTCAATGTGTGAGGTCACTTACCCATGTCACCTGCTACTTCCCCATTTTTCTGTGAGTCCCACCCACCCAGGCTTATCTCATAGTAGATGCAATTAGCTAGAGTCCTTATGAATTAGAGCTATAATTATTGTTTCAAATAAAGCTTCTGCTGCAGCAGGGTTTGCTCTGGAGCAAGCTCGGCCGGCCTCTACCCTCCCCTCCACATCATCTCAACCTAAAGCCTTTCCCTCCATGTTCCAGCCATGCTGGCCTGTTTTTAGTTTCTTGATTCTATCCAGTTCATTCCCACCTCAGAGCTCAGAGAGCACATGCTCTCAGCCTGGAATGTTCTCCCTCTCTCTTTACTTAGCTGATTCCTACTTACCCTGCGTAGCTCAACTGAAATGTCACATCCTCAGAAATGCCTCCCACGACCACCCTTTTTAAATCACCTGCCCTATTATATAGGATCAGGATATGCTGTAATAGATGAATCATGTCGCATCCCTGTGCTTTCCCATGCCCTCCCATCCCTTTGCCTTATGACTTTGCAGTTCCTCTCACTAAAGAGGTAGAGTCTATTTCCCTATTGCAAGCTGATCTTTGTTATCCAAATTACCCCTTCACCCAGATCAAAGGAGAGTAGAGAGGAGCATTTTTTGCAGTGTTTGGAGATCTTACATTGGATCAAAATGCACCTCTTCTCACTAGTGTCCCCCACAACCACACCCACTCCTTTGGCTACAGTTTGAAGTCCTTTGTACAAACCATTCTGGAAATGGAATAGCCCAGTATTGCTTTCCTGGCACCTATACAACCAGGCAGGGATCAACAAAGAAGAAAGCAATTCCATTTATTCCACTTATTCATGTATGTATAAATATGCTCAACAAATATTTTATTGAGTATCTGCTAGGTGCCAAGTTCCAGGGTTACAATGGTATGTGGAAAAGAAATGGGACACCATGAAGCTTATAACATAGTGGAAAATGCAGGCAATGAGCAAACAAGGAAATAAAAGCAAAAAATATCAGATAACAAAAGAAATAAATTTAAGCAAGATTTTTTTAAAAAGGAGTGATTGAACAGGAAAAAAATTCCAGGTAGGCTGCAGAGAGAATAGCAAATCTACAACTCACTTTGGAAGGTCTGTTTGGCAGAATTTTTATCTCCATAAGCCAAAGAGATAGTTGATTTTTCACTCAACATATATTTAGAGAGCACCTACTGTGTGCCTGACTGCTCTAAAGTGGCAATGTTAAAACTTAACTTAATGTCTACTGGCTTCAAGTGAGGAAGGAAGAAAGGAATATAGGAAAATTAGCATTTTTGAAGGCTTGCTATGTGCCAGATATGAGCTGCACAAATCCGTGCATGTTTGTTCACTCGAGCCTCATAGTACTGCAGGGAGTTAGTAACTAGAGTAATTCCCATTTTTACTGCAGCCCAGGGAGTCATCACCACACATCCAGGAAGTAATGCAGCTGGAATTGGGACCTGTGCAGGTGTGGCTCTTATCCCCATGTCACGCTCCTTCCTCAACCTTTTACAAACTGAATCAAATCATCCAAATTAAAATCTTTTTTATTTTACTGGGATATGAGAACTTAATTCCAAGATGAATGATGGACAATAATAATAGAGGCAATTGCTCTTGAGTCCAAGGAACCCTCCATGCCCCTCTCCATCACCCAGCCAAAACCTCCTCCATGCAGCTTCCTTCCCCTACAATATATAGTCCTCAGGTATGGTCAAGTCTAGATGCCTTGCCAAGTGGCCCCCATCAAGGAGCCAAGGCACATTTTTGTGTTTTGTTTTTTGGTTTTTTGTTTTTTCAAGACAGGGTTTCACTCTGTCGCCCAGGCTGGAGTGCAGTGGCATCATCTCAGCTCACTGTACTCTGCCTCCCAGGCTCAAGTGATCCTCCTGCCTCAGCTCCCCAAGCAGCTGGGACTACAGGCAAGCACCACCAAGCCTGGAATTTTTTTTTTTTTTTTTTTTTTTTTTTTGTAGAGACAGGATTTCACCACATTGCCCAGGCTGGTCTCGAACTCTTGAGCTCAAGTGATCCACCCGCCTCGGCCTCCCAAAGTGCTAGAATTACAGGCACAAGCCACTGTGCCCTGCCTCAAGGCACACTTTCTACACAACACCACCATGAGTCTTTGGGGCAGATATTTTTTTTCATGCGATAATGTTTGCCATAAGGAAAGCATGATTAAAACATCTTTTTACAAAATGCATTAATTCCTAGACAAAGATAAAAATTCCATTTGACACAAATAGATTTTCCATGGTGAGTTAGCCCTGCATTGAGGGTAATGGATGGGGGAGTGGGGGGAGTCCAGCTCATAAATCAACAGGGGGATGGGAAGGGGGAAAGGAGTTGATGGAGGGGAGAAAGAGGCACTAGTGAAATTTCAACCTGTGAGAGTGATGCCCCTCTCCATTCCCCCAGTTCTTAATGATCTCATCAGGGGTCCAAGATCGATTCCCAGCCATGTTCATCTATCCCCTTCTGCATTCATTATTTTAATAGCATCCACATAAGACCACTTGACATTTGCATCAGACAAGCATTAATGGGAAGTTTGTTTGGGAAGCTTAGGAATTGAAGAGAAGCAGGCACCTTGGTTGTTGGCCAGGTCAGTCTAAATGGAACAAACTTGGAGACTGGGGGAAATACAGGAGGTGGAAAATGACAACCAATGATTCTGTTCAAATCAGACCAATGTTACTGAGATTCCCTTTCATGTTACAGGGCTTCCCAGCCCCCAGACCTCTTAGTAAACCAATGAATATAAAACTTAGGCATGTGAGCTTGAATAAAAGGATCCTAGATCTTTGAGCTGAGTCAAAAAGACCGCGATTCTAATTCACTCTACAGACATCTCCCAGGTGTACATCTGAGCTAAGTGCTGTATTAAGCTTGAGGAATGCAGTGTGAATGAGACTCAGGCCTGCCCTCAAGGAGTTCCAGTCTAGATAAATAAAGAGCAATTTCAGCTCAGGGCAGCAAATGTTGTGTTATAAATAAACAGGAGAGAGAGACATGCTCTGGGGCTTTCAAGAGGCAGGGATGCTTGAGGTGAAACTTGAAGATAAATAGGAATTTCCCAAGCCCACTGGGTAGATGCATTTTCCTGGCAGAGGGAACAGCACGTGGAAAGGCATGGAGCATGAGATAGCCTGACGTGTTTGGGAGCTGAAAGAACTTGGAAGTCCTGGAGGACACAGAACCAGCAAAGAAGTAGGAGAGACTAAAGAAGATGGCCAGAACATTGTGTGCCAGGCTGCAGAATGAGGCTTCATCCTGCAGGTCAAATAGATGGAAGTGGAGAGATTCAAGGAAGGAAGGGAGGCAGTTAGGACACTGTTTCAACAGTCCTCCCAGGAGGTGATGAGGCCTGAGCTAGGGTGGTGGTCTCAAGGTTAGAGAGCAGGTGTGAAGTCCAGTGGTATTCTGGAGGGAGATATGATGGCAGGGCCCCACCTGGGTGCAGCACTCCTCTGTCACCATGAGGCATCCAGAGGACAAGGAAAAACAGAAGGAAGGAGGGTCTGAGGAACAGGATCAATGAGCCTGGGCCTGAAAGCTGGGTTGAAGGAACAAGGGACTTAGTAGATATTTTCGAAGCTCCAAAAGGCTGTTGTCTTAAGTTGAGTTTCCCCAAAAGCAGAATCTAAGACAAGAACTTATATGCAAGTAGTTTATTTGGGAGGCGATCCCTGCAGTGAGGAATGGAGACAGTCAGAGAAGGATAGAGAGCCAACGCAAGGTGAGTGATTGAGCTGGTTACCACTGTGGGAAATTGGAGCTCATTTCCACAGAGGACTTTCTGGAGAATTGTGATAAGGTACTCAGACTTGTCCCTCCAAAGGGTGGGAGGCTGGGCATCTACTCAGGACTCCTGAGGGTTGCCCACTAGGGATGTTTTCTCTCCTACACTTCCAGATTGTACCTGGGCAGGGGATCAGGAAGATTCCCCAAGCTTTAGAGCAAGACCTAAAAAAGGAGAGCTCAGAAATACAGGAAGCATTTAAAATGGGACCTTGTCAGTGTACATGGGAGCTCCCCTACCCCACCATAGATGCAACTGAAGCAGAAGTCAGAGATGGGACAAAGGTATGTGTCATGGGACACCAATGGCACCTGTTGCAGCTGTCCTCTGGTAGAGGGAGCGGACAAATCGGGAGTGGACCCAGAAGTAGAGACAAGCCTATTCATCATCACAACCCTGGAGAAGGCAGAGGCAGTGTCAAATCCCATTGTCATAACACATAACATTATACAACTAGGCATTCCTGTACCACTAATAGCAAAAACTATAATTTATTGCATGTTTATTGGCTGCCAGGTGCAGGGGTAAGAGTTTGCATGGATTATCTCATTTAATTCTGAAACAATCTTGTAAGAAAAGTTCTATTATCACTTCCATGCTATAGAGGAAAAGAACAAGGGTAGGATGAAATACATTACGTATTCAAAGTCCCCAGATTAAACAGGAAAGAAGGCAGGATTAGAACGAGTTCTCCTTAACCTCAACCCCAGCCTAGTGCTGCTCCTTCAGGGGCATTCAATCTACATTGGTGGGACAACTGGCACAATTAGTATAGGTCTATAAATTATAGTGCTGTATAAATGCAAATTTCTTGATTTTGAAAATTCTACTGTGATTATGGTTATGTAAAAGAATATCCTTGTTTTTAGAGAATGCATACTGACATATTTAGAGGCAAAGTGGCATTATGTCCACACTTACTGTCAAACAGTTCAGAAAAAAATATATATGCACATACACATAGATAAAATAAATGTGGTACTATGTTAACTTTGAGGAAATCTGGGTACAGGGTAAATAGCAATTATTTTAATTATTTTTAGAACTTTCCTATAAATCTGACATTGCCAAGTTCTTAAGTTTTTAAAAATTACCTAATCTTGCTGGGACTTACCTGTCTCATTTTTCAAAAGCGGAATAAAAACTTCCAGTCCATTGCAAAGAGCAACAAAGAAAGGGTCACTACTAGCACAGGAAATGCCTCTGAGGTGCTTAGCAGGAAAGGGCCTTGGCCCTGAAGGGTTTTCTAGGTATTTTCTCCTGCTCAAGAGCTTGAATTCTCTTGGTAGCTGAGACTTGGGAAGCAATACCTGACATCTGTCCCTGGAGTGGCAGGAAACAGAGCTTCCAGACATGCAACCTCTCCCTGGACCTGCCAGGCACAGCCACCAGGAGAATGGAGCCTTCAGCCCACCCCTTCCTGCTGTTTCATACATGGGCAATGCAACTTTTGGAATCTTGCCTCCTTTGTATCTCAAGGCTGCTTTTGGCCTCAAGGTTCCCTAGACTTGATTTGGAAGAGGATAATGCTGAAAATTGAGTGGTGAAATGCCAGGGGTTGGGAAAAGGGGCTGGAGGAAGTTATTGCTGGAGTACATCAGGGGTCAAGATGTGGGTTCCAGCCCTGGTTCCACCACTTGGGCAATTCCTTCTGAGTCTCTTGGCCTCATTATCCCCATCTGTGACAATACCTATCTTACAGCCTTCCTTTACTCACTCACTCACCCAACAGCATTTACTGAGGACCCTCTGTGAGCTACACGCTGGATGAGTCCCTGTGGGGAGAGCAGTGAATGAAACAGATATGGTCCCTCCATCCTGGAACTTACCACCTAGTGGGAGAAGACAACAAAAACAAGCAGATAAGTAACTGAGAGCATTACAGACTGTGGTAAGTGGTAAGTGCTGTGGATGAAACAATGGCAGAAGATGACAAAGAATAAGGGGTGGTGATCGTACTTGGATGGGTGGTCAGGGAAGACCTCTCTGAGAAGGTGAAACTTTACCAAGACTGAAGGCTGAGAGGTGCCAGAGGAAAGGCATTCTTGAGATCATCAGCAATGGTTTGTAAATGGTCATGAGATTAGTGCCTTCCCTCTTCCTTCCTCCTTCCTTCTCACCTTCACCCAATGCGGGCAGCTACTCAACTGAGGCAAGAGCCATTTTGCCTGAAAAGTCCACAGCCCCCTGGGCAGGTTGGGCTGTCCCTCCCCAGGGGCATCCTTGCCTTCTGTCCCAGCACACCTCAAGGCCCTGCACACACAGGGGCTGTGCCAGAATTCAGAGAGAAAAATGAAAACTCCCTTTCCAGATGGTTGCAAGATGCTGCCAGTTTCCAGTGGTGATACTGGGGAAGGTGCCAAGAAAACTGCCTCCGTTGGTGTCCCTCTCACTCCACAGCCGGGGAAGCCTCTCTGAAATGTACTTCAAAGGGACTGACAGGAGTTATGGGATAAATACCCCAGCTCCCTGACCCCCCAAATGGAATAACTTTGAGATGTGTTCTCCACTCTCTCAGAAGGCCCTTGTGGGACTGAGTCTCAGTTGCCCTGCTGGCTAACACTTTCTGTATTAACTTTCTTCCCTTCCCCATCCCACCTCTCTGGTCTCCTCTACTGTTTCATGAGATCACATCCCAATCCAGAATCCTGTCTCAAAATTTGCCTAGGGGGACTCCAACTTAGGATAGTGCTTGATGACTATTTAGTAATCTAAGTGGAATTGTAAGCTACTAAACTTGCTGATCCAAGGCTGGATCAACCCCTCTTTTAGTTCATTGTTGTACCCCAACTTCTCACACAGAGCCTGGAACAGAGAAGATGTTCCATAAATATTTGTTGAATGAGAAATTGACCTCACAGAACTAGGCAAGAATTTGGCCCCTGGGCTTCAGACACTTGGCCTCTGAACCAAGGAGGCCCCACTAAGAAGGCCAGAAAGGGGGCACTGCCAGCAATCACGGCAGTGAGATGGATGGGCAACACAGGGCTTCCTGGGCTGGTGCAACTTCCACCCTGTTCTGCTCTGCAGAGGAGCCCGGCTCTGCTGGGCACAGCTCACCATGGCGAGTATGCAAACAACCACAGCACAGGGGCCATTTCAGTTAGTTCAGGAAAGGTACAAGAGCATGACAAATATATGTAATTTGTAAATTGGCCAGTCTTTTGCAATAATTTAGAGGCTCTAGTTAGGAGCAATAGAAACCCCCCAATTACTGATGTTTAAGGCTGGCACTGTTGCTGGCTGAATATTTCATGCATAAATGAACTTCCACTAGGCCACCCGCTGCTTCTGATGAGGCTCTTGCGGGCTTTATTGCCCGGCGCCCAGCAGGGTCCCGCCAATGGGCCCCATGACGGATGATGCATCGTTTTGCAGCTTAAATAATGCAGTGTGGAACAGGCTCAGTGCTGGTGCACTTTATTTACATATCAATTGGGTGGCCACTCTGAATATGAAGAAATATGAGAGGGGAAGTGGCTGGCACTGAATATTTCATGGCCATGAGCCCCGCAGGAAGCGAATGTCCCCAGCCCAGAGCTAGGTCTGGCCATGTGTGCAAGAGAGAACTGGCATTAATAGTCCAGGAGACGAGGCAAGAATAATCCCCCAAGCCAGGAGGGGAGCCACTAACTGGAATTGATGAGCCCCCTATCATCTGGACACAGCCTGCTGGTGCTTTTTCAAGTCAGCAAAATATCTGCTTCCTGCCTGTACCTTCTGGTTCCCAGAAACTTCTGCAGAGAAGGGAGTTTGTTCAAGCCATCACGCGCTGACTTTCCAAGTCATGTGGATGGAACAGAAGTTAGTATGCGGTGGAAAACAGCATAGTCCATCGAGAAAGGGCCCCATCCTTTCTGAGAATTTGCTGGAAGATGAATCAGGAATCCCAGCCCAGCCCCTTCTCCCTTCAAAGGGACTGATTCAAAGGGACTGACAGGAGTCATTCACTTAATAATTATTTTCTCACTGGATGAGGTGGCTCATGCCTGTAATCCCAGCATTTTGGAAGGCTGAGGCCAGAGGATCCTAGCATTTTGGGAGGCTTGAAGCCAGGAGTTCAAGCCCATTCTAGGCACACAGCAAGACCTGGCCATCTATACAATAAAAATTTTTAAATGATCTGGCACAGTGGCGCATGCCTGTAGTTTCAGCTACTTGGGAGGCTCAGGAGGGAGGATAGCTTAAGCCGAGGAGTTCAAGGCTACAGTGAGCTAGGATTGTGCCACTGCACTCCAGCCTGGGTGACACAGTGAGACCCTGTCTCAAAAAAAAAAAAAATTATCTTCTGATCCTCTGCCATGTGCTAGGCTTCTAGCTAAGTAATGAGGATATAACTATGAAAAAGACACAGCCCCCATCTTCATATACCTTCCAGTTGAGTGAGAAAAAAAAGAAAAGAAAATGGGGAACTGTAATGATTGGGTGTACTAGGTGTTTACGACTGCTTAACAAACTACCCCAAAACTTAGCAGCTTAAAACAATAGACACAGCCTCAAACACAGTTCCTGCGAGTCGGGAATTTAGAAGTGATATAACTGCATGATTTTTGCTTGGGAATTCTCATAAGGTTGCAGTCAGTATATCGGCCAGGGCTGCTGTCTTCCAAAGGCTATACTGAGCTGATGGATCCCATTCCAAAGCAGTTTACTCACGTGTGGAAAGATGCTGTGGGTTGTTGGCAGAAGGCCTCAGTTCCTCACCATACTGACCTCTCCATAGAGCTGCTTGAGTTCCCTCACAATATGGCAGCTGACTTTTCCAAGCAAATGATCCAAGAGAAAGAAGTGGAAGCAGCAATGTCTTTTATGACCTACCCACAGAAGGCACAATCCATCACTTCATTCGCATTTTGTTTGTCACATGGATAAACCCAATAAATATAGGAGGGCACTACAAAGCATGACTACAGGAGCAGGAATGGGGACCATCTTGGAGGATGGGTACACATGCGGCAAGTAGAGGTGTAAGGAGGGGCAGCTGGTCTGGTATAAGGGAACCTAGTAAGGCATCCTTGAGGAAATGATATCTGATTAGAGATGAAAAAATAAAACTATCTCAGCAAAGAGGAAGAGGGAAGAGTGTTCAGCAGAGGGAACAACCTGTGCAATGGCCCAGAGCCTGGTGCATGGGAAGCCAGGCAACTAAAACACAGGGTTCCATTTGGCTAGAGCTTAGAAGGGGCTTTGAATACCAGGCTTCATCCTGAGGGCACTGGGGAGCCTTTGGAGGGTGAAAGGAGAAGATAGCCCTGTGGGTGTGGTGGGCCTCAAGTCTGTTACATCCCTTCAATAGTGGGCGAGTCTGGGTAGGTTTGAGATAATGCTCTGGAGAGATGGAGACAGAACCCCAAGTGAGCCCTGGGATATACTGTACTCTAGAGAGGATTCAGTTTAGGGTTAGAGTTAAGTTAATGTTAGAGTCAGAGCTAGAGAACTGGAGAGAGGTCACCAGAGGCAGCAGATCTGTCTCAAAGGTCAGCCCCCCCCACTCACTTGCTGGCTATATGATCTTGGGCAAATCACTTACCCTCCATAGGTAACAATCAGTGGGCCTCCATTTTCTCATCTGTAAAGTAAGAATAATAGTAGCACCAGCCTCATAAGGTTGTTGGGGGTGTTGACTGAGAAAAGACATCTGACACATGTATCCACTCAGTAAAGTCTAGTGCAGTGAATGAGGCCTCCATCTGTGTCAAAGATCTTCTCTCCAGGACCTGGGATCCCTTCACCCCCTTCTTACTACAAACCTTCTCCCCTACTTTTCAACACTACCTGAGATTCTGCTCCTGAGGGTCTTACTGCCTCCACCACATTGGAAGCCCCAAGGAGTGGGCAAAGCCAGACTCATTCCCCGCTTGTGGATGGACCATCCCTCCGACAGCGCAGTGCTAAACCCGGTGAGTTTTCTGACTCCGCCATTCTCATTCCCATCATGCTGTCATTTTCATTCCTAGAAATTATTACAACTTGTATATTTTATTTAGCTGGTTGTGTACTTTATAGGTTTTGTTGTTGTTGTTTTGTATTGCTTTATATTTTCTTCTTGCTCTTTTTCCCCCAGCATGAACACTCTATGAGGTCAGGAACTGCCTGCCTTCTTTACTTCTGTAGCTCCACCACCAGCACAGCACTTGACAATAAAACCCAGCAGATAAAAGCAAAGAGTCTGGGCCAGGCTTCCTGGGTCTGAATCCCAGAGCTGGTGCTATCTAACTGTAGAGAGACAATTTGGACAACACAGTGTCTCAGTTTTCCCCTCTGTAAATGGGGCCAATAATAGTAGCGATCCCATGGCTGGGCGCAGTGGCTCACACCTGTAATCCCAGCACTTTGGGAGGCCGAGGCAGGTGGATCACTTGAGTTCCAGACCAGCTGGCCAACATGGTGAAACCCCATCTCTACTAAAAATACAAAAATTAGCCAGGTGTGGTGGCAAGCGCATGTAATCCCAGTTACTCGGGAGGCTGAGGCAGGAGAAGCACTAGAACCTGCAAGGCGGAGGTTGCAGTGAGCCAAAATCACGCCATTGCACTCCGGCTTGGGCAACAAAAGTGAAATTCTGTCTCAAAAAAAAAAGTAGCAATCTCATTAGGAGGATTAAATGGTACTATGGGTAAAGCACTCAAGAACAGTGCTGGAACATAGGAAGTGCTATATAAGGGTTTGTTTTATACATAGATATAGGTAGATGTAGCTAGAGATAAAATGGTAGGTGTTCAAGAAATATTTGCCAAATTAATACGATAAGTCTAGGAACGGGACAAAGTCCTAACTGGGGCAGAGCCTCAGATAGGGACAATGACACTCCCAAGGGTAAGTTCCTTGATCTGAACAGAGAAAAACTTGGAAAGCTTGGAAGCTAGAGGCAGCTGGGAAGGGCAGCTGTAAGCAAAGGCCTGGTGGGGTGGGGCAGGGGCCACAAGAGACCCTCCATGGAACCCCCACCTGGAATAGCCAGACCGAGTACTAACACACACTGAACAGCTAAATCATACATTATTGATTTGTCAAACGTATTTGCATATAAATAAGCATGATCATTCATGGAGGCCCGAGCAGTGGCACCTCCCCTCAGTGCCATGATTACAGATGGATGGCCCTAGTTAGACACAAACCAGGGACGCTGCTACCCCTGCCGCAAAGTCAGCGGCTGATTTAAAACTACATTTATTGGAGCATGTAAGTGTGACAGCCTAGTGGTGAGTTTGGGATAATTAGTCTAAAAGACAAGATAAACGACTCCTAAAACTGGTATTGTGACGAAGATCCCACCCTACCCCCCGCCACAGCCAGCTCAGCCCTGATGCCAAAAATACAGCCGAAGATAATTAACTAGGAAATGTTAACAGGCAGGATTATGTTCCAATTGCATTTTCCAGAGGACTTTAGAATTTTACACCCAAGTTGATTGTGTTCCCCTCCCCCTGGTGATTAGGCAGGAGAGGGGGATTCTTAGCTAGAAGCAGAGGCTGGGTGGGGGTGGGCAGACAGGCCCAGACGAGGTCTCTAAGGCCAGGCAAGCAGGTGGCTCCAGTCAGCCTTCCCCGAGCCTGAACCGAGATGGATCTGCCGGGTGAAGCACGTTGACCCGGGTAAATTATATCTGCCATGTTAATTCATTCCACGTGGGAGATCAGCCGTGAGCTCAGAGGCTGGCATCGGCTGCCTCTGATGGATCAAGGGACCCAGCTGCTCAGACACAATGCTAGAGACTTGTCATTGCGGGGGAAACACGGCTTGCTAATGCTTTATTTTAATTGTCCTAAATTACATGTGAAGATGCACATCGCAGGAGGCCAGCCAGCAAATATCAAACGTTACCTTGAGGATCTGCTTGGCCTAGAGAGGAATCTGCAGTCCTAGGACTGGGGCCTCACCGCTTTGCTGATACAGAAGAGAGAGCCACTGCATTTTGGTTTCACCACCTGCCTCCCTGCTCCCAAGGAAGGGGTAGAGAATGCCCCGAGACCTCTGACACATCCTATCCATAGGTTTGAGGGTTCCTTCTCTGAGAGTTAAGTCTAATGGACCTAGACAGAAAGAGGGGGGTGGGCCTTTGGAGTTTGTTTGAGGCAATCAAAGAAGAATCTAAAAGGAAGGCAGCACAGCAGAGGAAGCCATGGCAGAAGATGTCCTCGTCCTAATCCCCAAAACCGTACATGACAAAGGGGACTCTGTAGATATGATTAAAGGTATTGAGATGGGGAGAGTGAGTGAGAGTGATTGCAATGTCATTGCAAGGTCCTTAGAAGAGGGCCAGGGAGAGAGATGAAAATGCTATTAGGCAGTTGGCATTGAAGATGGCATTGAAGGTGCAGGTGGGCTCCAGAAGCTGGAAAAGGCAAGAAAACAGAATGGGTGCAGCCCTGCCAACACCATGAAACAAGTCCAGGAAGACCTATTTCTGACTGCTGATCTCCAGACTGTAAGATTATAAATTTGCATTGTTTTAAGCCACTTAGCAATTTGTCACAGCAGCAATAGGAAACTAACATGGAATCTCAGGGTTCTCAGCCTGGCCTCACCACATCCTGGTTGTGTGACTTTGGGTAAGTGACTGAACTTCTCTCAGCCTCAATTTCCACATCTGTAAAATGAGGATTATAGAAGAACCTAATTTGTGGGGCCATTGTGAATATTAAATGAGCCAATGCCTGGAAAGTGCTGAACTCACTGCTCAGCATATAGCAAGAGCTCAGTAAGTAGCACTTACTGTCGTGGCTGTCGTTGTCATTATTGCCCCTTGCTGCTCTTTCTGAGACCCTGCAGTGAGGATAAAATTAGTAAGAAAATACACATCACCAAACTAAAAGTTTCTTTATTCATCAAGTATTTCTTGATCGTCTTCTATATGAAAACTATTCTATCAGGTATTAGGAATAAAATAGTGAACAAAAAGGGACCTAGCCCCTGCCTTCATGGAGTTTATAATATTGTAGGGGAGAAGGATCTTATCATATAATTATATTATGAATAAAATATAATGTTATATGTTATATTTATATTGAATAATCTCCCAAAGAAGTGCTAAGATTGAGAGATGCTAAATAAATACATATGGAGAGATGTGTCTCATCAGGGAATTCATGGAAAGCTTCCTGGAGGAAACTGACCTCAAAAGTTTGAGTAGAGTTAGTGCTTTGAGAAGACAAGGGTGTGGGAGGAAGGACTCTGCCTACATGTCTGGAGTCATGATCCAGCTTCTGGGGTATCTGGGAGGAGTTTAGTCCAAATAGAATGCCTGCAGATGCCCACGATGGTGATTCCTGGGAAGGTAGAATGGCCCTCGCCACAGGCAGTCCAAATAGAGGTGGCATGATCAAGTGTGGCCTTGAGCTGTATAAGGTGAGTCTATCCCTTAGGTGCTGAATCCCTGTGTGATTCCGAATACCAGGCTGGAAATATCACCTCGTACCTTGTATGTGGGCCCTGACCGTGAATGCAGGGGTATATTCTGCCCTTCATGAGTCCAAAGCAAGACACATGGAATAGTCTAGTTCAATGGAGCAGGTAAGTATACCTCTCTCATGGACATGGAAAGGAGGGAGGGAAGAAGGAAATATTTTCCTGACCACTGTGTAATCTATCACATGCGTTAAAATTCTGCCTGGGCATAGTGGAGTACTCCTCCCTCCTTGGGATAGACGGGAAGGTCTAAGGACCACTCCTCATTCATGCACAAGATTCTAGGCCTCGGACCTCCACTCTGTGTATCTATCAGCCTTTCTGCATACCACATCATTTAGATAATGACTCAGAATTAGCCAGATCCCAAATCCCCTGGTCAGTGCTTGTTTCTAGGTGTGGATGTTCACCACCTAAAAACCTAGGCCTAAGCTGGACTGCCAGGCACATAGCAGCTATGAAAGAATCATTTGTTGAGTAAATGAATGAATGCATGAATGAATTAACAAATGCCCAGCCCACCCCTTGGACATCATTCGTTGGTTTATTTGATGCCTTCTATCTATCAGACCTCCATTTCTGCCGTACACACAGCTTGGGCAGAGATATTGTGACATAATGTAAAACCCACCCACCCCAGACAATGACTGTGCAAGCTCCAGACCCTTTCTTTCTCGGCTTTCACAACAGTGGCCACGGCGTTGGCAGAAATTCCAAAACAGCCTACAAAATGTGGATGTGGGACACCATATCCCCAGAATGTTTTGCGAAAAGCAAATATTGTGACAAACAATTGGAAACATGGTACATTTATCTGCACTTGCAGTAGCTGCTCATATGTTCACATTAAAACAGTTGAAAATGTATAATTAAAAATCTGTTTCAAAATGCAAAGAACATGTAAAAATAGTTTATCCATTCACAGATTAAAAACAAAAACAAATAAGTGTGAGTCATGAAAAAAAAAAGAAAGAAAGAAAAGAAAGCAAACTCCAACAGGATGCAGGCCCCAATGAATGGCGGCTGAAACAAGTCTCACAGTATACATATGCCCCATCACCCCCAGTACAGAAACCAGGGGATCTGAGTTGAACCTGTATCCTTTTCAATTTGCATAATTTGATGCTTTAGTTTCTCTATGTGAGAGGAGTTGTGGGAAAGAATAGTAAGTGAATATCGGGTAAAAAGTCCTCTGCACAGAGCTCAAGACCTAGATGAGGCACACGGATCCAACCTTCTAGCAGTAGATACAGACAAGCATCATGGGGAAAGCAGATATTAAATTAAAAGCATTTTTACAACATCTCCACCTCCCAGACTGCTAAAATTAGGCTTATCTTTGGCAATTCTGATTCTCTTTCTCTCTTGCCATCAGAGGGAGGTTCTGAGTCTGCCTGTAATTTCCCTGGCATTTTTTTTTTTTACTTACATTTGGGAAGGAAGGAAACACCACTTAAGAGAAAAAGAAGGACTTGAGAGAGAAAGGGGAGTAACTAGAAAGCCAAGAGCCATGAGTGGTTTGGCCTTGAGAGAATTTTAGTTGGGAGTTAATTATAAGAGAAACAAAGAGAAGCCTCTAGGCAGCTATGGAGGGAAGGAGAAGTTAAAATCCAGAGAAATGAGGAAAGAAAATCTTAAGAAATGTTACTGTGAATTATGATTTGGATCCTCTTTGACATTCTTTAAGAGATACCAATAAAAGATTTAAATTGCTCTAAATTCCTTTGATTGCTGTATGTGATTCTTTGAATATGACACCATGCTGGCACTGGACCACATGGGGCCTTGGTTTTATTTGGGTTACATGAGTAAATATGCATTTAATCTACTCTGTGAAACACACTCCGACAGAGGTGTGGACACAGTGCTTTGAGAATATGAGAATAAGGGAGTCCCAGAAGAGAAAAGAAGGTTTCCCAGAGGAAGTCATGTTTGAGTTGAATGCAAAGGAATATGTTCACCTTATAGGCATGAATTGCAAGGGCATTTCTGGTAGAAGAAATAATATCTGCAAAGAAACAGGGTATTCGGGAGAAAGTGAAAAGTCTAGTGGGGTGAAGAAGAAACCAGAAAGCTCTGTGGGTAGAGAGGAGCTGTATGGTGAAAGGGCTCAAATGCCATTAGCAGAATGGCCTTTATTCTGTAATCCACAGGGCTTTATTCTGTAGTCATGGTTTTGAGTGTGGACGTGACATGTTAGAGGTTTTACATTCATTTAACACTCTTGCCAGAGACACTGGACCCCTAAAGCAGCCTACCTTCTTCTGAATCCCATCCCCAGGAGTCACCAGGAGAAATGGAATCAAGAGTGGCACTGACTCCAGAGGTAACAAAGGCACCGGCAAGAAGTTCACAGTTCCCAATGAAGAGAAAGACGCACTGAGGAAAATAACGAAGCCATTTCTCATCATCTGAATTCATGTGCGGGAAACACATTTGTTTCCAAGGAGCGTGTTCCACAAACTTGTTTAAATGGAAATGGACTTGATTTCAACAGCAATGCAGCCTTGGTGGCAATATGATGTTTTATTTTATTGTTTGCAATTAGTGACAAGTGAGCAAAATATCCAAATCACTCCACATCGCACAGGGTGTGTGTTATCCAAGTACTTAGCTCTGATGAGAGGATGGGGGCTGGGGAGATGCAACCATGAAGAACTTGAACCTCCAGAGAGGAAACTGAATGAAGTGCGTGGAGTCTTCAAGCTCTTAACCAGAGCAGAGGCATTATTGAAAGACAGGAAGTACAGCTGACTTTTGGGATGTAGAGAAAACCAGTGAAGGAAATTTCCCCCAAAGACAGGACAAGCCAGGAGTCAAGGGAACCCAGATCAGCTGCAACACAGGTGGAGCTTTGGGAAGAAATTTCCTATGGTTTGCAAAAGAGAGACCTCTGACTTCTCCATTCACCAGCTGGTAAAAAGGCCAGTGGTCACTGTCCAGTATTGCCTAAGGCAGAGTTCCTCAGCCTCAACACTATTGGCATTTAGGGTTGGATAATTCTGTGTGAGGGGTGCTATACTGTGCACTGAAGGATATTTGTCAAAGGACATTTTGGCCTCTACCCACTAGATGCTAGTAGCACTCCTCTCCAGTTTTAACAATCAAAAATGTCTCCAGACACTGCAAATGTTCCCAGAGGAACAAATCACCTCCCACTGAGACGCTCTGGCTTGACTTCAATTACCAGTTCTGAATCTTGGTTGAGTTGGAAGTGGAGTCCAGGATTTTCAAGAGAAAGTTTTGTCCAGCTTAGAAATGCTTCATTCTGAGGAATCTGAAGATCCTCAGCCTACCTCAACAAAGCCCACCATTGCCTTCCCAAAATGGACCTGGGGAGCAGGAGAGCTCATTGTCCCTTAGCTTTGATCTGCCCAGGACTTCAAGAAAAACTAAAGAAAAACTTATGAGATGCCATGGGGCCATGGAATGAGCCTGGACCTACAGTTCTATAGGCCTGGGTTTGAGCCCAAGCTCCTCACTTTGTCACACGTGGTCTGTCCTTTGCTGACCTGGACACTCCCCTTCTCTCCATGCTCTAGCCACACTGGTCTGCTGAAAACTCCTCATATATCTCCCATCCAAGTATTAAATCAGGCCTGACCCTGCCTAGCTTCCAAAATCAGACAAGATCAGGTGTGTCCAGGGTGGTATGGCTGTAGGCTTCTCATACATCTCACGTGCCACCTCAAGGTCTTTGCACATGCTGTTACCTCTATCTAGAATAATCCCCTCTCCCCTATTCCCCACACTAGACACACACACACACACACACACAAACACACACACAAAAACACACCCTAGCTCATTCACTCTACTCATTCTTCAGGTCTCAGATTAAATGTTACCTCCTCACAGAAGCTTTCCCTGATTCCCTGGACAATTCGGTACCTATGATACACACTGCACCTGTACTATTCACTATTAAAGAACTATTGCTGGGGGGGAAAGTTGAGGGAATTTGGGGGAAAGAGAAAGAGAAGTAAGCCTAAGAGAACCTGCCCAAGAAAGAGCAAAGGAAATAACTCCACTTTAAATTTTAAAACCATAGAGATTAAAAGACAGATCAGCGGCAACAGGAAGGTTTTTCCTCATTGTCTGGCATCTGTGTATGTTCATAACTGCTTTCCTTCTGGTATGGAACTAGACCTGTATAACCTTCCAGATGCGAAAGGGGGATGGCATCTGCATAATCTTATTTCATGCTTGTATCAGCCCCAAGTGATAGGGGCCATAATATTCCCATTTTACAAATGGAGAAACTGAGACCTCAGTCTGTACTCTCATTCAGAATGTATGTAATTTTCCCAGAACTGTATCACTCATGAGCTGAAATTTGGATCCAGGTGCATGAAGTTCCAGAGCCTGTGCTCCTGGCCACCTATAGTGTGAGCCCAATGAACCTGGCAGCCAGGAGGGAATTGGCCCAATGCTGGGCTGGGGCACAAAGGTGACTTTCAATAAATATTTACTGAATGAGCAGAGGCAGCAGTGGGATTCACTTCAGGGAAAGTTGAATCCAGCCTGTATGCAGCGGAGCTCAATCCCCGCCTACCCCATCCCACCACCACCGCCCCACCCCCGCTCACTTATCACCATGTAATTGAAATAATGCCTATCGACAGAAACTCACAAACAACTGCTCAATTTTCCTCAAAATTCAATTAAACTTCGTTTATTCTGGGGATCGATCCAATTAAAAGAAGGAAAATTTCAGATGGTCTGAGCAACACCATCCATCTTCAAACACAGTGTCTACCCCAGTGATGTAATAATTTGCCCAATCAATGCTTTAAAAGCATTTAGCAGTCTTGATAATGAACTTTTGTCAAAACAGCCTTGCAGAGCAATAAGTGCCTGCAGATTAATATGAAGTCATAAAGGGCTAATGCCTTGGGGTGGAAGGGGGATGACGACATGAATCAGTGGGAGCTGTGGGCTGGGGCATCATCCTTCCACACCTTCTCAGAACTAGGTATGAGCAGTTAGCAGGACCCAGAAAATGCTGAATGTACTTCCTTGTTTCTGCTCTGTCTGCAGGTTCCTCTCCCTTCCACAGTCTCAAGACCCAGACTCCACCAGCCAGGTCCTGTGATGCTCAGATCACCCTCAGGGCATTTCAGGCACCCCACTGTATTGGAGAAAATGTCCAAAGGGAGGAAGCTTTGCTTGGAAGAAAGTCTGTCTCTTGGTCATCTACCATCTCTGAAAGCTCTGGCTTCAAAAATGGTCTTTGAGCTGCAAGAACTTTCTTTTCTCTTACCCTTTTTCCTGGGGTATTCAACTTACTAGCTGTGTGACCTTGAGCATGTTACTTAAGGTCTCTGACCTTTTGTTTCTTCATCTGTAAAATGGTGATGATAGCATTTGTTGAAGCTCAGAGGAGGGAGGTTGGGTTGGATTTCTGGGTGACAAAGATGCAAAGATTAACAAGACCCAGGCTTTATCTGTAAAGACTTTAGAGGCACCAGGGGAAAAGCAGGTGCAAACAACTACAAGGCAAGAAGCTAGCACTGTTAAAGATGTCTGAAGCCAGTACTAGAAACAGTGCCCAAGAGAGGGCTTCACCAAGGCACTTCAGTTTGAACAGCTTTTGACCAAAGAGCAGGTATTTGCCAGGTCGAGAAGAGAAAGGAAAGGTGTATAAGCTGAGGGGGCTGCAAGTGCAGAGGCCCAGAGTCATGACAAGGCTTCCTCAAGGTGCACAGAAGGCCCAAGTCAGAGTCAGGAAACAGAGAGGAGCAGGCTAAGCTAGAGCTTCGAAAGTCTCATCAGCTAGGCTAAGGAGCTTCTCCTTTATCCTTAAAGAAATAGGGAGCCACGGAAGGTGTTAATCAAGGGATTGATATGAGGAGAACAGCACTTGGAAAAGTTCAATCAGGCGACCTTGAGAGGGACGGGCTGGTGGGGATGAGACAGTCAGAATGGTTTAGGTGAGACATGATGTAGCCAGGGTGGTGGAACCACACAGCTCCACTCCCCTAGGAATTCCCCCAACCACCCTCTCCCCACACTGAACACACCCACCCCAAATTCCCTGTTCCCAACCAGTGTCCACATGCCCCCAGACAGGAAGCCCAGGAGTCCCTCTACACACCTTCCTTTTCCATTCCCCGCAATTTCTAGAATTTCCTCAGAAATCTTCTGCCTGAATGCTAGATCCTGTTTGGACAAACATCGTTTCTCATCCCAAAAAGTTAAGCTCACTTTAGTCCCCCACGAGGCCCCCTTCACTCTTTCAGAGGAAGGTCAGGATACAAAGTTCCTTGCAACCAGACAGGGGCATGCCCAGAGTTGTCCGTGGTACTGGTTGTGTTGGTTCCAGAAGAGGAAGGGAAAGGTGTTTCCCAAGATAGGTCAGAAACCTTCATGTGGAGTTCGAGGCATTCCCCTCCAAAATCAGTCACTTCTGGGGAAGCTGGGCCAGTCTGAGCTGGGATGGCCAAGGTGGGCTGAACTGGGTGATATGGTTTGGCTCTGTGTACCCACCCAAATCTCATCTCAAATTATAATCCCCACATGAAGAGGGAGGGACCTTAATTCCCACATGTCGAGGAGGGGAGGTGATTGGATCATGGGGGCGGTTTCCCCCATGGTGTTCTCGTAATAGCGAGTGAGTTCTCACAAGAGCTGATGGTTTTATAAGGGGCTCATCCCCTCTCACTCTCTCTCCTCTGTCTCCTGCCACCTTGTGAAGAAGGCGCTTGCTTCCCCTTCACCTTCCGTCATAATTGTAAGCTTCCTGAGGCCTCCCCAGCCATGGAACTGTGAGCCAATTAAACCTCTTTCCTTTACAAATCTTGGGTCTTTATAGCAATGTGAAAATGGACTAATATACTGGGCAAGCCCCTGGGCCTTGAAGTGGTCCACAATTCATCAGAGCCTGCCCCGCCTCTCTCACTCCAGCCCTCTAGGCTGGGGCTACCTTGCGGGGTCTGTACACTGATGTGGAGAACAGGATACAGCTCCAGCCTCCAACACCAGCAATTCCTTCAGCATCTCCTCCCCACGCCTGAACTAGCCCTTTAAAAACCAGAAGAAAATATCAGGGGCTGGCTGGTGCTTTAAAAGCTGGGGATCTGGGTGGCCAAAGGAATGAAACTCCTGCTCCACTCACCGGAAGTCACTGCCCCCCTACGGGATGCCAGGCCCTGACCTGCCATCACAGAGGCTCCAGATTTGGAAAGAGGAGGATTAAGAATTAAAGGGGGGAGAGGGAAGGGAACTTGTGCTGCTAGATCACGGGGAGTATTAAATGATCCCAAGTCCAGAAATGCCTTTTCAAAGACTTCTGCCATTAGGACTTAATATTAAATTTACTCCTTCTGTGCCTTAAAAAATAGCTAATTTTTTTTTCAAAAGGTGCTTTTGATGCCAAAGGTATGGCTTAGGCTGAAAGGCACCAGCACATCAAACATCATTTGGGGGATTTCAAAGGGCTGTTTCAGCAGGATCCTGTTCTCTTCGTCCCCCTCCTCGGCTGATGAAGTTTCTGAGCCCCCTGAAGTCGGATCTTGTGTTCTTGGCTATCAAAGGCCCCAGCAACATCGCGTCTGTCTGTCTGTCCCAGTGAAACTTTTGCAAAGAAAGCCTCCCTTTTACACAGAGATCTGAGGGCAGAATAAAAAGGATGCTGATTTGCGAGGAAACAGGAGGGAAGCCCTGCTGGGCCGATAGGAATCTTTTGACTTAACCGAGGCCAGATTTGAATACATTTGGCCCAGACAAGGGGGTTTGGGATGGAAATCCATTACTTTGGAGAAAAGCTTCACGGGGTTTCAAAAGGAAATATGTTAATGTTGGGAGAAATCATTTGTGTGGGTTTGTGTGTGAGTGTTTCAGACGCCCCCAAGTTTAACATCGCCAACCAGGAGCAAAAAGCAAGAGCCGTGGAATTAAGTCGCCGCTGTTCAGGGGAGGCATAAGGAGCTGGAGGACTGGGTGGGCTCGGCAGCTTCCCTGGTCTTGCCCCGGCACTCCTCACCCCGCTGGGACTAGGGTCTGAGACTCAGACCGACGGGGAGCCCCAGCCTGAGGCACAGTGCTCAAAGGGCTTCCCTTTCCTTAAGATCCCACTCAGAGTCTCAAGGCCAATGCTCACAGAGATCTCCCAGATCATTCCCAGTGTCCAGAAGCAAAGACCAGAGCCTGAGAGGAGAAGGGCATTGTCACAGAGGCTTTGCGGGTCGGGCCTCTGGACTCGAGTCCCTGGCCCACATGGCTTCTCCCCATACCTCTTGCTCAACAAGCATTTGGTCTGCTCTCTGAGGACTGCACCTGGGTGACAGTTTATACTTCTACTCATGGCACTCCGGAAATGAAGTGCCTGTCACACCCAGCCCTGAGGACAGGGATCCCTGTGGCCTGCCTTTTTCAAGGCCCCATAAAAACAGAATAATTACTATCAGATAATTAGTCAGAAATTTCCCCCTGTGGTTTCAAGACACAGTAGCCCTGGATTCAGGAGCCGTGAGTCCTGGGCTCAGTTTGGTCTCCCTCTGGTCCTCACTTTCTTCCTCTGCCAAATGAGGACAACTCCAGCAGTCCCGTCTCTACTTTGTAAGACCACTGAGAAATTCCACTTAGGTCAGAAATAAATGCTGTGAGCAGGGAGTCCCCAGAGCAGGGCAACAGGAGCCTCTCCCACCCTCCAGTAGGCTCAGACACAGCAGGAAAAACGGAGTAGGTTGTTTTAAAGGCTGTTCTGTGTGGTTGTGGCAAGTGCACCTGAGTCGCTAAGAAGCCTTGCATTCTCACATCAGCCCTGGAATTTCACCACAGTTTCAGGGCTCTCTTCTTCATTAGGAAAATGGTTGATAGAATTTGCAGATGAAAAGAAGCCTAGGGACTTGTTTGTTTGGGTGGAGATGAGGGATGCAGTGGGAGTTAGGATCTGGGGCTGCCTGATTTGGACTCCCATCTGAGCTTATTTTACCCAAGGAAATGGGGGCCAGCAAAACTCAGCACTTGAATCGGAGCATTGTCCTCCCGCTGCAAAAGAGAAGAGAAAAAAGAGAGACGATAGCTCATCATTAATGGTCTTGAATTAATATAAATTAGTTGAGCCCATCTTGGCTGCTTCCAGCCAGGCAGAGAATGGGGCTGCTGGGGAGGAGCCTGGAGGTTCCTTTTGCCTCACAGTCCAGTGGCCACCCATAAAGCCATTGCTGACCGTGCACTCTTCCCTCCCGCCGATCACTCCCCGCTCCCCACCACTACCAGCAGCTCCAGGCTGCGAAGTGTCAAACAGGATGGTGATGGGACCACTGGGATGAGGGGCGGCTCCCCAGAGCCTACAATCTTTGGAACATTGTCATCCAGAAGGTCACCATTATCAGGAGAAGGAGGGCATCCTGAGCTCAGCCACAGGCCAGACTCCCATATTTCCCTTTCCACCTTCTTGCCCTGAGCCAGAGAGGTAGCAAACATGCACGTTGGTGCCCGAGTCAAACTCACAAACCAGAGTAATGCCTGATAACATGGTATTTGAGTATAGCGGTCCTGGGCAGCCCAGAGCTACCAGAGTATTGTTTGGGTTCATGGGCTGTCCAGGGCTCTACCATGTTTGTTTGAACACACAGGACTATGAATTCTCTCTCTGCAAGTAGTCCAGGTCAGGCTGTGGCCTTCCATGACCACATCAGTTCAGTTATCATTCAAGGGATGCAAACTTCCCATCAGGTAACACAAGGCAATTTAATACCAGCAAAGGGGCACAGGGCTGAGAATCTGCGGGGTGCGGGGGGCATGGGTTTCCTGTCACAGGATGGCCCACTTAGCCATATGGGACCCTGTGGCTCAGGACTGATCCCCCCAGAGACATATTGAGCTCCCTGACTCAGGATTGTCACACTGGGCCATGCTAAGACTTCCTAACTCAGGCCTGGGCCCCCAAGTCACACTAGGACCCTTCACTCAGGGCTGGCCCACTACAGCTCGCTGGGACTTCCCCAAGACCAAGCAGAACATTGGCTGCTCAGCCCAAGGCTCGGAGGCCAAAGAGCATCCCCAGAATCCCTGCGAGATAGGACTTTTAAATCTATTTATAGATAAGGAAGCTGATACTTGGAGAGGTCAAGTAGCTTGCCAAGAGGACACAGAGCCTAAACAGCTTTCAAGTAATGCCAAGAGCTAACCTCAGAATGCGGTGACTAAAGCTTTCCATGAGATTCCTCCTACCATCTTCACAACTTCCATGAGGCAGGACTAGTATTGTCCAGTTTTGTACACACAGCAGTTGAAACTCAGACAGGTCGAACCACATTGCCCCGTCGCACAGCTGGAGCTGGAATCACAACCCACAGCTGCAGAGCCCCAGCAGCCAGGCATAGTGGTTAAGAGCCCAGACTTTGGAGCCAGCCTGCCTGTGTTCAAGTCCTGCCTTTATCCATTTCCCAGAGATGTGACCTTGGATGAGTTCTTCGACAGATTCTCAGTTGCCCTACCTAATGGAAATAATCTTTGTAATATAGCAACAGTCAGGATCTATAATTGATATTCACAGAGCACTTCCAACAGGGCCTGCTAGGTACCAAGTTGTGAGTTTGTTAGATGAATCTTTCTTCTGTACAACCATGATTTCACTCATTCTGTACATAGTAGGGTTAAAACTGGCAAACTGGAGGTCCCTCCTCTCCAGGCTGCCCCCCGTCCTCTTGGGTCCAAGGTCCAGCAGAGGCACACTGCCAAAAGGTGCCCCAGACCCAGCACCTGTAATGCTTCTGTCAGAGCAAACGAGGCTATTAACTGACGAGCTCTGTGATAGAATTGTCCCGTGTGGTATTTATTATAGGGTCCTTTCCCTGAGACCCCCCAGGGAGAGAATATTAAATATTTAATGCATGCGATGCTGCTCGTTTTTCATCCCCACTTCAGCACTCAAGTCGGCTCCAGTCTAGGGGAGAGCCAAAGTCCACCAGCCTGGCCCCCTCATGCCTTCCCTCCTCCCACCAACTGCCCCTCTCTCTAGGGCACAAGGCCAGACACAGCCTGGGATGGGAATGTAATGAGACCCCCACCCCAGGGACGTGCAGCTGAGTCCCACGTGAACCCTGGGAAGGGCTCCTCCATCAGTCACCCTCGGCTGGGGGGCCTGCGGAATGTCAGGGGAAGCAGCGCATCTCATCTGAAGAGTTGCGATTCGTTGGTCACCAGAGCTTAGGAGCCTCAGAGCACCCTGCCTGCATCTCCTCCTCTCCTCTGCACACATTTCTGACTCCCCCACCCACCTGCCAGCTCTCACTCACCACATGCACGTCTGCCAGAGGCTGCTTCTGGCTGCAGAAGCCTGCTCAGCCAGCAGGCATGAGCAAGAATGGCCAGAGAGACCAGAGCATACCTGCCGTCGACCACTGATATACAACGAGATGGTGTATGAAAACCCCAGCGTCCTGTGCCTTTCGTGTGGGATAACAGAGATGTGTTCTATGCTGATCCCTGAGGTCCCTGGTAGAGCCCCACAGCGGCCACTGCCCATTAACACACCCTATCTTCGTTCCTTTTCCTCTCGGCTCTCATTTCCCCTCTCTCCTATACAGGCATCCTGGGGTCACCTCCCAAATAAACTTCTGCACTCAAAACCTTGTCTCAGGGGCTGCTCCTGCAGGAACCTAAATGAAGACAATGGTTTGGTTGGGTTGGGGACTTACTAGAGAACATAGGAGGGTACATCTCAGGGGAGGGTACATCTCAGGCATGTACTTATTCTCTCATTGAGCATCTACCTGCTCAGGGTCAGGCCCCGTGCTGGGGCTGGGGACACAGCAAGGACTCAAATCTGGCTCCTGGACCCCATGTGCTCCCAAGATGACTGGGGCACTGTTATGAGACACTAGCCACAGTGCAGTGTGATCAGCACGTTCTACCATCACCCCTGGCCCTGCAAACCAGCCCAAGTGATGCCACATGAAGATAAAGTCGTGTTTTCATCTCAGCTCATCCCTTAGTGGAAACATCAAGCTCCTGTACAAATGAGTGCATTGACCATCGTGGTCCAAACACTGAAAGGGATCCTGTCAATCATATTCATGTGAATTTTCCAGCTTTCCTTCTTCCTGTCTTTCTTTTCTGGGTGACCTCCAGCCATCTGTGTTGCATGTGGGTGCTGGTGGTTGGAACAGTGTGATCTCGGGTGAGAGGATAGGACGTTTTATAAGCATCAAGGCCTGAGGGTGGGTGCAGGGAGGTGAATTTTCCATTCCCAGAATGTTGACCAAAGGTATGCTCCCGGGCATCAGGCCTTGTGCTTTGGACTTCACTGTACATTAAAGACAGGGTGGCTGAGGGGGTCCAGCATCTGACGGGAGAGGGAAGGAAGACCTAGTGATCAGGGGAGGGTAGGAAGCTCAGCATTTTACCTCCATGATCTGTAATCCTCACAACAGCCATGTGCAGGGCTACGGTTTCCTTCCATTTTACAGATAAGAAAACTGAGTTCCAAAGAGATTATGACTTATCCAAGGCTACTCAGCTAGGTATGCCTCAGAGTTCATTACATACCTTCTTCTTCCTCTGCAGCCTGGGGAAGAAGAAAAGAAGCCCATCTTGGATTTTGTCCTGAGGACAATGGGTAGCCATGAAAGGACAAGGTCAATGTTGCATTTTGGAGCCATCGTGATCTATTTAGCCCATCCCCGCTGCCAGGCTAGGGGTCTATATAGACCCATCCACTCCTCACCCCTGCCCTGGTCAGGACAGGCTCTGGGTTGAGAAGCTGAGGCCTACAGGGGCCACTACTAGGATGGACAGCACAGCCTTGCTCTTCCTTTGGCAGGGCTTTGCTCTTGCAGGGACTCCTGCCTGGAGCAGTCTTCCTCCCTCTTAACCCCTTTTCCTATGACTGGCTCACTATCAAGTTTCATTATCAGCTTAACTGTCACCTCAAAGAGTGTTTCCCTGACCCCTGTTGTGGGTTGAATTATGTCCCCTGAGAAGGTTTGTTCAAGTCCTCATTCCCCCCACCCCCTGAACCCATGAATGTGACCTTATTTGGAAATAGTCTTTGAACATGTAATCAAGTTAAAATTAGGTCATATGGGGTTAGAGTGAACTCTCATCCAATGACTGGTGTCCCTACGAGGGGAGGGAAATCTGGGTGCAGAGACACAGTGAGAATACCCTGTGAAGATGGTGATGGAGAGCCAAGTGATCCTGCCACAAGCCAAGGAAAGCCTGGGGCCACCAGAAGCTGGAGGAGGCAAGGAGTCTCCCCTAGAGCCTTCGGAGGGAGCATGCTGACTCCTTGATTTCAGACTTTTTGCCTACAGAACAGTGAGGGAATCAATTTCTGTTGTTTTAACTCACACAGTTTGTGTTACTTGGTTAGAGCAGCCCTAGGAACTAATACAGCTGCTCATTAAGGCCAGTCTCCCTCATCTTCCCCATCACACATGTTCCTCTCTTCCCTCCTTCACCCCTGTAATAACAATCTACAATGATCATTATTGCTGTGTTGTGTTTATTATCCATCCTACTCACTAGACTGGGAGCCCTAAGAGGGGAGAGGCCTTGCCTGTCCTGTTCTCTGCTGTATTCCTAGTGCCTAGCCCTGCGCCTATGGCATATAGTAGGTGCTAAATAAGTGTTCACTTATTAACAGAGATTTAATGAATGTCTATCATGTGCTAGCACTGCTCTAGGTGAACAAAATAAAGAGTCCTATCCTGGCACTTACATACCATATTCAACAAGGAACATAATAAGTAAGTAAGCTTATAGGCTATTAGAAGATGATGAAGTTCCACGGACAGGGAGAGGAAAAGTAGGGTGGGATAAGAGAGATGGGGCATTGGGGTGGAAGAGAACAACCTGCAAAATTAAACAAAGTGGTCTAGAAGGCCTTGCTGACAGGTGGCACTTAAGTAGATTTTGAAGGAGATGAGGGAGTTGGCCATGTGAGATTCTTGAGGAAGAACATTCAGGCAAAAGGCACAGCCACTGCAAAAGCTCTCCAGCTATGGGAATATATGTAGCACTTCAAAGAACAGAAAAGAGGAAAAGAGGTCAAGGAAGGTGGAACACAATGAGAAAAGGGGAGAATAGCAAAGGAGGAGGTCAAATATCTGTTGGCTGAAGGAAGGGATGGAGGGAGGGAAGGCAGGAGGGATGGGTATAAGGATGGGCGGATGGATGGATGGATGGATGGATGGATGGATGGATGGATGGATGGATATGGACAGATGGAAGGAAGAATAGAAAAAGGGAGGAATGCTTCATATCTGGGAATCAAAAGCAGGGACTGTCTTCTGGCCATATGTTAAGTCAGTAACTGAAAATAAAGGGGACCCTACCCAAGAAAAGTGGCCAATTGCAGACCAAAAGAAGTCAGTTCTCCACACCCTTTATAGCCATAACACAGCACTACAGAACAGAGATGAGGATGCCTAAGAAAGTTGACTTTAGTTTCTTGGGGACCCAGGATCCCAAACGAGGGCTCCTTCAGAGCCTGGGATCTCACCCACCCAGATGGCTGGAGCCCCCACGTACAAGGCCTCAGGCGCTCCCTTAGAGCCACAAACCATGAGGCTGAGCTGGCTGAGACTCCTGACAGCTAAAAGTGGATTTATTCCAAATGTATCACTAATGAGGCACTTTTTGATACAGAGGCCCTGAAGGTTGCCCATAAAATTCATGACAAACCACTGAGACATGAAATGGAATCAAGTTGGTTTCTAAAAATTAGGAATTTCCTCTTCGTCCTCCAGCTGCAGCTCCAGCTGGATTGGGTCAGCTCCCCAAGGGGCCTGCAGAGCAGGCCCATTGCTAAGAAACCCCTGGGTGAGGCCCAGAGGCCCAGAGTCAGAGGAGTCCTTTGTCCCCACAATCTGCTCCTTATCTTGCTCCACCCATCCCCATCCTGCCTGTTCTAGGAAACTTTCCCAGCCCTCCAGACAGGGCACATTGAATGTGTACAGACTTTAAGGCTCATGGTTGCTCTTTCTCTACCTGTCTCATCTGTCTCCCGCATGGGACACTCTGGCTCTCTCCCCTGCCCTCTCAGCAGCACTCGGCCCAGCTTGCTGCTTGGCCTTGCAGCCTCTTCTTTTCTTGCTTTGTGTGGCATCACACAGGCCTGGTTCTCCTCCTGTTTCTCTGGCTGCTCCTTCTCCACCTTTGCCAGTGCTCTTTGTTCTACAATGCAACTTCTAAGTGTTGGAGCACCCAGGGCTTCACCTTCAGCTTGCTCTCACTCTCCCTCCATAAATTATCTCATCCATTCTCAAAGTTGAAATATCATCAGTATACTGACAACTTCTTTGTTTTTCTTTTTGTTTTTGTTTTTGTTTTCCATCTCTGGTTCCAGCCTCTCCCCTGAACACCAGAATTCCATCTTTATGTGGACTTCCAAAAAGCATTTCAAACTTAACATGGCCAAAACAAAACTCTTGATCTTCTGTTTCCTATCTCAGTAAATGGCACCACCCTATCCACCCAGTTGCTCAAACCAAACACCAGGGAATCTTCCTCAATTCCTCTCTCTCATTTTCCCTTAGCCCTCACATCTGCAGGTCTTCTCTGCTCTTGTTCTACCACTCACCTTGAATCTGGTTGCTTCTATTCCATGGCTTCCACCCTGAGCCAGGCCTCCTTCCTGCTTCCACTCCAGCTGCCTCCAATTCACTCTCCACCCACCAGCCAGAGAGCTCATCTAAAAATGTGGACTCTGCTGCTGGCAGAAGAAACAGCAGCAACTGTGCACATGCACAGAGCCCCAGGGACCCTTTGGGGAAAGGCCAGATGCAGGCTCTCCAGGAAGAGACCCAAGCAGCAGTCCAGCAAACAGCCTGCCACCTCCACACTCTCTATATGCTAAGAGGCAGGAGCTGGTGCTGCCCAGAGCCCAGCACATCCTAACTGCTGATTACCAATGACAGGTTGAATATCCCTAATCCAAACATCTGAAATCCGAAATGCTCCAAAATCAGAAACTTTTCGAACGCCAACACCACACTCAAAGAAAACGCTCTTGGGAGCATTTTGGATTTCAGATGTTAGGTTACGGGTGCTGAACTGGTAAGTATACTGCTAATATTCCAAAATCAAAAAAAAATCCAAATCTGAAACACTGCTGCTCCCAAGTCAGATAAATGATACTCAACCTATAGTTTCATGTTCACTAATAATAATATAACTCTGCCTTTTGGCTCCCTTTGCAATTTGCAAAGTAATGCCAGGGGCATTACTATCATGACTCCTTCAGCAACCCCCCGGGATCAGTGTGATAACCCCAGTCACAGTGGGGGTCCCCACAGTGTCAGAACAGGGACTCCATCCCAGGTCTTCCAAACACAGGTTCCAGAACCACTCCCACCAACCCACCCATGGGGTCTTCTTGAAATAAACACTTCCATTACCATCATAAAACATCCCAGAAATTCCACTATTCTGACACTCAAGTGGCAGCTTCCAGTTAACACAGGGAATATGGGCAAAAATCCTTTGTCAGTTACCAGGTCCCAGTTTGGGTTTGGGAAAATCCTTAATGCCCATCATTCTGCCCAGTGGTCCTATACTCAATCACACTGTTCTAGAAGAGTCTTATCTGAGCGAAAGCTGTATTTTGAGTTCAGCAGTGGAGCCCCTGTTTCACTCACTCATTCTCATCATTCTTAACCTTGATTACACCTGAGAATCTTCTGGAGAGCCCATGCCCAGAGGCCACTAATCTGTTGGCCTGTTGTGGGGATGGGCTTTTATATTTTCTAAGTACCCCAGGTGATTCTAAAAGACAGCCATAGTTGAGAACCACCAACAGTTGATCCATAAACACATATGGAACATTGGTTGAAGGCTAGGCACTGGGTGAACAGAGATGTCCTCCAAAAAAAGCTTCTACCTAGTATGGAAAATATAAAGGTAAACAGATGATTCAATTGAGCTCATTTCAAGTGTTTGTTTTTGTTAATTTTTTAATTTAACAAACATTTATATCACTGTCCAGTTGCTAGGCAATGTTCTAGGCACTTTATAAATTTACAAATTTAACCAGTTTAGATCTCAGACCTTAGAACAGTGGTGAAGGTATTATTACTATCCCCATTCTCCAGATGATGTAACTAAGACACATGGAGCTTAAGTAACTTAGATAAAGTCACAACATCTCATCAGTGACTGAGCCAGCGTTCTGACCCAGAGAACTGGACTTCATGTTTCTAACCACTATTCTCTGAAGGCAGTAGTTCCCACCTCATAGTAGAATTTGTGCAGAACACAGATTCTTGGCCCCATTCACCTCCCCTCATACCCCCTCCACCCTTAGGTTTTGGTTCAATCAGCTGAGATGAGACATGGGAACATACATTTTTTTTTTACATGTCCCAGGTGATTCAGACACAGGTGTCCTGGGGACTATCCTCTAAGAAACTCTCTTATTAAATAAGGTGTGGTGGTTTTAAATTGTGTCTACAAATGCTATGACACTCCTTCTAAAAAATGAACCCTCCCCTTAAGAATCAGCTGAACTTAGTGACTTGCTTCTAACAAACAGAATACAGAAGAAATGATATTAAATAATATGTGATAAGTGGCTTCCAAGAGGAAAGGGCAGAACAAGGGCCAGCCCTTGAGCCAGGTGAGATATGAGAAGCACCAGGATGTACCATGCAGAGCTTAAGAGACACTGCGGCTTCCTCATTGCCCTCTCTTAGGCCACTCATTTTGGGGGAAGCCAGCTAGCTGCCCTGCTCTGAGGACACTCAAGCAGTCCTATGAAGGAGCCTGCATGGAGAGAAACTGAGGCCTCTTGCCAATAGCAGTACCATCTTGACACCCACATGAGTGCACCGTCTTGAAACTGGTCCCTCCAGCCCATCTGGCCTTCAGATAGAGTGACCATACATCCCAGCTTGCCTAGAACAGTCCTGGTTTATCCTGTTGACTGTGCATTCCATGCAATTTACCATTTGTCCTGGATAAAACTATCCTAGTTTAACCAATGGTAAATGATATAGTTATCCTGTTGAGGAACCCAAATTGCAGGCTAAGGCATTTGGACTTTACCCTGGAGGCCGTGGGGAGCCATGGAAGGGTTTTAAGCTTAGGAGTGATCTCATTCCAATTGTGTTTTAGAAAGATCCATTTGCAGAAAATGCACCAGTGTGCGGGAGGAACTGGTATGGAGGGTGGACTGGTTTGGAGAATGGGTGTGGAGGCTTGACCAGGGGAAAACAAGATGAGAAGCCAGGGAGGAGATAAACACAGTCCCTCAGCCAGAGTGGTCAGTGATCATGACCGCCTATATGAAGGCTGGAGCAGTGGAAGATGGGGTCACAGTAAGTTTAGGAAAACTTAGGAGATATTAAACAAACTTGGCTGCAGTAAGAGACAGAGAAGCAGCAGCCAGGGGTGATTCTGAGGCTATCAAGGGGGTATGGCCCCCACATTTCAGAGCCCAGAGCTCTGTCTAAAAATAGCTCTCAAATGAGTCACCTCAATTGCAGCCAACAAGGAATTGGCTGGTTTGTTATTGAATTGCAGGATTTTTGGCCAAACGGACTGAAACCATGTGTAGCCTTGGCTCGAGAAGTTCCCACTGGACCCAGTCTCTTGCTAGGGGCAGTGCCATAGCCCTGATGCATGCATAATCTCACTTTCTTCTCACAACAAATCAGCGAGAATGCCATAATTTCTTCTCATTTATCAGGCCTGATAGAAGCTGCCAAATGCTTCTAGAATGTAGGCTCTGTAGGCGGCGCAGCCAGAATTCAAACCCAGACCTCCTCAGATATTTGGTATCAGCTGGAAAGAGGTTTTTTTGGGTAAAATCCCTAGAAACATTCTCTTGCCTCCTTCCAGCTGGGATACATTGGCTGAACTCGAGTCACCCTCCTAATAAAAATTCCATGTTCCATCAGCAGAATGCTTCCATCCCAATTAGATCAATTTTCTCTAAGTAGCAATAAATGTGCTTTTCTTTCAGAGGCCAGCCCGACACATTAAGTAGGCTTGGGGCAGCCATTCCCCAAGCCTCTGGCTACGAGTATGTGGGGTCAGGGGTCACAGCACCACCACCTCCAGCTCATTAGTGGGGCCCATTCATCTTTGCTGGGACACCAGCACTCAACATGGTGGCAGGGCTCAGGGTGGGGGTGTGTGGGCAATTCATCAGGGACTCTGGTTCGCCAGAGACAGGAGCAGAAAAGCAGGCCTGCTCACAGGCCGGCAGGAGCCCTAGGCCCAAGAGCTGAGAACCGGAGCTGCCTGGTTAAAGGTTAACCTGGTCTAGGATGTCTGTCTGTAAGGACTCACAGCCAGCTTGCAGGGAAGGAAGGGCCCAGGGCAGGCTCCTTTCAGATGCATCTGGCTCCTGCCTGCTAACAGTTTCCCTTCCGGCCAACTCCCCAAGCCGATCCTTGAAATCCATCTAAGCAAGGCCTACAGGGGCCTGGAGAATGATACTGTCACTCTCCTGTGGTGCGGGGACCTGCCTGGAATAGGCCCTTTGATTTGCAAATCCAGACACTGGAAACGGGAGCCTAAGAGAGCCCCACTCTATCCTGCCCTGCCTGGGCCACTGGGCCTGGTAGAAGCTTGACCAAAAGAATGAGACCTCTCAGCTTCCCCAGGACTAAAGCTCAGCCTGCATCAACCTGTGAACCCACACACACAGCCCAAGTCACCCTGAGCCAGGCAGAACTGCAGCTCTGGACATGGGATTTTCAGAGTGGCATGGTAGTAGTTTGCTACGGATGCTGTATTGATGTACCACAAACTAAGGGGCTTAACAGATATTTATTCTCTCCCAGCTATGCAGGCTAGAAGTCCCAGATCAAGGTGCCAGCAGAACCATGTTCCCTCTGAAGGAGCTAGGGAAGGTTCTGCTCCAGGCCTCTCTCCCAGCTCCTGATAGTTCCCTGGCCTGCGACAGCATAACTCCAATCTTCACCTGGCGTTCTGCATGTGTGTGTATGCACCTGTGTTCAGATTTCTCCGTGTGTGGTGTGTGTGTGTATGTGCATGTGTGCAACAAGGTCTTGCTCTGTCACCCAGGCTAGAGTGCAGTGGCACAATCTCAGTTCATTGCAATCTCTGCCTCCCAGGCTCAAACAATCCTCCTGCCTCAGTCTCCTGGGTAGCTGGGACTACAGGTGCATGCCACCATGCCTGGCTAATTTTGGGGGTTTTTTTGTTTTTTGGTTTGTTTTGTTTTTATTTTTTGTAGAAACTGAATTTTGTCATGTTTCCCAGGCTGGTCTCCAACTCTTGGGCTCAAGTGATCTGCCCACCTCTGCCTCCCAAAGTACTGGAATTATAGGTGTGAGCCACTGCACCCAGCCCAGATTTCTCCTTTTTCATAAACACACCAGTAATACTGGATTAGGGGCCCAACCTACTTCTGTATAACCTCATCTTAACTAACTACATCTGTAAAGACCTTATTTCCAAATATGGTCTCATTCTGGGGTACCGTGGTTAGGGCTTCAACATATGAATTTGGGGGTACATACAGCCCCAAAGAGCCCCATTAACTCTTCCCCCTTTGGGCCATGTGAGAGGCAAGCCTCGGGGATCCTCATTCATTTGGCAAATGTGTATTGAGCACCCATCAGGCCCAGTGCAAGGTACTAGGGGTACAGTGGTGAGCTGGTGTCTGCTCTGTGGGTTCACAGGTGGCAGTGGAGACAGGGACAATCAATTACAAAAGCAACTGTACAATTACAAATTGTGCTAGGAGCTCTGAAGCAGAGGTGTGAGCAGCTACAAAAGTGCAGAACCAGGTCGCACTCCAGGTAAGAAGTCGAGCTGGGGCTGGCATCACAATAGTGTAAGCATCCTCAGCTTCCCTGGGCTGTTCTGCAGCGCAGCTGACCCCCACCCACAGCTCCTCCTCTCCTGGCTATCTGGCCCCTTGGTTATCTGGCCCCAACCCCTACCCAGCCTGAGGTCTTTCCTGGAAGCCAGATTCATGGCATCTGAGCAACCTGCCCAGGAACCACCGCTGGAGGTAATCTTTCTGCAGAGCCCAGGGGCCTGGCAGAGGTCTCCCTGATTGACACTCACCCTGGATGAGCCATCCTCTCAGCAGCAGCTCATCCTTCAGCCTTCCAGGCTCTTGCAGCTCCAGCGGCATCTCAGTTCAGCCCTGGGACTCCAGCACAGAATACACATTCAGATAATGACCAGTAGGTCTTGGACCCAAATGTCACCTCCTCATGGAAGCTTTGCTGACCTGACTCCTCCAAGCCCAAACAACTCCTCAATATCCCCACCTCAAATGAAACTAAACAATGGATTACAGAATTGGCTGTTCTGTATCTGTCTCCCCTAGAGACTGTAAGCTTTACAAGAACTGAGACAACTTTCTCATCTACCTCCATATGCCCCAAATCCACCCTGTGCCTGTCACATCGTGGTGTTTCGTAAACGTGAGCTGGGTAAATAAACAAAATAATTAATTATTTAGTCAACCTCCTACTTCTTTCTACCAAAACCACAAATTGAGCCACGGGCTTGATGAAAGTCCATGGAACTCCTGACAGTACCAGGAAAACAAAGACATGGAATGAAAGAGATTGTGTTCAGGATGGAGGGAACAGCTTGAGCAAAGACAAGAGAGGGAGGAAATGCTAAGTGGGTTTGGAGTGAGTATTTGGTTTGGCCAGAGCAAGACTCAACTGTGCATGGCCTTGAATGCTGGACTTAGGTGGTGGTTACAGGGTGCCATGAAGGTTTTTGAGAGGTTGTGGCATGATCAGAGTTGGGCTGTGCTGATGTGGAGAGCAGGTAGCTCCACAAGAAAGTACAAAACGTGGGGCCAGAGATCAGGAGAGAAGTTTGGGCGAAACCAAGGTTCAAGAGCTGTCCCACAAAGAAGGCAACTGAGGTCACTGAGGGAGAGCAAAAAGAGGGGCGAAATTGTACAGAATCTGGGGACAACTGTAGTGCAGAGAAGATGGGTTCAGGAAGGGCAATATGATCAGGAAAGCAGAGGAGTGACCAGAGAGAGGGGAAGAAAGCCAGGCCTGCCCAGCATGCTTGGAGGGAGGCCCCACCTTTCCTCATGTCCTTCTGTCTGCCCACTGTACGGGGCAGGGAGAACCAATTTCAAAATCTGACCCCATCAAGAACCAGCTGTAACACCTGGGCAAGTGGATGTACCTCCAGAAGTCTGTTTTCCCATCTGAAGATTGGAGCTGGACAAACTCAACCTGCTGGGGCATAAGGAATGTGACACATTGAAATATTATTGCCAGTCCCAGCACACAGCTGCCTCCTGGGTTTTCCAGCAACACGGTCCTGGTCCAAATCAGCAGCATTTCCCAACCTTTGCATTGTAGACATTTTGTGCTGCATGAGTCTTTAATGCCCACATGCATTGTAATCTTTTTTGTTTTATTTTTTGTTGTTGTTGTTGTTTGTTTGTTTGTTTTTGAGACGGAGTCTCGCTCTGTCCCCCAGGCTGGAGTGCAGTGGCGCGATCTCGGCTCACTGCAAGCTCCGCCTCCCAGGTTCACGCCATTCTCCTGCCTCAGCCACGCGAGTAGCTGGGACTACAGGTGCCCGCCACCATGCCCAGCTAATATATTTTTTTTTTTTTGTATTTTTTAGTGGAGACGGAGTTTCACCATGTTAGCCAGGATGGTCTCCATCCTGACCTCGTGATCCGCCCGCCTCGGCCTCCCAAAGTTTCTGGGATTACAGGCGTGAGCCACCGCGCCCGGCAATGCCCACATGCATTGTAGGGTGTTTAGCAGCCCCCCTTGGAACAAAAAATGTCTCCAGTCATTACCAAGTGTCTGACCCCTAGGGAGCAAAATTGCCTCCAATTGAGAACCACTGGTGTAAACCATGAAAGCTGTAGGCAAGTGTCTCCTACTGCCTCTGTTTCCCAGACGAGGTCCTATGTGCCCATGCCCTCATGCATTCAATCAACAAACATTCTCTGAACCCTTTTTCTATGCCAGACTTGTGCCTATGTGCTGGGCCGTGAAGACGGCACTGAATAGAACAGTGATCCTGCTTGCAGGGATTTTACAGTTACTGAAGGAAACAATTTTGATACAATGAGATCTCTCAGCAGGGTAGGCAGGATAATGGCCCCCAAAGATGTCCATGTCCTCATGCCCAGAGCCTGTGAATATATTACTTCTTATAGCAAAAGGCACTCTACAGGCGTGATTAAATTAAGGAACTTGAGATGGGGGATTATCCTGGATTATCTGAGTTGGCCCAATGTAATCGCAAGGTCCTTGTAAGTGAGAGGGAGACAGGAGAATCAGAGTCAGAGAAGGAGATGTGATGGAATCAGCAGTTGTCCGAGTCAGAGAGATGAAGCTGCTATACTGCTGACTTTGAAGATGGAGGAGGGGCCATGAGCCAAGGAATGCAAGTGGCTCTAGAAGCGGGAAAAGACAAGGAAACAAATTTTCCCCTAGATCCTCCAGAAGGAAAGCATCCCTGCCAACACCTTGATTTTAGCCTAGTGAGACACACTTCTGGAGCCTAGTGTGACTCCAGAACTGTAGTCTGTGGTCATTTATTACAGCAACAATAGGAAACTAGTATTCACAGTCACACCATTAAGCACAGGGAACTGTAGGATCTCAGGGAAAGGAACAGGGCTGCCACGTATAATTATCCAGGTAGCGCACTGCCAAAAATTTGCCAGCTGAGGAGATGAACGCGGCTGAAATTTGGCCCACACTCCACTTGCCAAGCCGTGAGCCCTTATGAGGACTGTGTTTCTGAGACAAGGAGCATCTTTTTCCGATGTACACACAGGCATTTTTCATTTGCTAAAAGATGTGCCCACCCAGGCTTGGGGAGGAGGTCTTTCCTAATTTGCACAAAGGAGCTACCCAGATAACTATGGCCCTGGCAAGAGACTCTGACTCTTCCTGGGGTAGTCAGAGAGGCCTTCACAGAGGAAGTAACATCTGAGCTAGATCTTAAAGAACAAACATGGAGCCTGTAATCCCAGCACTTTGGGAGGCCAAGGCAGGCAGATCACTTGAGGTCAGGAGTTCAAGACCAGACTGGGCAACATGGTGAAATCCCGTCTCTACTAAAAATACAAAAATTAGCTGTGTTTGGTGGCAGGCACCAGCAATCCCAGCTACTCAGGAGGCTGAGGCAGGAGAATCACTTGAACCTGGGAGGTGGAAGTTGCAGTGAACCGAGATCTTGCCACTGCACTCCAGCCTGGGTGACAGAGCTAGGTGACAGAGTGAGACTCAGTCTCAAAAAAAAGAACAGACATGGAAAGAAAGTAGAGCCATTCTACGAAAGAGAATAGCACAAAAGTCTGTAGGGGCCTGATTCACTTAGAGGAAGAAGAAGGAGCTCCACCTGGCTGGAGCATCAGGTACATGGAGGAGATGATTGGGAGATGCAGAGTTCAGCTTGGGATGTGCAGAGTCTGAGGGGACTGCTGAACATTCATGGAGTGATGTCTAGGAGGTGGCCAAATGCCCATGCCTGGAGCTCTGGCAACAGGGCTGAGCTGCTCCACACCACCCTCCTGATGCCATTCCAGGGAGCCCAGCTTGGACCAGACTAAGGCCCCCATCCCACCAGCCCAGCCCCAGGCACTTCTCCCTGGCTCTCGGGGATGCCTGGCTGTTCAATGACTTGCTTTTAGAGTCTAGTAGTGTCTGTCCCTGCAGTGGCTCCACTTCCTAGCACTTAACTCTAAGACAGGTATTGATGGTGCCTTGACCTTCCCTAATATATTGCTACAAGGTAACGTGGGCCAGTCCTGCAGTTCTGGTCATCCCATGGCCCCTCCCTGGGCCTGAGCAAAGAACAAGAAAAAACCATCAAGCTGGTCGCGAGGTTTGCGATACAAATGGCAGTGAGTTGTTTTCAGGAGGCAAATGGGCCCCCACAGACTAATGGCTTTCAGTGGCTCCCTCCCCCTCCCTCCCTGAGCTTCCCCCCGTCCAGAGCTGGCCCAGCTGGGAAGCTGCAGTTGCTCCAGCCACCCCCACCCCCCAGCCCTTTTGCTGACAGTATAACCTTCAGGAACCTGAAATTCCTGAGTGGTCCCCAGAGCTCCATGCATCTTGAAAGAAAATTTGTGTAATGTCATTTCAGGCTGTCCCTAATCCAGAATTATTGAGGGGGGGCTGGGACCTGGGAATTGCCTCTGACACTTGACAAATACTTGGCTTTGTGTAAATGGACAGGCTCCTGAAATAACTGCCTTTGGATGTCATATGAAGAGAAATTAATTCTTTATTAACTTCCGCAATGATAATCTAATAAACCCATCAGGCCTCCAGGCCCCAACATTTAAAGAGCTTGGTAGTTTGGATGCAAATGTCTCCCGACCCCATTTTGTCGGGAATATGTTCATGGAGAGGAGGAATAATCGACTCTAGAGGTCAGATGTCAGCTCAGAGTCAAAACGGGTGACTTTCATGGCTCCACACAGACCTGAGACTCAGGAGGTTTGGCCTTTCCTGTGGCCACCAGCTGTTCTGGATTTTCTGCGATGGCCCTTAATTTCAGGTATTCTGTCCCTTTGTTCCCCAAAGAGCATTTGTTCTGGTCAGACAACAGTCTCTGGTTTTTATTCAGATTGTGAGGTCACCAGAGCCCTCACCCGCCAGTACCAAAGGGCCCTTCATATATTCTTTAACTCTTAGGTGCGGCCAGGTGCTGGAAGGGGGAACGCAAGGCTTCTGTCCCTGGGGCTTATGGTCCAGTAGGTCCGGGGGAGGGAGGAGCAAATAAAAGAATTAATTGAAGTTATAAATTGAGGGATGGCTGGGCACAGTGGCTCATGCCTGTAATCCCGGGAGCTTTGGGAAGCTGAGGCAGGAGAATCACTTGAGGCCAGGAGTTTGAGACCAGCCTGAGCAATAAAGCAAGACCCAATCTCTACAAAAAAAAAAAAAAAAAAAAAAAAAAAAAAAAATTAATTAGCCAGGAGTAGAGTAGCTGTAGTCCCAGTTACTTGGGAGGCCAAGGTGAGAGGATTTCTTGAGCCTAGGAGGTAGAGGCAGAGGCAGCACTGAGCTATGATCAAGCTACTGCACTCCAGCAGCCTGGGTGACATAGCATGACTCTTTATTCTCTCAATTAAAAAAAAAAAAAAAAAAAACTGGGGGAAATGGTATGAGGGCAAAGGATATCTCCACTTCTCCTTAGAGCTGAGCCTGGATCTCAGTCACCACGTGAGTCCACAGTGTGAGCAGGCAGCCTGGCCAAAAGGGCTCTTGGGTCCCTCAGGCCAGGCCTTTCTGGTGAAGTCCAGGCTCCATATCCCTACCATCAGCACTGACAGAAACAGAAATCTGCACGTCCATCCTGGAGGCAGGAGAAGGTGACAGGAGGTGCAGGGGCCTGCCAGGGCAGAGAAACCAGAAACCCCCAGAATGCCAAGGGCAGAAGACCCCAGCCTGATCTGGTGTCTGACTAATTCCTGTTTGCACACCTCCCACAATGGTGCACTCATTACTGCTCAAGGAGGCCCCCTGGGAAATGAGTGACTGCACAAGTTCTTCTTGAACAGACCAATGTGTGTGTGTGTGTGTGTGTGTGTGTGTATCTTATATGTAAATATACATATATGTAATTAGCACATAATAAAGCTATATCACAAACTAGCGAATAAATGAAGAATTATTCAATCTGTGATACTAGAACCAATGGTTTAACCATACGGAATCCCACAGAGATTTAGAAACTCGGTAAAAATGTAGCAAAAAAACTAGAAAAAGAAAATGTATATGAATGACATTTGAGAGTAGAAAAAGGATTCTCTAAGCATTAAAACACTCGAAGAACTCATGAAAGAAAAGATAATGAATGTGACTACATAAAAATTTAAAATTTCTCTCTTATAAACTTGAGCATGATAATCAATACCACTTCTTAAAAGGGGCAAAGGTCAAAGCAGATAATTCACAAAAGAAGAAATACAAACAGCCAATATACATGTGAAAAAAATGTTCAATCATGCATATAATCACAGAAATGCAAGTCAAAACAGCAGTAAGATGCCATCATTCACCTATCAAATTGATTTTTTCTTAATTGCAATGATATTCAATGCTGGGGATGACAAGATGTGCACTCTCTCACATTGCTGGAAGAGGCGCAAATTGTTACAACCCTCCTGGAAATCAGCTTTCTAACATGTTATCAAGGACTGTAAAATTCTTTCTACTAGACTCTTTAATATACAAAGAGCATGGTTTCAAAAGGAGGGAGAAGTGGTATAGATTAAGAGAGACTTGCAAGTTGCATCAACCAAATGAAAAATGTGGACTTTCATTTGGATGCTGATCCAAACAAGTTGGCTCTAAAGAGACATTTTTTTAGATAATTGGAGAAAATTGAACATGGCCTGACATTAGATAATATTCGGGAATTATTGTTCATTTGTGTAGGTATGTTAATGACATTCTGGTTATGTTTTTAATAAGTTATTTTACCTATGGAGAAGTAAAACAACTTTTGCAGGAGAAATGATACAACATCTGGGACTTGTTTAAAAATATTCCAACAAACGGGGGAGGAGATGGATAAGACATGATTGTCAGAATGTTAGTAATTGTTGAAGTTGGGTGATCCATGATGGGGTAGGAGGGCCCATTATACTATTCTCTCCTATGTATAGCCAGAGCTTTCCTGTAATAAAAGATATTTTGAATATGTCAGTTGAGCCAGCCATCCTTCTTTGAGATTCTATCCTCAAGAAATTATCAAAGATCTGCACATAATTTGCAATTTTAAAAATATGGAACCAGCCTAAATGCCCATCAATTCATGAGTGGATAAAGAAATGTGGTGTATACCATGGAATACTATGCAGCCATAAAAAGGATGAATTCATGTCCTTTGTAGGGACATGGATGAAGCTGGAAACCATCATTCTCAGCAAACTATCACAAGGACAGAAAACCAAAAAAATGCATGTTCTCACTCATAGGTGGGAATTGAACAATGAGAACTCCTGGACACAGGAAGAGGAACATCACACACCGGAGCCTGTCGTGGGGTGGTGGGAGCAGGGAGGGATAGCACTAGGAGATATACCTAATGTAAATGACAAGTTAATGGGTGCAGCGCACCAACATGGCACATGTATACATATGTAACAAGCATGCACATTGTGCACATGTACCCTAGAATTTAAAGTATAATAATAAAAAAAAGAAAAAAAGAGATGTGGTGTATGTATATGTGTGTGTATACACACACACACACACACACACACACACACACACCATGGAATACTACTCAGCCATAAAAAGTCATGAAATAATGGCATTTGCAGCAACCTGGATGGAATTGGAGACTATTATTCTAAGTGAAGTAACTCAGGAATGGAAACCCAAACATCATATGTTCTCACTCATAAGTGGGAGCTAAGCTATGAGGATGAAAAGGCATAAGAATGAAACTTTGGGGACTTGGGGGAAAGGGTCGGGGGAGGTAAGCAATAAAAGACTACACATTGGGTACAATGTACACTGCTCAGGTGATGGGTGCACCAAAATCTCAGAAATCACCACTAAAGAACTTATTCATGTAACCAAACACCACGAGTTCCCCCCAAACCTACTGAAATTTAAAAAAAATAAAATAAAATGTTAATTTCACAATAAAATGTGAAAAAATATGCAGAAATTTTTTTAAAATGTGCACAAAGATTTATGTACATAGATACAAATGAGAAAACTGGTCATGAAAGCAAAAAAACAAAAAGAATCAGTTATAAGCAAAATATCCCATAACAAGTTATGGTACAGACAAAGAGCTGAATATTAAGCCACCATGATAAAAAGATATTTTTAAAATATCAGAAAATGCTCATGTGTTAAGTGGGGAGGAAAAAAGCAAGATACAAAATTGTATATTCACTATGATCCCAATTACCTTTAAAATGAATATAGTTGTGCATTTTTTAAAAGGCCAAAATGTTAACTGTGGTCATCTTTGGGAGGTATAATTACAAATGATTTTTATTTGCTTCTTTAAACTTTTCTCTATGCAATAAGGTGGAAAAATGTAATTATCTTAAGACATGGTGCCAACATTCCTCTTAGGAAAGAAACTAAGTTGGAGAAACGCTTTGATGAGCACATGGGCTAGAAGCTGAATCCCTGAGGCCTGGACCATGGGGAAAACTGATGCCAGGCCAAGCTTTGTCTCAGGGTAATATTGGCAGGGGGGACCCTAGGAAGAGGGGAAAGCTTGGAGAACATAAACCACCAGGAAATGCACAGAATTCCTGGCAAGTACACTGAATACCCTCCCCTTACAGAACGGAGCAGTCTAGCTCATTTCACCTGGAACTCTGAAAGGTAATGTCTCTCTCTCTACACCTTAGCTGACATCTCAGTAACCTGAATGTTCCAAGTTCTCTACAATAAGCAGGCATTGCTTCTACAATCAGAAGAAAGCAGTGTTTTATTTTTCTTTTTGAAGGAAAACAAAGTTTTCTTTTTCCCAAGCTGGAACCTGCCTTTCTGGAGCCACCCCCTATTGTTATTACCTGGAACTATCCAGACCAAGTCAGCGCTGTCTCTCACCTGCAGCCTCAGTAGTTTGAAGACAACATTCGCTTCTTCTGTCTACTCTAGTTCCTCTGATCATGTGTTGCTAATATTGCTGTCGTTCCGAATCTCCTCCCGAGGTTAAGTTATCTTTCCTAGGTGAGCTCTAGGAAACCTGGATCCTGTTTAAATTCTAGTACATACACCTGAATACAAGACATCTGACCAGTTCGAGGTAAAAAGTAACTATCACCTCCCTCAAACTAGGCTCCATACTTCTAATGATACATCCTATAGCTATATTACATTATTACTGACTCGTATTATGTCAATTATTAAGCTACTGTCTACCAGCTTCAAACCTACCCTTCCAAGCTCTGCTTTCTGATGCTAGAACTGAGACTCTGTAAACCACATTTTTTCTTGGCCAGAAGGCTTCACGTCAGGCTTAGCCAACAGGGGCACTAGAGAGAGACTGGAAGGCTGAAAGAGGAAGAGGCATGCTCCTTCATGCTTCCTCTCTGTTCATGGTTTAGCTCCTGTTCCAGGTAGCTTTGTCTCAACGTGCTACTTTACCCTGGCAGCAGCATTTAGTTCCAGCAACTGAAACTGACTTCAGTTTTCAGTTTTTCAACCCTTGCAGAACCAGTCTTGTCACGTCCCCCAAAAGACACCAGCACTTGCCAGCTGGCATTTCCTCCTCAGAGGTCTGAGTCCCAGCTCCTTGAGGCTCTTCCTCCCAGTTTCTAACTTTTAATAATACCAACCTCTTCCCTTTGTTCCCTCAGCCCTCAATGGCTGCTTCCTGCAGTTGCTCTCTCATAATATCTCAATGTGCAAACGTTTTGCCTTTTCAGCTTTCTGATGACAAATAGTCTTTACACAAAATTCTTCCTGTTAAGATACCTGGTGTGGTTTCTGTCTCCTGATTGGACCCTGACTGATACACTGCTGCTGAGTCTCATCTTCCCCCACTGTATACCTAGTGGGTGATTTTCTAGATGCAACTGTTAGATTTCCTCCTGCTAGGTTTTAACATAGCTTCAGCCTGTCAAGAGATGGTCAGATCCTAATCCTGTCTTCCAACGTGTTTACTATCCCTTCCAGTATCATGTCATCTACCAGTGTGATTAACCTATGCTAGAGCCCTGATCCACATCACTAATTAAAACACCACCTAGGGTGTTTTAATTACAGGCATGGTGGCTCATGCCTGTAATCTCAGCACTTTGGGAGACTGAGGCAAGTGGATCACTAGAGGTCAGGAGTTCGAGACCAACCTGGCCAACATGGTGAAACCCCATCTCACAAAAATTAGCCGGGCCTGGTGGTGGGTGCCTGTAATCCCAGCTATTCTGGAGGCTGAGGCAGAAGAATCACTTGAACTCAGGAGGTAGAGTTGCAATGAGCCAAGATTGAGCCACTGCACTCCAGCCTGGGCAACAGAGCAAGACTCTGTCTCAAAAAAAAATAAAAAATAAAATAACACCCAGGACAGAGTTCTCCGTAAACTGAAGAACTCCCTCACTTTCCCCCAAAGCACCCCCCAAGAGGCTTTCCTCATACCTGGATACTAGTGAATCACATCAGAGCTGAGAGTTCTAGAAAGCCTTGTGTGTGTGAATCTTCCTGACACTGCAATGACAGTGAGTAGGGCCTGGCTGGTGTCAGCTGTCATGGCCTAGGCTCCCTCTGGAGAGGATGAATCTCTACAGTGAGAACCTGGTGCATCACCTGGAGAGCCACACCCTAGATCTGGAACAACTAGGCCCCCTTCTCTTGGAATTCACTGACCCAGGTCCAGCGTTCATGCTCCTCACTAATTTCACAGCAAAGCAGCAGTGCAAATAATAGCAAAAGTCTGTTTTGTAAATTGCATCAATTATATAATTTTCCCAGGAATGATTTTTACATATAATTAGCTCAAATTGTCTTACAAAAACTAAAAGGAAGTTGCATCCAAAAATAGCACGTGGGTTTTGGTTTACCTTAATTAGAAATGCTTCCTTTAAAATGGAAATAAGCAATCTTGCAAATCAAAGAGGCTCCAAGGTCAGATTTGGGGACCCCAGAATCTCTTGGGGAATCCAGGCGGTTCTTGGAGGATAGATCTTCTTGGAAAGAGGTTTTTTATTTAGTCAAGAGAGGGTCACTCCAGGTGGTCTCACCTCTGGTGTTGGGGAGCAAGACTTTCAGAAAGAAAGAAGACATAAATCATTAGCACACACACCCTTTCTGCCAAGCACTATGCTTGGTCTAGACCCCTCCACGTGGCTTATATGGTCCTCACAAAGACCCTGCATGCCTTAAAAGTGAGGCAGCTGAGTTTTCTGAGGTTGCCATGTTTGCCTAACACTACAAAGGCAGGAAGTGTCAAGGCCTAGAGTGCAACCCAGCTTTCCCCCATCCTTCCTCTCTAAACTGCTGTGATAACCACAGAATATCAGTGGCTTTGCAAAATGACATTTATTTCTCCCTCAACAAAAGACTCCCAAGGGTATAGCTGACTGAGCAGCTCTCCAGGAAGTTATCCCCAAGCAAGGACTCTAGGATCCTGGCCCCAAGTCCCTCTTTTTTTTCTTTTCTTTTTTTTTTTTTTTTTTTTGTGCGTGTGTATGTGAGACAGGGTCTGGCTCTGTTGCCCAGGCTGGAGTGCAGTGGCATGGAGTTTACTGCAACCTCTGCCTTCTGGGCTCAAGCAGTCCTCCCACCTCAGCCTCCCAAGTAGCTGGGACTATAGGCACATGCCACCAAGCCCTGCTAATTTTTGCATTTTTGTAGAGATGGGGTTTCGCCATGTTGTCCAGGCTGGTCTTGAACTCCTGGGCTTAAGACATCCTCCTGCCTCAGCCTCCCACAATGCTGGGATTACAGGCATGAGCCACCATGCCCGGCCTCCAAGTCCCCTTTATGTCAAGGCTGTGTTCTCTGAGTCCCATCCACTCAGCCAATTAGACAAGAAAGGAGACAAAGTGTGGAAAGGGCACATTCCCTCTTAACTACCTCTGCTCAGAGGCAGCACCAGTCTCTTCTCCTTACATTCCATCAGCAAGAACTAGTCAGACAGAAGGGGCACTTGGAACAAAGCTAGACAACATTCCCAGAGGCCCCTGAGTCTGAGTAGGTCCATATGACTAGTTTTTGCTAATGGAATATAAGCAGAAGAGATGGTCACTGGTGAGCCTCAGACATCTCTGCTCTGAAGCCCACCATAATAACCAGGTCTTACCAGTTCCTTCCCCCAAGACTGCAGCCTGCTTCCTTTCCCTTCAGTTCCCGGCTGGATTCCTGGCCCAGAGCCAAAGATAATTCATCCCTGTGATGGCATGTCATCTCTGTCTGTGACAAGACCTCATTCACCCTTGGACAAAGATGGCTTCTGGCTTGGCCCAGACCAGGCCTGCCACCAACCACCCTTGGGCATTTGGTGGGGCCAGGTTCCTCGTCCTCACCCGCTACCTCTCCACTCCTCTGCCCTGCTTCCATCCCACCACTGAGTTCTGTATCTCTTTACTAGGGCTACTGTAAAAAAGTACCACCAATTGAGTGGCTAAGAAACAGAAACTTACTGTCTCACAGTTCTGGAGGCTAGAAGTTTGTGAACCAGGTGCTGGCAGGGTTGACACCTGGAGTGCAGTGAGGGGGAATCTATTCTGTGCCTCTCCCCTGGCTTCTGGTGGTTTGCTGGCAATTTTTGGCATTCCTTGGCTTGTAGATGCATCACTCTGATCTCTGACTTCAACGTCACATGGTGTTCTCCCTGTGTCTTTGTCTCTGTGTCCAAATTTTCCCTTTTATAAAGACACCAGCCATACTGGACTAGGCCACCCTAATGACTAATGATAATAATTTTAACTTGATTATCTGCAAAATCTTTATTTCCAAATAAGGTCACATTCACAGGTACTCCGGGGCAGGACTTCAATATCTTTCAAGGGGTATAATTCAACCCATAACAAGACCCCGGAACATAGTAGGGTCTTGTCTGAAGATGCCTTGACAGTCCTGGGCAACCTTACCTACCTAATAACCAGACAGGAGGAAAAAGTGTTCCTCGGACAGAAACACTCCCAATCTCCCATCCCCAGGCTTGGAATGTGAGTGGTATGGACAGCAGGCACATGAGAAAAGGAATGCAATAGCCCCTCAGAGCCCTGCAACATCATTAGCCTCATGATGATTAATAAGTATTAATAAGTTATTAATAAAGACTAATCAGGACCTTTCCCAAGAGCTACAGAAGAGGCTGGCTAATAGCACAAAACAAATGAATGAAAACAACTCGGAGAAAATCTGAGTTTTCACCAGCCTGAGAACCAAGTGGCTACCTCTCACCTCCTGGAGCATGTGAGCCCCAAAGCAGACCGAGATATAAATCCTGCTTTGCCACTTTTTGGCTGAAACATTTTGGGCAGGCTCATCTCCTCCCCCAGGGTTGGGTGAACATCATATAAGAGGTCTTGCACCACATGAGTGCTCTGTAAGCATTGGTCAAGTCTTGGAGGGAAGGCCTGAAGCTGGAGCCTTGCTTGCTACAGCCGATCCCTGAGCCACGGCCACCCCAGGCCCAGCTCAGCCTGAACAGCTAAGCAGAGGAAGCAAGGCCCAGATGGGGAGGGCAGCCTCAGAGGTCTCCATCCCTTAGAGAATCTGATGGTGGTGACAGACCCAAATGGTCAGCAACAGCAGTGACAATGATGGCTCATCCCACTCTCCAAGAGATCCCTATGTGCCAGCCACCACAGGAGGCAACTGCCGTTATCACCCTCACTTTACAGAGCAGGAAATTGAGGCTCAGAGAGGTTACAAGGCTTCTCTTAGATCACACAGATGGGGAATGATAGAGTCTTAGGATATGACTTGGCACAGAGGCTGGACAAGACTTCTTTCTGCTTACCCATGCCTGCCAAGGCCTGAGCCAGTAACACCTATAATGGACACAACATGGTGGTGGAGTTGATAACACACACACATGCACACCTGGATTTCAGAACATCTTTAGGGACTAGGACCACATCCCCGCTGTATCCTATTTCACTTTTCTCCTGATGCTCCTAGAACCTCCCATTTTGAGGTTCTCAGCAAGTTTATATTTGGGAATAATTGTAACGTAATTTGATAGATAATTAGAGCAGAATAGAAGACCGTGTTTTTAACTACTCATACATCCCCATGTCATTTAAATAATTCCTAATATATCCAAGCCACTTGCTTCGTGCGGCACTGATGTGTATTGAACTGAGGATAATGAAATACGGGATGGAAGAGGGAAAATGCTATTTCAGAGTCTGAAGATCACCAATTAATGACATGAAAAACCAAGAGGGACTCTGTTCACTTAATGTCCCCTGTGTAGGACACAAATGCAGGACCCCCTAGCAGGCTCCCTGTTCGGTGCCTCCAAGGCAATCATGACAGGCCAGAGGGACCAGGTGGAAGACTGACCGAGCTGGTCCAGGGTCTGCCTCTGTGCTCCCCCGACCCCCCAGCAGGACCAGCCATTCTTGACATCCCATCCCTCTGTAGTTCTGACACAGCTCTTCCCATAATGCCTCTACTCATTATCCAACACACCTACTGTTTTATGCTAACACTGAGATCTTGTAACAAACTCAGAAGCCTTGTCCTACTAAAATAATGCATCCACTCAACCCCTCTGTTCATCACGGTGCTGGAGCCCTGAAGGATCTGGTCTCCATCTGCACTTCCATCTAAGTTCATTTGCCACTCACTCACTCTCACCTCACAAGTTGTCTTTTAGTTCTTCAAAGACTGGAAGCTCTAGGGCCTTTGCATGTGCTGTCACCTCCCAACCCCCTCCCCTATATAGACACACACACACATACACACAACATCCTCCTCTTGTTTTCCCACTTTGGCACCACAGCCCAAGTGCTGGGTATGAACTTGGTATCCAGAAAATTCTTTGCCCTGAAGTTCTCCAACAGCACAGCCCCCAGGAAAGACAGTTCAATTTTGGATTTTCTCCCAAATGACCTCTGAAGAGGGGATTTAACTCATAGGATCTGAATTGGCTTCCTCTCCCTGGAAAGAGCCTGGCTCAGGGACAACTGGAGCACACCACAGCCCAGGATGGTAAACCAGGCAAGTGGTTCCTGCCCAGGAACACTACCGTAAGCCCTGTCCTGCCTCATCTGTCATCGTCCAGGTGCCTGCCCATGGCTAGGGTGTAGCACCTTCTTGCAAAGCATCCCACGCTGCTCCCCCTCCTCCCCAGCTCTCTGAACCCTGCTGAGGTTTGGAGTCCCAATACGACTGTCCTCCCTGACCTTCCCCTCTGGTCCTTATTGGCCTAGGAGTTCTGGCAAGGACCTCGGGGTTCAGTAGCCACATTCCTGTACAAGCATCAGAGCCCGGCTCACACTCAAAACATTGCACACCTTGAGGACAGGCTGGCTCCTCCATTGCTGGCCCCTCTATGCACCAGAGAGACCAAGGACTTGGAGACAGGCCCTGTCTCAAATGTTGGGTCCTAAAGACCAATGAGCACATCAGACCTCATTGTCCTGATTCTTGGTTCAGAAAATCTCACCACACTGGTGTTCTCTCCAGGTTTCCAGGCAGCAAAGTGGAGAGGCTGGGAGCTCAGACTTCCAAACCAGACTTCAGATCCAGGCTCTCCCACTTACTAACTTTATGTCCTCTGGTACATAACTTTACTCTTTGTGCCTGCTTCCTCACTGGTAAGTGGAGGTACATGGTAGTGCCTGTGTCCAAGAGTTATTGTGAGATTAAATGAATTCACATTAGGGTCATCAACTGTTCTGTTTTGCCCGGCACTGTCCCAGATTTAGCACAAAAAGTCCTGAATCCCAGGAAACTCCTCAGTTCCCAGGATAGCCACCTGAGATAGAGAGAGAGAGTAAGAGAGAGAGACAGAGAAGATACAGTGCCCGACACATGGTAAATACTGAATAATTTTCTTTTTAGTTTGAGCTAAATGTCAATATACCGCTTAACAAAATGTGCCCCTCCCTTGCCCCACATCCCAGCAGCCTCACAAGATTGATCTGGGGACTAACCTAGTGCCTGAAGCTGACTTTTCCAGGTCCCTGTGTGAGGCAGACCCCTTCTCACTGGCCCAGGATGCCTGGAGGGGTCCCCATGCCCAGGAACATCCTGGCCCATGGCTCCCCTCCCCTGGTACCAGAGTCTTTCTGCTCCAAACAGATGGGCCCCTGCGGGGACGCCTCCGCACTCTCGGAAGGGCCGCTGTTTGGCCAGGCTCCAGCCCCTTTCACACTCAGGTAAAACTTTAACCACAGGCCTTTGGCGGCATTGCTGGGCCCTGAGCTCCCATTCAGGGCATGATAAATGACTGCTGTCACCGCGACATGAATGCTCATATTGAAAAGCCCTGCTTTCTGTCTTCCTCCCTTTCAGGCCGCCAACTTCCCCTCTCTTAAGTCGCCGGGCGTCACTCACATGTCACCCTGTCCTGAATGCCTCCCAATCCGGCACCCCTGCTCCCTCTGCCCCTCGATTCCCACCTGCCCCACCCCTGCCCCTTCCTCTCTGGTCTCCTGCCTCCCCGCCTCCATTCTCTCATTCCTCCTCCCCATCCTGCAGAGCCCCCACCCCACCATTTCCTCCTCCTTCAGTCCTGATTTGCCCATCCCCATCTCCGGACAGGGGAAGCTCACACTCTTTTCCCCATCACTGCCCCCACAGCCGATCCCCACACACAAGCCCTCCACCACCGTGTCTCACCATCACTCTCCATGCTAGAGTTGCCTTGGCACTGGCACCACTGATGCCATCCTACAGGGAAGGAAAGTGACACCCAAGGGGACCCCTAAAAGTAAGTAAGAGAGCAGATTCACAGTGCCCTAATACAGTGTCAAGACAGTGGGCTATTGTGTCTGTGTGAGTCTGTGCTGTATTTCTCTGGGAATAGGAAACAAAGATTCCATCAGATCCCCCAAAATGGACCAAGAATCACTTCTCAGAGGCTCTGCTCATCCCATAAAGGCTTGATGAACACCTATTGGCACTGGAAACACCAAATTAACTCCACATCGTGGGGATCAAAGCCATGCTGTTGGGACAGGGGACACCACAACTCTGATGCCTCAGCCCAAGGGGCTTCTTTTCTTCACCAATGAGTTCAGCTGCCGTAAGAAGATCCACACCAGTACAGCCCAAGACATCTGGGGACAAAACCCACTACAGAAGGAAACATTGTGTGGCATTGTTGAAGCCAGGAATAACTGCTGGGTTTTTATTTTTGTGGGGGGTGGGCGGGGTGGAAAACTGAAATTTGGGGGTGGGAAATGGCTGAGTGCAGTCTTGTCTGAGTCAGTGTCCTGAAAAGCTCCAGCATCCATCAGTCTGGCAGCCAAGGAAGCTAAAGATGGTTCTGCCTGGCAGAGTCTGCCCAGTAAGCTGCCTCATTTGGCATGTTAAATATAAAGGTGTATTTTGGCCAGGCATGGTAGCTATCACCTGTACTCCCAGCACTTTGGGAGGCTGAGGCAGGCAGATCACTTGAGGTCAGGAGTTGGAAACCAGCCTGGGCAACATGGTGAAACGCTGTCTCTACTAAAACAAAACAAAACAAAAATTAGCTGGGTATGGTGACACATGCCTGTAATACGAGCTACTCAGGAGGCTGAGGCACGAGAATCGCTTCAACCTTGGAGGTGGAGGTTGCAGGGAGCTGAAATCGTGCCACTGCACTCCAGCCTGGGTGACAGAGTGAGACTGTGTCTCAAAAAATAAAAAAATAATAATAATAAATAAAGGTTTATTTCATTCCGTAAATTGCTGATCATTTCATCATGGAGATGACTTTCAAGTGGCTTTCACTGTGGTAACAAATGGAACAGCAAGGCACTGGGTATCAGAAGAGCATGGTAGCCTCCTGTATGCCAGGGTCCCTCAGGACCACCTTCCAAGTGCATTTCCAATTCCACACCTACCCTGGGGGCCCAATGCCCAGGGCTGTCTTGAGACATTTTCATGTTAGGAACCCCTGTGCATTGTGGGAAATGCATGCGAGCATACAGAAGGCCATTGCTAAGTCTTCTGTTTCCCAGAATTCACTGAGTGTGGAAGGAAAGGCAGAGCTCCACTCATTCTGCATAGGATATCCCCTCTACCTCAAAGAGAAGAGCCACCCTAAGGTTAAGGAAGTACCAGATATGGGCCTACACAGGACATGGGTAGCCACACCTGGCTTGCCAAATGCAGAGCTGAGGCAATGGATTTAGTTCCATGAGAGGCTGTATTAGTCTGTTCTCAAGCTGCTAATAAAGACATACCTGAGACTGGGTAATTTGTAAAGGAAAGAGGTTTAGTTGACTCACAGTTCCACATGGCTGGGGAGGCCTCACAATCATATCAGAAGGCAAAGGAGGAGCAAAGTCACGCCTTGCATAGCGGCAGGCAAGAGACAGAGCATGTGCAGGGGAGCTCCCCTTTATAAAACCATCAGATCTTGTGAGACTTATTCACTGTCACAAGAACAGCACAGGAAAGACTTGCCCTCATGATTCAACTACCTCCCACTGGGTCCCTCCCGTGACATGCAGAAGCTACAATTCAAGATTTGGGTGGAGACACAGCCAAATCATATCAGATGCCCTCCAAATAAGACTCTAAGGTCAAATATACTAAGGAAGCACCACTTGCTAATATACCTTTCTTAGAGGGTCACAATGAACATTATTGTTCAGAACTTATTCAGAGTTCTGAGGGATCCTGCAGTAAATAAACCTGGATGACCCAGGGTTTCCCTGACTTACTTGACTCTCTTTGTGCAGAATATCCATCGATATTCCTAGAAATATTGTCTTCTCCAAGGCGCATTACCTACATGACCTCACTCTATACTGATAATACCTCTAGGAGGTGGATATAATTATTAACCCATGAGACAGATGAAGGTAGTGAAACTCTGGAAGATTAAGTAAATTACATAAGGTTCCACAGCCACTAACTAGCAGAGCTGGGATTTTTCTGATTGCTAAGCCGATTACCTGACCGTTTGATTCTTGAGGCATGTGAGGATGAACTTACAAAAAGTAGACACCATCCTAAATTAGAAGCAATGAAAGGAAGTAGCATTTTCTCAATTTGGTGGCCTCTGTGGTGTAAGACAAACATAGGGTGTGCTCAGTGTCAGAAAGGGAGAGAAGGTGGGAGAGGAGGAAAACTCCACTGCTGGGTCCTGAATACTATCATAATCTCCCCCAAGGATTTCTGAATGCAGTTGTCCCTACCAACAGTTTCCTCTACTGAGCATATTCCCAGGTTGCTGCAGCCTAGGGATTTGCCTAGCTTGTGATATATTTCATGCACTGGTTTATTCAACTTCCTGATGAAATCTGAGGACCTCCAAACATACACCAGCTTCCCTCACCCAGCAGCAGAGGAGACAGGAGGAAGTCAGAATCAGAAGGAGCTAGAGTCAACCATCAGGGGACAGGAGGGTTGGGTTGCGCCCAATCTCAGAGACACTACAAGAATCATCTCTCAAGGTTTCCACCTAACGCACCTCCAGAAAGAGATACCAAGTAGCCTGTGCCAATCAATACATGGCAATCTATCCTTACTTTAAAGCCACCACCTCCTCTCTCCCTTATGATGATACCACTCAATCTCAGAGACAGAGTCTAGCTGCTTTAGGCTCTTTGGTCCTTGACATCATTAATTTTCCCACTGAATAGGCCACTTTGAATTTGATCATTTATTACTTGCAGCCAAAGGCTTTCTGACAGACACAGATTTTTAAACAGATTGTTATGACACAATGTGGCAAGTGCCATAATCAAAGTATTCACACAGTTTTCTGCTGAGACAGCAGAAAAAGAGAAATTTGGCTTACTTGGTTTGGGGAGGATCAAGAGAGGTGATCCCTGAACAGAATCCCCAAAGAAGGTTTGTTCACAGGCAACAAGGCAAAGAGGCAGGAACTAAGAAGGGGATGTTATTGAGCACCTACTACATAAGACCTTCAGGTACATTCTGCCACTGAGAAAACAGAGAGTATGTACCCTCCCAAGGGGTCATCACTATTAATTGGCTGAGCCAGAATTTGAGTCTGCTTGATTTTGAAGTCCCTATTCCTACATGCTGTCTCAATACTGCCGACCAACAACAAAATGGACATTCACTACTTCTGGGAATGGGTCATTTAGTAAGGAGACTCTCACTCTGATAGCATCAGGAACTGCGACTGAAAGAGGAAAGGTCCTTAGAACCTTCTGGAAGTTCTGCAATTGAGCCTAGAAGGTGTTTTCTACAAGCACAAATTCCTTGGGCTTCTAGGGACTTTGAGATCCTCAATTCCAACTATTACCTTAAAAACTTCTGTGATTTTTTACTTCATTCTCAATGCCCAGTCTCCTGTAGAATTTTACTGTGGAATTTCAGTGTTTTCCTCTAACTCTTCATGCTAGAATAAACAGGAGCTTTGGGGAAAACAGATCTATTTTGAAGTTCTGTTCCACCACTTGATAGCCTGGGTAACCTCTTGACATTGGGTAACCTCCCTCAGGCCCAGTGAGTTGGTCACTTGATGCTGCACAAATTATTTTACCAGCTTTTTATTTCCTCAGCTGGGAAATGGGGATAATACTCCCAATCATGTAGGACTTGGAGAATTAAATGAGATAATGACTGGCCCATAGAAGTTTCTAGATACATATTAGCTTCCATCTTCAGTCTACAGTCTTTTCTGCTTACCTTCTTCAAGAATATGTCAAATCAAAGCAAACAATCTGCCCAATTTGGCTCATCAGGATATCCCCAGGCAAGGGCAATGTTAAAAACATTTAACAACCAACACCCCCGAGGCATCAATCAATCATACTGTACGCCATTGGTACAAGGCTACAATAAACACTGCTTAAATATTTCCCCTTTTCCTAAATGAAAAGGGAATTAATTCTCTCTCCTAACTACACATTCTCTGCCTAGAAATGAAAACTGGCCACCCCAGGGCTGCTGACGAGGCTAGTGTCATGATTATAAATCTGGGATGGAGCTCAAGCCAAAAAATATTAATACCTTGAGCCAAATAATAGTAATAGCTAGCATGCACTGTGCTCATGCACTTTACATGCATGAGAATGTAAATGTATGTATACATTACATACATTCTTTCTTCATCCCCATAACCATCTCATGGAGTAGCTATTACCATTATCACTATTTTGCAGTGGTAAAAATTCAGGCCCAGAGATGTAAAGCAAACTGCTCACAGCCACAGAAAGCATGTCAGTGACAGGTCTGTCTGGCACTAAAGTCCATACTCGTAAAGGTGGGGCACTATTGTCTAAATTTCTCCATAATTGGAAGTCCAGCCCTTCAATGTCCCCCATTCTTTATCCCATAGCTGTATACCTGGTTCTCAAGTCACACAAACTCTTCAGAGGCAGCACCCATTTCTGTAGATGTTCATGTCTTAGGTCACATTCTGCACAAGCAGACTCTGAGATCTGAAACAAACACTTGGGTGCAGGTGATGTATTAGAGAAGTGCTCCCCAGACATACTGGTAAGGGATTGACAGAAAAACATGATAGGAAAGAGGAAGAAGCCAAGCAAGGTGTAGTTCCAGACAAAAATCCCACTGAGGGTAGCTTCAGCCTATTCGCAGGGGAGCACTACAGAGTAGGTTACACAGCAGGGTGGCCCTGATCCAAGGCAAGAGAGCTCCAACAAGAGAATAGGTGGAGATGAGGGTGAGGACGGAAACTGTAAACTCCCGGGAACATTCTGGCTCTCTGTTTATGTGAATAAAATGACTCTAATAGCCCAAGCCAGTTTTCCAAAAAAAGAGAAGACACAAAGGCTAGCCATTGAGAACACACCCAAGTTAGGACAGCAGGTGGGGATGTGCACTGAAACAGTAAACTGATGACCTGTACAGAGCATCAGCATTGCTACAGTCAAACAGCCTGAGGATGCACACTGCTGTGTTAAAGTCCATCTGCTTTCATGACTGCAATCCTTGAGCTGAGTTGACAGCATAAATTGGAACATGGGCTCAGCTCTCAAACACCAGAAAGAGTGGGTACTTTCTCAGACAGGCTAGAACTTTTCCTCCTTCTGGATCATGACAGCAAATGGGTCTCCTCAGAGAGTGACCTGGTGCTAAAGGGTGACCCAATGCCTAGACTGATCATTGTGGGTAATTTTATAGACATTGCAAGACCCCCTGCAACTGAAGTCATGATTGCAGTGCTGTTATTGCTGATTTTTATATTATTTTATTTAACGAATTAACTTCTATTTCCAGAGTACAACCTCAAAAATGAAACCTTCAGCCTTCTCTCTTGCCAAGTAGATCTAGATTTCTATTACAAAAACATATCTTGCATCACTGGGGGAAAAAAAGCCTTGACAATTCTGCTGTGTGTTTTCAATGCCATGTTTTTGTACATTCAGGTATCAGCTTTTAGGAAAATCAATGCAAAAAGGGGGAAGACTTAGCAAACTTGAACCTAAAATGAAAATTTCTTCTTTATCATTAGTGAGTAATCACTCTCACATTAGTGATATAACTTTAAAATATCAGGCTTAAGTACTGACTAACCCTCAATTGATACTTTAAGTTGTATTATAGTTACTTTCAAAAGTAAAAATATAAGTAATAACATATATATTCAATGTTATATATCTTGCATATACCATGATTAATAGTATTTTTTAATTTTTCAAACTTGCTGTTTTTAAATGCTAGTCAGGGATAAGGTCAGGGGTGGGGTAGGGTGAGCAGGCATCAGATTGCAAAGGTCCAGCCAGGTCACTTAGATCCTGGGCAATATCCCAAGTGTTGAGTCTGGTAAACACACAGCATCTATCCTGTTCAATAGAAAAAAAAAATCATTTTGGGATGTGTTAGGTTTAGGGCCCAAATAAGCATTCCTGAGTTCTTCCTGTTCCCTGACCCAGCTGCCACAGAGAGATAGCCAGAGCCCCAAATCCAGATGGAATGGAACCAGGCACTCAGCTCATGTCCTGGTTACCAAGAATCTTGACCAATCCATCTCCCTGTCTTCTCCAGGGCCTTCTTCCAAGAGTGGAGAGGGGTCCTCCCACACAATCTCAAATCCCAGCCACTCAGCATATCCCTGAGGCTTGGAGAACCATGGGTTTCATTATGAAAGAGTTACTATGTACCAGATCCTCTAAAAAACAGCTTCCAGACATTATTTTATTATAATTGCATAGTGACCCTGAGAGGTAGGTATGGCAGGGACTGTAGTGCAAAATTCATGTGCTCCTCTACATTTCCCACCCTCTCTTGCAACTAGTGTGGGATCATTAGACTGAGTTGCAGCCTGTGAACTGCAATGGAATTGATGTCCACTTCCCTGACCACTCTCAGGCCTAACCACAGACTTAGAAGTCAGGAAACATTTTCTGTAAAGGACTAGTTGGGCAATATTTCAGTCTTTGCAGTCCGTATGACCTCTGTCACAACTAGTCAACTCTACCACTGTCATATGAAAGCAGCCATAGATAATATGTAAACAGATGGGTGTGACTGTGTACCAATAAACCTTTATTTATAAAAATAAACTGGAGATTCAATTTGGCTCATGAGTGTAGTTTGCTGATCCCTGCCTTAAAACCTGGCTGGCTTATTTCACAGGATACAGTGGGGAAACCTGAGGGGGCCCTATGGAAAGACAGAGCCACAGAATTAAAGGGCCTGGTTCCCTGAGTCACTGCTATAAAGTTGCCTAACCCATATTATACTGCGACAGAAGCAAGAAATAACATATTGTGTTAAACCACAGGGATTTGGGGACTGTTTGTCACAGCAGCTGCACTGATTAACCCGACTAACAAAATAGGTTAACTGTTCCTTTTTGACAGCTGTGGGAAATGAGGTTCAGAGGGGGAAAGGATTCATCCAAGTTTACAAAGCAAAGAAAGGGTAGAGCCAGGGCTTAGGATGATCAACTCATCCTGGCATGCCAGCATTTGCCTGGTTTTAGCACTGAAAGCCCATATCCTGGGCAAACAAGGTCACCTAGCTAGTCACCCAGCCAGGACTCAAACACAGGCCTGTCTGGCTCCAAAGCTCATACTCACAGCCCATGAGGAGGGCTGCTTTCTGAAAGGAGGTGGAGTGAGGCTCAGCTTGGCTCAGCATGATTCCTGCTGGGAGGCCCCCCACCCTGGTGTCCGCTCCAGGTGTGCTAGAGCTTACAGGTGAGCATGGAGCCTGTCATCTTCTCCCTGCAGGCCTCAGGCTTTTTCCCCAAAGGCAGTAAGTCAGGCATGAATTTTAAATATATACCAGCTTGAGTGTAGAAGTCAGGCCTGACATCTATAAAATGGCACTAAATCCTGCTTTTATGAGCTCTTGCTGCATTCTGCTGCGTGTTTTATCACACTCACTGGAAGTTTACTGAGGGGAGTTAATAACCCAAAAACTCTGGGGCCTGCCTGTCTCTGGATTCAGAAGTGGAACCCCCAGCTGTGGATTTTCGAGATGTTAGCACTTGCGCT